>NC_047047.1:40283893-40619726 GCF_011762595.2 Tursiops truncatus | reverse complement strand
AACCCAATCAAGAAATGTCTTCTGCTGCCAGGGTAGGGCTCCTTACAGTACCTATCCTGCAAGATTTCCTAACCTTTACGAACACAGTAACTGATCTTATTTTCTACTCCCTTTCCCGAATGGGTAAACTTATTATATTTATCCTGTCCGGGCTCCACCATTGTAGTGTGTGTGTGTGTGTGTGTGTGTGTGTGTGTGTGTGTGTGTGTGTGTGTGTTGAGGTGGGAAGGGGTGGTGACAGTGACCAGAGGAATCTAAATCCAGATTCTAAGAGAGAGGATGTGTACTGAGAAATCCTGGAATTTCAGACCAGTGCAATGACAGATAAAACTTTGGCTTGTCCACTTGGGGGAGGTGGTGAGTATGTTTTTTTGTCTGAGAAGAAGAAGGATATTTGACGATAAGAAGGGCAAACTACAGTAGAGACTACTATGTGTGCTCACCAAACCCATTTCCTCTTTCTCCTGGGTCTATAACTATACATTTCCAGCCTCTTTTGCTGTTTGATGTGGCCAAGTGACTGAGTTGTAGTCAATGGAACCTTCAATGCATGATCCAACATTCTCTTCTCCTGTCCACTGGCTTGAATCAAAGGATTCTGAAGCCCTCAGGAATGATGGAGGCATGAGGTAGAGATAAGCTGTGTCTGAAATGTCTTCCAATTGACTTCATATGGAAGAGAAATAAACTTTATTATAGTTAAGGCACTGCAATTGTGGGGCTCATTTGTTACACTAGCATGTAGTATGCATTATTCTAACTAATACAGTGGGTAGCAAATTGCTATGGTATTTAGATTTCATTTCACCATTTAAAAGAGTGAAGTAAAAGCTTTACTGTAGAAAGTCCAATATTTACAATATACCAAATTTTATCCTTTGGAACTAATTAAACTTAAAATGAAAAATTTTAGATGTCAACAGAAATCTGTGCAATTAAAATTTTTAACCTGGGGGATAGTTGAGCTGAAAATATGAAGACCACTTCTCTGAGGCGCCACTATTCTTCACTGTACATCTGTGACAAAGCCCAGGTGATACTATGCAGATGAAGAATATGCACATAAACACATTCAACAAATCTGAAACATCTACCCTGGGATAAACAATTATAACTCATTTTATCTATTTATCAAAGTTTTTTTTCTGCCGAACTTCTGTTTGCAGACATTTTATCAGCTTCTTCTTACTGAGGAGTAATAAAATTGAATACCTTTAAGAATAGCTGGTACTACAGACTAGGAACAAATCCATACTGAATTTCAATAACATTTTATTGTACATAAATGTGTTCTTACCTTTCTTTCTCTTATTTCTAAGGCCAATAATTCTGGATATTTAAAAATATCAGAAGGAAAGAAAGTCATTAAAAAGTGAAAAGTTTTTCAAGAGTTACGTTTTTAAGCTTTGGGGGAAAAAAATAAATTTTAAACCAACTTTTTAAGTCTTTCAAATAGCAGTTACAATGTCTGATTCCAATGGACAAAAATGTCAGCATATTTTCACTGTGTAAGACGTCTGGAAAAAGACTTTGTGTCAAAAGTAAATTAATTTTGCTCATGATATAATCAAACAAATTTCCGTGTGCCTTGCTGTATTTGGTTCATTATCAAAATATTTTTGAAATCTGCATCGTTTTGCTATTCCAATGATTTTAAAGTTTATTCTGTGTACAATGTTTTAACATCAAAGTAACTTAATGGCAGTAAAATATAAATGTGTACTTGATGTAATCAATAATTCCTCTGTCCCAAACCTTCCTAATAAACTTATTCCATGAAAAGAAATTCTTCTTTTAGCAACCAAAATCATCTAATGATTACATTTAGATATTTTGACTGCTTGACTTCTCAGTCGGACCGATTACCGAAAGTCTTTCTATTAGAAATGGTCAATTACGGACATAGCTGAATTATCTTAGTCATTGAGGCAAAAAGAAAAGTGTGGCTTTTTTTCTCAATTAAATAATCAGAGTAAAACCAACACCACTGGCCTGATTTATCCAAACTGGAGATCTTTTGGTAGGTTGTACCCATTGACTACCAACTCTCCAATAACCAATACCAATACCAATATCAATAACCCTGTCATTGTTGGGGTGCTGTGCTGTGCTAGCCAAATGTCCCTGCAGGACTGACTGACATCCCTCGGCCTGTTGAGAAGGCCGGCCATCTCTCAGCTGTCAGCCCTTTCTCTGAATTGCCCTCTGCTGAACAGTGAGCTGACTGGCCCAAGGTAGTGACTTATTTTAAACCGAACCATCTAACGATTGCTAACATAGGGGTCCAAAGTCTTCTCTCCCTCTCTCCCCACAGTGAGGGACACTCTGAAGGGCTAGCTCAGCTTCAGAGCTCCTCTTCTAATCAGCTGAGGCCTTCTTGTGCCCGAATTACATTCCTATTTCTCCCTCTACCCAATCCGGCTTCCTTCCATCCCCCATAAGTGTTGATCCCCAGAAAACTCCCTAATAAACTTCCTCCTAATAAATTTTCTCCTCAGCGTCTGCTTCATGGGGAATCCAACCTGTGGCAATCATCAATTAATATTTGAATAAATGTTTGTGCAGGATAGCTGCTATTCTTGTAAAGAACTAATAATTTAATAAGGGGGATTACTTTCATTTACATAGTTTTCCAAACCCATTCATATCTGTTATCTCAACTGGGCTTTCCAGTAATTCTGTGAGGTGGCCGGCACAAGGATTACTATCCACCTTTTATAGCTTTGTAGACTGAGACTTGGAGAGAAATGGCTTCTTGATTCCAGACAAAAGTTACTATCCATGTTTTCTTCTAATTTGCTTCATTGCCTATAACCCCCCTTCTCTAAAAGATTCTTCTCCACAATTGCTCCAAAACTCATTCTCAAAAGTTTTTATTTTATTTGCCAATTCAAGAATATGTAGTAACTTCCTAGTCATCCTGGCAGTACGAAATTCAACACCAGAAACATATTCAGGTTTTTTCAAGCTCTTATCCCCAAACCGCATTGCCCACACATACATTTTATTACCTTCTTTCCTTTTGTCCTTTCGACATACGTTTCTCAAGCACCTGCTATAAATGAGACATAACATTTCTTGAGAACTCACTATGTGTCAGGCACTGCAGTAAATGCTTCTCATGCATTATCTCAATGAACTCCTGTGAAAACTCTGTGATGTTAGTTCTATCATTTCCATTATGCAGCTGAGGAAACTGATGCTTAGGTAGCTAAAATAATTTCCCCAAGGCTACAAAACTCAGGCTGTCCTAATTCCAAAATCCATACTCTTCACCTCTGCACTAGGCCTGTCTGATAAATAAAGAAGATAGATGAATGAGACATGGCTCCTCTTCTTAAGGATTCACTATCTAGTATAGGAAGATGCTGTAATACTTGATTATATTTTATAACGGCTTTATTGAGATACAATTCACATATAACTCACCAATTTGAATTGTGCAATTCCATACCTATTAGCAGTGACTACTCATTTCTCCCACTGCCAACTCTAGTCCTGGGAAACCACTAACCCACTTTCTGTCTCTATCTATTTACCTATTCTGGACATTTCATACAAATGGAATCATACAATATGTGGTCTTTTGTAGCCGGCTTCTTACACTTAACCTAATTTTTCAAGGTTTATCCATGCCGTAGCATCCATGAGTACTTCAATTAGGGCTGAATATTTTTTTAACGTTTTTTTATTGCAGTATAACAGAAATACATGCAGTTTGGGAAAAGAAAAATTGCTCATTTGTAATTTTTGTTAAATTAATGATGTAAATACTCTCTTAATGGTTCATTTTAAGCTACCAACAGTTTGACACTTGACTCACAAATTGCTGTTTAACAATTGGCCCTCATGAACTAGGGTGAACCAGCTTTAAGGGCTGAATATTATTCCATGGTATGAAGATGCTACATTTTGTTTATTTACCCAATCATCAGTTGATAGGCGCTTGGGTTGTTTCCATTTTAAACTATTAAGCGTAGTGCTGCTGTGAACATACATGTATAAGATTTTATGTAGATATATGTTCTCATTTCTCTCAGGCATATACCCAGGTGGAATTGCTGAGTCATATGGTAATTCTAGAGATATTTCACCTTTTAAGAACTACCAGCCTATTTTCTAAAATGCAGCATTTTACATTCTCACCAGCAGTGTATAAGTGTTCCAACTTCTCCACATTCTCCTCCACACTTGTTATTATATTCCTATTCACTATAGTCCCTTTAGTGGGTGTGCAGTGGTATCTCATTGTGGTATACTTGCATTTCCTCTGTGGCTAATGATATTGAGCATCTTTTCATGTGCTTGTTGGTCATTTGTATATCTTTTTTTTCATTTTCTGGTTCCCAGGATGGTACCTCCACACCACAAGCAAGCTGGGGTGAAGGTGATCAGGGGCCGATATCCTGGGCCATGCTGAGTCTAAGGTACAACCTCCACCCTATGAGTGGGGGCGGATGGAAGAAGGGAGCTTGTGACTTCTCAGCTACACTTGCCAGGATTTAGCCTCTGTGGCTCAGAGCTGGCGGGAGTAAGAAATGCCGGTAGCCTGCCCCTCCCAGTGAAATATCGTATCCCTTGACTGTGAGCTGAGGGGAAAAGGAGCCCCATCTTCTTGGTAACACCTGTCCAAACTAGAGATTCCATCATGCTGAGCTAGGAAGCTGGGACAGAGAGAGCAAGCAAATCATGGCTCAAGTAGATTTTTCTGAATAACTCTTTCTTCCTTTAATGTATTCCCTTAGGACAATTCCCAGAGACATTAAATGCTTTTATTTTTTTATAATTTTCACCAGCTGTGATTGTTTCCCTGGGGAAGGGTCTCCAGTGGGTCTTCCTGACTCTTTTCTAGAAATGGAACTCTCACTTGATTACATTTTCAATGTAAGTAGTTAAGAGCAGGGCGTCTTTAAGAGTCAAACAGAATGAATTTAAGTCCAGACTTTCAAAGTTGTCAGTGTACAGTAAACTTTGGGCAAGTTACATAACTCTTCTGTGTTTCTATTTCCTTAGCTAGAAAATATGGAATAAAAAATATCTACCTTTACAATTGTGAGGATTAATGAGATTTGAGTAACATGGCTTAGTACATAGCTCTCAATAGATGTTAGCAATTATTAGTAATAATCATGTTAAAAATAACTATTGTCATTAGGATGTTCCACCAAAAATTAAACTGGTGTGGCTTTTTTTCTCTCACTTTCCTAGTGACAGAGATTTCCATAGAGGACAAGTTACTCTGATGCACTGAAGTTCCCTTCCCAAAGGGAAGTGTGTAGCTTCTCTGGAGTCCCATCATGTCAGCTGGGCCAACAGAGCTTGGTACGTCCATTGTCCCAGAAAGGGCATATATAAATTATACTGATATATTTTTTCAGGATCAAAAGGTGATAGCTGCCCCACCCCTGATGGTATTGATGTCCAAGGATAGCAGATCCAAGATCACAGGAAGCAGACATCTGAACCAGCTGTATTTCTGGGGTTGTCACAGGGAGGTGTTTTGAGTCCTGTGGTCTTGTAAGAGCCAAGACTTAAAAATTGTGACTTTGGGAACCCATCAAAGACACACTAGCAAAATTCAGCTCTGATCAAGTGACATTTCTCTCTCAAAGCTACAGCAGCCTGAGTAAAAAGTTGCATCAAAAGCAGATGTACATTGTCTAAGGCAGTAGTTTTCCATGGGGAACAATGTTGACCCCCAGGGCATATTTGGCAATGCTTGGAGACATTTTGATTGTTACAACTTGGGGTGGCAGGTACCGCTGGCACCTAGTAGCTGGAAGCCAGGGATGTTATTAAACATCTCACAATACATAGGATGGCCCCCTTCAACAAAGATTTTTCCAGACCAAAATGCCAAATATGCCAAAGGTGAAAAACTCTCTTCTATAGGAATGTGTAGTAAGACTCTTCAGCATCTAGGCTGGGTTGCCAGTCTTACTTACTAGAATTATCAGACTCTCCACTCTCCCTGCTTAGTGTATATGTCCGCCTGAATGGCTATATTATTCCCTGGAACAAATAATTCCAAAATCTTAATGGCTGAATACCAAAAAAGTTTATTTCTTATTCATGTTACATTCCATCACAGGTTGAAATGCTTATCACACCAGGGACCCAGGCTGATGAAGACCATTTCAACACATGCTTGCACAATCACTGCAGCAGAAGGAAGGTAAGGACAAATAACAGACCTTAAAGCCTCCTACGAAGCCAACCTCCAGGCTGCAGGCCTGTAGCAGTCTGTTAGGAACCGGGCTGCACAGCAGGAGGTGAACAGCGGGCGAGTGGGCCAAACTCCATCCTCCTCTCCCCATCACTCGCATTACCGCCTGAACCATTCTCCCTCCCGATGCCCCCCACCCGTCAGTGGAAAAATTGTCTTTCCACGAAACCGGTCCCTGGTGCCAAAACGTTGGGGAGCGTTGCACTACATGTTTAGAAGAACAGGATTTTTTTTGAACAGCTCTAATGACTGTCACATAGTGAATATCCTTCTGATTATTCTTTTTAGGTTATGTAAACCTGTAGAACCTTGGAAAATTTGAGGGAGCGATCAAAGAGGGAAATGCTTTTTTACCCCTAGTATGGCATTTAAGGTCTACTTTATGTAATTAACTGGAAATAAAATGTGATCATATTTGTGCTCAGTTTGTGGAGTAGTGAATTAAGGTCACATTTTGAGACACACACACACACACACACACACACACACACTACAGTGGGGGCAGAATAATTGTTGTCAATTCTACCTCACGGGTCAGGAAAGGTTTAATAAGTGAGTTACATTTAGCTCAGTCCTAAACTATGAGTTAGGTGTTCACCGAGTGAAATAAATTATCCCACAAAGAAGCTGAATAAAAGTTACAGAAACATTAAAGAGCTTAGAATGTTTGGGGAACTGCCATGAGGTGCTGACAGGTAAGGGATGGGGATTGGTAAGATATAAGGCTGAGCAGGTAGGAAAGAAAAATGTCAGAAAGAATCTCAGTATACATTTGGACTTTATCCTAAAGACAACGTAGAGCTATTAAAGGATTTTAATCTGGAAACTAATCTGATAGATTTAACTTTTAGAAAAGTTTATCAGAGAGCTCTGTGGAACATGAATTAGGAGAGACAAAGCTAGAGGCAGTGAGATCGTGTAGGAGTTAATTACCATAGTCCAGGGCAGATGCTGAGGGAAAAGTTATGAGAATTGATATTAAAGAAGTAGATCCTCCCTTTCAGCTCTCTTTTAGCTCCTTCTCTTCATCCAATTGTAATAGTTGGGGTGACTCATTGCTCACTACTGGACCCTCTTCTCCATCTACTCTCTTCCCTTAGTGATCCCATCTAGCCTATGGAAATGAAATGTCTTTCCATATACTGATGACTTCTAAATTTATCTTTCTCACCCCAGCCTTCAGACTTGCACACGTAACTACCACATGACATATCCACTTTAGATGTTTGTCATCACAAATTGTTGTATCAAAAACGGACCTCCAGAAAATGACCATTTATAACTCTTAAATAAATAATTGACTGAGGCTATAAGATCAATAGATGATTAAACCAGTATGTGAAAAGTTATAATTAAGTAGATATTCACATGATGCAAAAATTATCAACTCGATAATGGTGGAATCAGGCCATCACCACCTGATACCTCTTTAGCTAAAAGCCATAGTCCATACATTATGTGTTGACTGAGGTGCTACAATATGAAGTACAGCACCAAAAATGTTGGATACAAATCTAATCAAGCTTTTGGATGTAACTTCTAGTTTACTGCTAAAACAGAGATAGAGGAACAAGCTGAATGACATCAGAAGGAAACAATCAGGCAAATCCAGAATGTCAAGTATACCATAGGACAACTGAACCAATTTGTTTGCCCAGGCAAAGGCATGGGGGGAAAAAAGGCAAGAGGGGAAAGGATGGTTCAGTTTTAAAAAGAGACTTAGAAACTAACACTTAAGAGCAATTTGAAACTTTGTTTGAATAGTGATTTGAATGAACCAATTGTAATGGCCCTGGAAAAGAGATTTCTGGACTGGTGAAGTCTTGATAATGGTACAAATAACCAAGTCTAGGAACGATAAAGAGAAAATTAGTATATTTAGTATATAACATGCTAAAAATGTAAGTTCTTGTGAGACTTTTATGTAGAAATGACCATAGACCAATAGTTCTCAACCAAGAGCAATTTTGACCCACAGGTGACATTTGGCAATACCTGGAGACATTTTTGCTTGTCTCATGGGAGAGGGTGTAGGGTACTACTGGAATCGAGTGGGTAGAGGCTAAGAATGCTCCTAAATACCTTGCCATGCACAAGACAGTCACCCACAACAAAGAATGATTCAACTCAAAATATCAATAGTGCTGAGATTGAGAAACCCCATAAGAGGCAATCAAATGTCTACACAGAGAAGGTGGAGACCAGGGTTGATTTGTTTACTTTGACTTTTGCACAGCTCCTGGCGTATGGTAAGCTCTAATATTTGATAATCCCCTTTATATTGTGTAAGCCTCCAGATTCTTCAACAATTGGAGAAAGAGTCAAAGAGAGAAATATTGTTTTGGGTGGGCTGAAGCTTAGATGAGAGGTCTTAGAAGGATTTATAAATGTACATCATTAGCATATAAGTGGTATTAGGAACCTTGGGAGCGAATGAGAACTTCTACGGCAATGGTCCTTGAATCTCACTGTGGATCAAAATCACTTGGGAAATTTTGAGATGACACAGATGCTTGGTCTAACCCCAGAGGCTCTAATTTAAATGTTGCAGAGTGGGGAGGGGGGCAGGTGATAAGTATCATATTTTTAAACTTTTTTCATATGATTTTATTTTAATGTGTAGCCACTATTGGAAATCTAAGTGGTTTTTTTTCTGAACACGAATGAACTGTGTTCATTATGATGCGTTTATTCATAAGCCATGCTGCATTCAGTGTGGTAACTCAAGCAGTTAACTGTAGTTTTAACAGTTTTTTCTGGGTTTGCTAAAGCGAATAGGAACCTACTGTTGGTCTCTTTTGGTAAAATAAAAGACTGGAAAGTCCTGGGCACAACATAGAGGAAAGAATTTAAAGACTTCGGGAGATAAGAAAGTGATTAAGTGGATCTTGTGTCTCACCCCTATATCCTGACAGGGTCCTGAAGACTCCTCTCCCTTGCCAATAAAAATACAGCGATAAAGGAAATACCCAAATATTTAAAAGTGCTTTGCTGGCTCTTTTGGTTTTTTTTTTTCCTGGGCTGGGAATACTGTGGAAGGAGCTACAATAAAAATGGTATTCCTGATCTCAGGGGGGATGTGAGAAGCCAGCTGAGGCCTGGCCCAGGTGCTGTTAACAGTCTGAAGCAAAGTGGGTATTGTTTTAATGGCCAGATGCTACACTCAGGGATCAGGGAATGGTCTCAGTAACAGAAATCTCTGGCTGTGGCTAATTAATCATGGGGTCCCCAGGAATGAAACAGACAGACAGCAATTAAGGTGTGTCTTGATTTATTTAACCAAAGCTATTCTAGGTCTGGTGAACAGAGGCCTCACTGGAGCTAAAGTGCTAGAGAATTTTGGGTTCACAGACCCAGCATCACCCAGTGAAAGAGAGGCTAGTACCTGTGAGGAAAGATCCTGCTGTGACACTACACAGGCATACTGTCAACCTTCTGCCTTGTCTTTCCTAGTGGGGCTGGTGGTTGTTAACCTGAATACTTGTACATTAAGGAAAGGGAAATACCTAAACTTGGGAAATATTGGATATTGGCTCAAAGTTATCACTGATTCTTGGGGACTTGTAATTCCACTGTAGTTAGCTGGTTAGAGTTGGGGATCATTATGGAGCCCAGGTGATAAATTGAATTCTGACCTGAGTTTATTTCATGGTTGGCTGAGTGGGACTCCCAAAACTATCCTGGGGTCATTTTCTCAGATCCTGAGTGAATTGTGGGAAGGGATATTTTAGCAAACTGGCAGATCCCACACAGTTTCTTACTTACCCCTATAAAGTCAGGACTATTATTTTAGGAAGGGCCATTTGGTACTTTCTTTCCCTGTCAAAATAAGGAATGTAGGAGCACTACAACCCTGAAGGTAGCTTCCTGAAAGGTATAGATTTGGTGATTAATAGGCTGGTGTGGCTTTTGCAGTCTCATAGGTCTTGGAGAATGACAGTGGATTATTGGAAATAAAATCAGTAGAGGCTCCAGTTGTGGCTGCCATGGCAGGTTTTTTCTCCTTACTAGAATAAAGGAATGTATCTGTTAGCATTTATGGTGCAGTTACTGATCTTGTCAAAATATTTTTTATGTATTTTGGTTGATAGGCACCATCAGAAGTTTGTCTTCATTGACATCAACACCAATAAATCTTTATTGTCCTGCCTCAGGGATACACAAGCTTTCTGGCTCTGTGCTACAGTCTAGTTTGCTGGGTCCTTGATCAAGGTCCCATTTTGATCCAATATGCATAAAACATCATGCTGATAGGGCATGAAGATCAGAAAGTAGAAGTGCTCCCAGATGCTTTTATAAGTCATATATGTGAATGTGAAATTGTGTAAGAATAAAGAGCTCTGATGTGACAATAAAGGACCTGGGTGTTTGAGGATCTGTGGCATTCCAGGCTACTCCTTTCAAAATGAGTATCTAAATTTTAGATGCAGCATTTTTTATGTCTTACTCTGACCATTAACAAGATGATCTAAATTTTATCCATCCGTAATTGGGGTCCACAGTGAAAGAAAGCTTAGTGCCTGGTCCAGGGTTTCAGTGCAAGTAACTGTCAATTGGTCCTCATGACCTGGAAGTTCTCACAGTCCTTGAACTTCCTCTAGCACACTGAGATACTGAATGGACTTGCTAACTCTAGGAAAAAGATACAGAGAGAAAGATTCTCAAGTTTGGACAAAGGCCATGCCCTCTTCTGTAACTACATTTTGCAGAAAAGTTCTTGACTTAAATTTAGTTCTGGAGGCGACTGCCTATGGGATTTCATCTGGCTCAAGTTTCCAGTAATGAACTGTGTGCTATTCAGTCAACCCAGCCATAAAGTTAGTGGTGCCCAGCAATTTAATAACTGAACAGGTCCTACATTCCTATGCCTTCTGCAAACTGCCACACTTGTTTCAACTCACATCTATAGTCTAGAGGGAGTTTCCTATAAGCAATTGACTGATTATGTAAAAGTCGGTTTTACATCCTAATTTAAGTAGTGTAGGTATTGGAGCATCTTGGTTTAAGAATGGCTCCATATAATATTCCTGTACCAGATGGAAGAAGACTGTTGGCTCTTAGGATGATGAAGAATAGAAATCACTTAATAGGCAGAACTTGTGTTTCCATGTTAGACTCTTTTCGTAGAAGAAGATCTGGCCTGAGGTAGAGATATATATTGATCCTGGGCAGGGGCTAATGGTATGAATTTTCTAGGATTGGGAAGGAACATGATCAAAGGATTGATCAAAAGCAAGTTGAAGGAATGGGTATATGCATGGGATAGATCTCTTCAAAGAGTCCCAGAGCCTGGAAATGTTTGTGCCTCAAGCAAATACTCAACAGAAGGCCCACAATGAAGAAAAAGCTCCTTAACAATCAAGTCAACAGGGTGATCTTCTTGCTCAGTAGTTGATGTGTGATTTCATCAACAATGTGTTGTTGGGACAGGAGATCTGAGGAGGGCAGTGAGAAGGGAGAGATGGAAAATGGAAAAGGATATCACAGAAGAAGTAGAATTTTTGCCAAATGGCTCTGAAAGCCCAGATGAAGCCAGAGATGATGGATCTATAGCTGCAACATGAGCAGGTATGAGTTTTTCCTCAACATCCTGGATTTAAGAACAGAAAAGCTAAATTGATCCAAATTTGGGGATTTACCAGTGGCTATAACTAGAAGTACAGTTTGTAGTGGGTGTTGGATAGGGAGTAAAGGAACTGCTGCTCTTCCTGAGAAAATTCTCTGCTTTCCAACACTGGTAACTTTTCCAAAATTCTTTTTTACCGAGTTAACAGTTTGACAAGAAAGTTTTTAAGATTATGATGAAAAGACGAAACAGGAAGCAGTGTGAGAAAAGGACTGTAAGTCACATTAGAAAGATAATTAGGTTTGACCCCCCTTGTTCAATTCACTAGCAGCCACTGCACAGGCCTGACTACAAAGCTTGTTCACCTGATTTCTGAGACTAACCATTCCTAGGGGGGTAATAGGAAAAAACAGGATCTAAGGCATTGAGTGTTCTGGCCACAGATGGTTGCCATGATATACCAGGGAGTCTATCCTGAGTAGACAGAGAAGTGGTGAGTGATGGACTGAAAGAAAGGGGATTAAAAGATTAAGGGAGCGCCTGGGTCTAAAGTGATCCATTCTTGCAATCCACCTTGGCTCCGACCATTAGGATTTTCTTGGCCCATCTTATAATTGTTCCTTTCCATGTCTGTGCCCTATTCTTCTCACTGGAAATCCTTGCCTCCACCTGCCCATTCATATATTACAACTTTTTCAAATTCTTGTTCAAAACTTATCTCTGAAAAGTATCTTTTGAATTACCCTAATTACACCTTAATTTTAATCTCTTAATCTACATCTCAACTTTGTGCTATTTGAAGACCCTGCATTATAGTAATATGCACTTGTTGATGTTTCTCTGAAAGTATTTTCACTTATTTCACGTGCATTTGTTCTGTTTCCCTACCCAAACTAAAAAATTGCTAGCAAGTACTCTGTCTTTTCTTCTGTACTCTGACATGGTGGGTTTACCAGTGAACTCATTGATTTAAAGAGATTTTAAAAGAGTTAAATATGTTTATTTTGATTTCACTCATGTAGATAGGTTCTGAATTCTTAAATCCAAGATTTTACTAATCTAAATCTAAATTTTATATTTTTACTGGCGATGAAAAGTATAAGTTTGAATTTTGATTTTGTATTTCTGTTTTATGAAAACATAAACTAAATCATACTGCAAAGGCATTTTTTGCCAGGAGGCAAAAACAGTGAACTTTAAAACCCAGAAGCATTGAAACCAATAAAATACACCTTCAGAATGCTTTACTTTAACTTGGAATTCAGCAGAGGAGCATGAAAAATATACAATTAAGATTATACTACAGAAGGAGGAACAGTAATCATTTTTTAGAGAAAATTTCATCCATAATTGAAAATTATATGGAAAAAGGTTGAAATTATCACTAAAATAGAGAATGTAAATTAATCTATGGTGCTGATGAGATAGTTCTTGCACCATAATTTATTTTATTCTTTTAATACCAACAATGTTAGTTAATTTACTACTAGTTTTTTTCCATGGGGTCCTCTTACAAACTGAACCCTTGAGTTCAAATAGATAGATTTCGTTTTGACAAACACTGCTTTATAAGGTCCCAGAAAATATTTCCCCTAGAAAAAACACTTTGTTTACTCCATTCATAAAAGATTCTGGCAGGGTTTGATAAACTCTATTTTTTAAAACAACCCTCAAAATAACACGCTGTTTGCTTTAGGTTTATATATCTTATGGGATGTGTCAAAGATTCTGAGCCTCACATTTTAAAAGACTTGTTCACTGGCAACACATGAATCTGAAAATGATCTGGCATTCGGGAAACTGGTCCATTTTAACCTGTTCCAAGTAAGATCATGTAAGTCTGATTTACCATAATAGTTTAAAAAAATTATTTAATATAATTTAAATGGCCACTTATAGATTGTGGATGGACTAAATCATTTAAGATGGGTTATATAGAGGGAACTCTCCATTAAGGGGAAGATTGGACAAGACAGACAATTCTTCTGATCCCTTTGTTTTTTGAGTCTATAAATGAATGAGACAAAACACCAGGGGAGGAATCATGACACCCAGGTTAAGCTATGATCTTCCATGTGTATATGTATATGCACATATAAAATATGTATTTGTATATATACATATATATGTGGTACATACATTGATTTTTGTGACATGGTTTGGTGCTTATTATGAAATTTTTTATCATAACAAATTCTAAAAATGAGATTAACAAATCACTTTAACCATAGACCACCGAGAAAAGCTTAGAAATTTTCATTATTTGGCTTTTATTAAAATTGACTTTTAGGGCTTCCCTGGTGGCGCAGTGGTTGAGAGTCCGCCTGCCGATGCAGGGGATACGGGTTCGTGCCCCGGTCCGGGAAGATCCCACATGCCGCGGAGCAGCTGGGCCCGTGAGCCATGGCCGCTGGGCCTGCACGTCCGGAGCCTGTGCTCCGCAACGGGAGAGGCCACAACAGTGAGAGGCCCGCATAGTGCAAAAAAAAAAAAAAAAAAAAATTGACTTTTATATCAAATTTAAGCTATTTTAAGTTATTTGGGGACCTAAGTTTTAAGTCTAGAAATTCAGGATAGATTGGTTCAGGTTGCTACTTTAGGTTGTTAATATAGACCCTGTTTATTTTTTGTTTTACCTTTAAGAAAATATCCCAAAGAGCATTTCTAATCTCACCTGCTAGCAACAGAAACTCTTTAACTGCTGTGTCTTTTATTTTGCAAGAGCAATCTATATCTACACTGGAGGTCAATTTCTGTTGCCACATATAATGATTAATTAGGCATAAAATCTGGTGAGATTATTTCTTGAAACACAATCTGATTGTAGTAACATTTAAATATAAAATTTAGGGAACAAGACTATATCAGATCATAAATATATAGTATGTTATCATAAGTTAGGTAGTAAGTTTGATTCTCTATATAAAAATTATACTTATTCCATTAGAATCATATCTCATGAAAATACATTATAAGTAAGTTCCTTAAAGCTAGGAACATGTATATTTCTTTCTATGCCCTAAATCAACCGATTATGCATTAACTATGTGGTGCAATTTTAGGAATTAAGGAAATAACTGTGCAATGAATTAATGAATGACTATCACAGGTTTCCAGATTATCTGAAGCACATGGTGAGATAAAGGGCAGGGACTTCCCTGGTGGTCCAGTGGTTAAGAATCGATCTTGCAATGCAGGGGATGCCTGTTCCATCCCTGGTTGGGAGACTAAGATCCCACGTGCTGCCAGGCAACTAAGCCCGCGTGCCACAACTAGAGAGCCAGTGTGCCACAATTACAGAGCCCACATGCCACAACTACTGAGTCCACGCGCTCTGGAGCCCATGCGCCACAACTACAGAGAAGCCCGCACAACGAAAGATCCCGTGTGCTGCAGCTAAGACCTGGCCCGGCCAAAATAAATAAATAAATAAATATATACATATATATTTTTTTAAAGTGCAGATAGCTTTTCTGCACTCTGCAAAATATGACTAGGTCCTTTGTTATCCAGCAGTGTCCTATTTTTCTCTGCCAAAGAAACTGCGCTTAACATTTCTCAGGTTCCACAAGGAAACTCTACCACTTTTAGAAAGGAAAGAGTAGTTATGTTGAGCCTGTATAATTTATTTTTAATGCATCTCCGCCAGGTCCATTACTGTATGAAAACTGAAAATTAAAATTCATAACTTTAACACAGCTCATTTAGAATTATCACTGAAGACATATAATAGCCTAGTTAGGAAGTTAGTACAAATAGTTCTCTAACTAGTCCCCAAACGGATCCCTGCTTCTACCCTTGGCCCTCTACTGCCAACACAGAAACCTTTAAGAGTCTTTTTAAATGGAAATCCTATCATGTCACTGTAAGGCTCAAATCCCTCCAATATCTTCCCATTTCAATCAAGTAAAAGCCAAAGTCCTCATCATGGTTTACAAGGCCCTATAGGATTTCTCCTGCCACCTCCTTTTCATCTCTGATCCCATCCCCTACTATTCTCCTTGCTCACTGTTCCAGCCACATTAAACTTGCTGTTCCTTGAACAACCAGGTATCCTCCTGTCTCAGAGTTTTGTACTGGTATTCCTGCTGCCTGGAATGTTTATTTCCCACATGGACTTCTCCCCCTCTCCCCATCTTCAAGACTTTGCCCAAATGTCATCTTTTCAGTAAGACTTCTTTGTCAACTCTATTTAAAATTGTAGCCTACCACAACATCCTATATCTCTTAGCCTGATTTATTTTTTCCCTTAGACTTATTATCTTCTAAAAACTGTAAATTTAACTTGTTTATTTTGCTTTTTGTCTGTCTCCCCCCCCAAGAGTGTATATAGACTCCAAGAAACAGGATATTTTTTCTGTTTTATTTTCTGTCATATCTACAGAATTTAGACTAGTCCCTTGAACATAATAGAAACTCAAATAACTATATATTGGATGAACTATTACATATACAAATTTTGCCTTACTTTTATCGGTTTTCAGTCATGTTAGAGTCATAGGGTTACTAATGAAATAAGCTAATGAATAAATAAGCTATATAGATTGAAATCTGAAAATGATCTGATACAAATGTCATACTTTATAAATGATATACATTTACAAGTGAAATACAAATGATACAATGAATACCACATTTTCCTATAAATTATAATATATTGAGACCTTGAACATATTTGAGGAATATATGAACAGAATGAATCATACAAGCACCCATTCGGAGCAGGACCTATGGCCCTGTGGGGATAGGAGAAAGTCAGTTCTATCCCTACACTGCCCCAAACTGAAGCTGAAGTGGAATTTGTTCTAACTATAAGATGAACTTCCAGATCCAGACAAATATGAATTTAAAAGACCGAAGTTAGTTTGGTGGATCAGGTAGGCCTAATGGTTACTAACTGAACCCAGGTCATCACTCATGGGGAAGAATGCTGGATGAAGGCGACCACTGCTGAGGACTTTATCACTTCACCTCTTGTAGGCTTAGGACATTTCCTAGCCTTACCTTTCTTGAGTCATGGGTGATGAGTTGGAGCAAAAGGCATTTATCAGTCAGATATAGTTAGTCATGAAGTATTCTAAACAAATACTGGCAACTGGGCCTAAGGTACTAACTTGATAAAGTACTAACTAACCATATTACTTGTCCACCACCTCAGAGTCTGCCATTACATGGACTTACAAACAGGTCCTGGCCACATGCACTTCTATTTATACCAGATGCCAGAATCCAGTGACACCCATAACTTTAAGTAGAGTTCACATAGAGCAGTAGAGGAGAAGAATAATATTAGGCCACATCAGTCAAATCAATCTTGGCGATTAGTGGGTTGACATAGGTCAAAGCAATCTCATCCTGTTAGATTCTTCTGCATCCCTAGCACCTGGCATACTCATTCATTCCTTCCATACTTTATTTCTTTGCTCAGAAATATTTATTGAGAACCCACTTGTATAAGGCACTGCTAGAGCTAAAATAGTGAACAAGAACCAACAGAGTCCTTGCCAGGATGGAGTATACATCTAGTTGGAGGGGCAGATATAGCATAATACAATTATGATATCTATTACACAGGAGAAGTAGAAGTTGATAAGAAAGTTGACCTAGTTTGAGGTATAAGCTATAAAGTCTCATAGGAAGTGATTAATCTGAGATCTGAAGGACGGATAGGAGTTTATTAGGCAAAAGAGAAGAGGCCAATATGTACAGAGGTGCCAGTCTGAGGTAGGAAGGTGCATGGTACTTTCAAGGAACTGTAGTATAAAGAATAGGAGTGTGGAGAGGACTAAAACGACTCTCATGTATGAGGCAGGAGACAGTTCTTAGAATGCCTTAACGTCAATGTAAGGAATTTTATATTTTATAATAAAGGTAATAGGAAGAGTTTGTGGGACTTTAAGCAGGAGTCTGACATGATTAGACATAATTAGAACCTGGTTTTTAGGGAAGAAATTACCCTGAGTAATGTAACATTACTTGGCATTTAACATTTTAGTGGCTGTAGTGCTATTGATAACAGAAGGGTGAAGGCGGGGATCACTTAAGAGGCTGTTATATAACTGCTTTTGCTAACTTCTAACTAGGCCATTGACTGTCTGTAGTGATAATCTGAAGTGAGATTTCCTAGCGCTATCTTTTAAATCATGCTTTTCATATATTAGTGTAGATAGGGAAAGATCAGTTGAGAGGCTATTGAAGTAACGTGGGTAAGCCATGATGATGCTTGGACCAGAGTGGTGGTGATGGAGATGGGAAGAATGGCAGGATTCTAAAGACATACTAGGCTCATGGACAGATAAAGAACTGACTAGTGATGAAGAATTGTAGGTTCAGTGTTGAATGTACTGAGATTGAGATACCTGTGAGACATCCAAGTGATAGGCAAAATGGGCGCGAGATATATGGGTTTAAAGCATGGAGGAAAGATCTGAGCTAGAGATATAGATGGGAGTAGTCTGCACATCGATGGTAATTGAAGCCATTGGAATGGACAGAGAATGGAAGTCTAGACATTACATCAAGTGAGATAAGAAGAGGTTGCCTTGAGGAGCTCAAACATTTCAAGGTTAGACAGAGGAAAAAGGGCCATCAAGAGATATTGAAAATAAGTTATCAGAGAGGTGGGATGAAAACCAGTTAGCATAAGCCTACATGTTTATGGAATGGATGAATGCAGGAAAGTTCTGAGGAGATAGTACTAGATTCCTCCCTTTATCAGCAGAACACAGTGGTCCCTGGCAGTGCTGAGAGCGTTCATCCTGGGCTGTAGAAAGCAGAAGTACACTCTCCCAAACCCCCAAGTATATATCCTCATTGCCCTTGTGTTTGGTCTTGTGTGTGACCAGCTCACTCTGGTCTCTTATCTAGGAGGCAGGCACTGATAATGACAAACTGGCTCTTAGTTGACCTACCAACACCACCACTTAGCTGGCATTCTAGCCAGCTTATCAGGAATGAAGCCTGGTCATGGGCAGTGACATCCTAGGCTAGATCCTATGCTGACAAGGCATGAAAGCCAATCCCTTCCTTTCCTACCTTAGACATCATATGTTCACCACTCATGGGTAGGGCTTGAAGGAGTGCAGAGGGGCAAAGAAGGAGCAGTCATAGACTTAGAGTTCTTAGAGGCGACTGCCTCAAAGAGTACTTCTCAACTTTAATGTGCACATAAATAACCCAGGGTTCTTGCTAAGATGAAGATTCTGATTCAGTACATCTGCTTTGCTGCCTAAGATTCTGTATTTCCAACAAGCTCCCAGGATATGGGAATGCTGCTGCCCACACTTGTAGTAGTTTAACTTATACACACAGGCTAGCAATCCAGAAAATGAAATAGCCACCTAAGCAGCTAGAGCAGAACCTGATCACGAGAGGGATGGGATGCTAACGTAAAGCCCACATCTGACCTCTAGCTTTAGGGACAAGTCCTCCAACAATGTGTATGGATGGTGGTACCTGATTAATAGGCATTAAATCTGATTACTTAAATAAAGGGCTCCACCATTATGGAGCCATACATCATGCTCCTTGGGTGCTTTTTCATTTCCTGGGTCCCCAAACATTTATTCCAGGAGAGTTTGAAGCATAATATATTTGTAAACACAGATACAAAGCAAAATTTCCATAGATTGACAGTATCTTTAGCTGTGATTTTGCTTGGCAATATAAAGAATATTCCTGGTGGTAAAGGCAATGAAGAAATATTTCTGGTAAAAAAAATTGAATCCACTGAAAGAGTAATTTTATAAGGTATATATTATGTAACAAGTAATTATTCCTTTGTGTATGAGGCAGCCTCAAAGAGTTGTATTTGGATCAGCAGTTAAATTCTAAAATCAAATAATATAACCTCTATACCTATACAACTTTGCCTTCTGTAAGGTATGTTCAAAGTAAAAGAAAAAGCTGAACGAATATGGCATAAAGAGAGGCAGAGAAAAAAGTACTGAAGAATATATAATATAAAGAGAAGCAGATAAGGAAAATTAAAAGGAGGATTTTTACAGGGGAAAAACAATTTTATTTTGCTGTAAAGACCTAAATGAATAAAAGAAGACTTTGAATGTGAAGATGATTAAAAAGACAAAATCATTAGCTAAAGATATTTACAAGTTTAGACTCTTTCATTTTGATCGTAATTTTAATTAGCTGGACACTGGGTGGGGGGGGGGGAGAAAATGAAAGCCTACATCATCTACTTACTCTTTAAATTGCATTCCACCTTAATTTTCTGCTCTTCAGTTCTTAATTTTCTCTATTTTTGTCCTAAGTAATCCCGTTATCAGGCTAAAGTGATTTTCCCTCAGCCAGGTTTAGCATTCAGTATTTGCATCTGTGAACCAAAAGTTCACCCCATTGCTTTAGTATTTATTCTTTCAATAGCAAAAACTCTCTGCAGGTAACTTTTTTCTAGTCCTTTGTCTACACAGCAGGCTGCTTTGTATACCTATGACAGATGACTAATAACAAAGGCTTCTATTTTTAAAATAATTATGCTCTATTTACACAGTTTTCCACAAAATTTACTCATAAAATTTAGGAGGCAGCAAAGCTTTAAAATCTGTAGTTTCACTGTTCATTAAAAGCATTTTTTTGTGTGCAAGCAAGTTGCTTGTTTCTGTTTTTCTGATAAAATACAAGCCAAAAAAAAATCAGTATTAGTTAATCACGTCAAGGATTTATGTCTGTGTGAATAAATTTTTCAAAAATGACATTGATATAGAAAAAGCACATCTATTTAGAATAACCTACTTCAGAAAGGGTTTATCTTCAAGATATGATCTGCCTCTTTAGCAGGCTATTTATTTTGCATTTGTTAAAGAAAACAAAATTAGCATAGCTAACCATGTATTATGTGTCTCTCAGTTTGCCCTGCCTTCCAAAAGGAATTCATTCAAATAATGTGAAGTAACAACGCTGGAGTGCCTGAGGTATGAGGATGAAAGGCATTACTTAAGTGGTGACAATTATTATTATTCTGCCACAGATAAAGAGTAACAATTGACTTTTAAAACCATTGTGGGTAATTTCATTTTGCTCCCCGCACCTCAGAGCCTAGAGTGCTCAGCATAGGTGATACACTCAAACTAGGATAACACATATACAGTGATGGGGAATATAAAAGTAATTATCCTAGTAATGAGACACCCCAAATAAACACTCATTATAATCATTAGAAAATGTTATCATGGAATTCTCTTAGCTGCAAGTCTTTTACAATAGGATACTTGGGTCTTTCTGGCATGGTTTATGAGTACCAGTGAACAGAAGGTGATGACATTGATTAATTGTCCTCTCTATGATAAACCTCTTTGAAATGCATCACACCTGAAAGACCTTCTTCTTTAATGCACTATTGGAATGATGTACCAATCTGTTTAAAGTTTGGATATGCTGCAGCAGCACTGAGATTTTATTCCATCATTTCTTGTCTTGCCCATTTTTCCTGAGACTTGCTGCAAAACGTCTTCAGACTCTTGCATGAAAGTCAACTGGAGTGCTTTCGAACTATATAGATCCCTGAGGCCCTGTCCTTCTTTGGGGTCAAATAAACCCAATTTGTGAATCTGCAGACACCTGCTAAGATGAGGAGGGGATGTTTGAGGAGTTAGAGAGTGGCAAGGCATGGTATTCTCCAATAAGGTGATATTTCTGTCACCAGCGGCAGCTCCGCACCAGACGCTTTCCCAGCCTGGGTTGGATGTACATCCTCTGACTCCATACCCCACCCCCCGACTCCTATTGTAACACTTAATAGCACTATGTCATAATTGTTTGTTTAATTGGGAAGCCCCTTCTTGCCTCTCAAGTCTGTAAAATAGGACCTTGTGTTTCTTGCCTACTCTTCAGACTCCAGAATTAGTACAGTTCCTGGAACATGGCAAGCACTCAAAAATACTTGCTGAAGAAAAGAATTAATGAATACACTTCTTAAAGGAGAGCAGCTTGAGTCAATTAAGTACATTTTTAAAAAAGAAAAAGAATTTACCTTTCCAGCAAAACGAAACAGAGAAACAATAACAACGGTTAACAACTAACAACGATTAAATTCTTGCTGTGTATTAGAAATAGTTCTAAATGCTTTAATGGTAGTATTTAATTCATACCACCCTGTAAGTGAAATACTACTAGCAGTAATACTATATTTCAAAATAAAGGAAGGTCCAGCAACTTGTCCAAAGTCACATATCGAGAAAGACAGGACTGGGACTGAAATCAAGGCAGCACTCCAGAACCCATGATCTAAGCTATTGCTCTGGGTAGTACTGGCAATGATAAGGGGGCTGTGTTAGGAGGAGGCAGGGGAAGTGCTAAGAATAGGGTTCTGCTTTCAAGGGAGCTTGTCTGAATAACTTGCTCCCTCTTTTTCTCTGAAATTTAAGAGAAGCAGAGAGAGGGAGAGAGGAGAGGAAAGGGCAAGGTGCGTGGGGTTGGTGGGAAACAACTAGTTCTTCATCAGTAGGTTTGTGACCCATTTTATACTTGTTTGATTCTGTTCCAGACAAGCAATACTGAGTGAAAAAGTCTCAAACCAGCACTTAATTCATATTTTTTAATCATTCTTTGAGTATTAAAAAATATGAGAATTATTCTTTATTAGAAAAAGAAATCTTTCCTTTGAAATATTTTTGGTGTCAAAGTAACCAACATATTCTTTACATATATATATGTTTCTCTCTATATACATTTATATATATGTAAATGTTTTCTTAGACCTTTAATTTCACGCTACCAGTTTCAATACTACCACCATAGTGTTTATGTATATTCTAAAACTATCCAATGATGTGATAAAATAGCTAATTCATTTTTACTGATGATCATGAAAACTGAGAAGGATTTAGGTTTATCAAGTCTCTAAACAAAAATTACAAAAATAATATAAGGTAAAAAGAAAGAAATAACTTGATCTGTTAGGGAACAGGGTTCAGGTGCAGGATGAAGCATATCAAAGGCATATGAAATGTCATTACTTTGAAAAGAAATAAAAGAATAACAAGTTTAGAAAATTAACTATCAAATTACATTTTTTTAAGAGGGGCAGTTAAAATGTTGATGAACAAATATAAGATGATGACTCAGGGGCACTAAAAGTACGAAATGTGTGGGTTCTACTAGATAATACAATAAGTACTGGGAGTTCCACTTTATAACCCATTGTGATTAAACAGCATATTGCTGAAAATGCAGATGTGATATTACCATAGGAAAGCCAGTCTTTTTAAAGATGTTCCTAATTAAATCATGAAAAATCAAAAAGAAAGTGTTGAGAGAAGCCATTTTGAAGATTTTATTAATGATGCATTCACAGAGAAGGCCTTATTAGATTTGAACAAGCAAATGCTAATGTTAGTGCACAAAACGATAGATAAGCATTTTTTTCCCCTAAAACATACTTTCAGGACAAAAAGATTTTTGTAATCCAAATAGCTTTAGATTCAGTTAAGTTGTAGTAATGATAGATTTTGATATTTGAGTTAATAATGCTCTAAGTCATATCTGTCTATGACAGATGTATTGATTTCTACCATTTCTCACACAGCATTCTACCACTAAACAGAGGATTCCTTTTAATATTCAAATAGTTTTTCTAGGAGGGCCAGAGGGTAATGACTTTACTTGGAACTTGATATCAAAATATCAAGTGTAAATTGTTCCATTGCAGAAGCTCTTGTTAAATGTTTTGCTGAGAGAACCCAGGGAAGACCCAATTTAGGATGAATCTATGAAATGTATTAATAATTTCAGAAAGTGACAAGTACATTTCTTGTTATTTGAGACACTATTACCTCCTCATTCACTGGCTAATTGCTCACTATCCTTTAAAACTCAGCTTAAGAATCACCATAACTGAGAAACTTTTCCTTATTCCTCTTTCTTTTTTGGCTCCTAGGTGATCCCCTATCAACCTGTGGACAGCCTGCTCTTTACAGAACTATAATCACTTATCTGCAATTATAAAATCTAAAGATCTCTGAAAAACAAAAGACTTTTGTGTTTGGTGCAAATCCATTTGAGGACAAGTCCTGACCTAGGAAGTTCTCTGCAGAAATAGTACCGTGTTGGTTGATTACGGGCGTGCTTCCCCAAACCACATTAGGGGGTTGGCATGATTAATGGCATATGTAAAATGCTGCTTTTTCTAGAATCTGAGGAATATTTTGAAATACATCTTGCCCTGGAGTGGGGTGATCCTGATTGGCCTGGGACTAAAGGGCTTCCTGGGATGCATGACTTTCAGTGCTAACACCGGATAAACCCTGGGCACACAGGGACATTTGATTCTCAGGCCTTAGCATAATATTGAGTGTATATAAGATATTCAAAACACGCGTGTTGAGTGAATGAACAAATGAAAGAATGAACAAATGAATGAATAGACTGCCTTTAGATATTCTCTGTTCAGTATAAAAAGTCTGAAAATATTCCATGTAAATGAAAAATTCACCAAAGTCAATTTAGACTGCTCCCTACCAGGAATGATGCCATTAACGTGTTAATTTTAAATGTTCTAACATATCCCTTTTAATTAATTCTTATAATTTTCTCAGCTATTCATTTAGTTAAAACCCAAAACACACAACCCAAGGTGAACCAAAAGTCCTTGTTGGTGGAGGCTGAAAATTACTCATATTTACTTTGATACTCACAGTAACTCTAACACCTAAATGGAGATGTTTGAATACGAAAATAAATTTGTTGAAAAGAATTTTTTTTTGGTCTGGGGTAAATAATAAAGTGGTACATACTTGATGAACATCAGAGAGTTGTTCCTCTAAATTATAAATTGTTATTCTCTAATTAATACTAATCTATTTACTATAGCCTGAAAATGGTATGTTTTAATCCCTGCATGCTATATTAATATAAGTTACTTCTATACTTATAATTGATGATGGACTTAAAAAAAAAACCTCTGCAAACTACTTTTTTCTTATAATGATAGTAATACAAACCCACTTTAGATAAAGGCCCGCTCTTACTATACGTGCTCTTTGATTTGATAAAAATCCCTCGACTGATCTATTAGCCCCCCATCTGGCCTAATTTATACACGGGGCCTAGACTACATGGTTCATCATCTGAACTTTATTCTCTCCAAGCTCTTCAGCCACTGTTCTAGTACATTCCCTCAGCAACATCTTACCTCGGCCAGGCTAACAGACCACTTGCTCTGCTACACTTGGGATGCTGAGAATCGCTAGAGAAACAGCTCAAGACCATACAGATCGGCACTACTACACATTTATGGTTTCCAATCTTGCGGCCTCAATGCATTCCACAGTCCTTATACCCTGTCAGCTCGCTTTCCCATTGGAACTCAATGATGCTTCAATCTTACCATATTCTTCAGTTTCCTTAACCAGCTGAGCTGGCCTCCTACTTCACAAAAAAATTAAGTCTATGAAGTTTGAGACCTCAGCTTATTCCCTGTTCTCTCCACCTCCACCCCCACCCCCTCCCACACACACTAGTTTATCTATACCTACATTCATACGTACTTGCTTTCCTCAAGTCTCAAAGGCTAAGGTCTACATCTTCCTGTTTAAGGCCCCCTCTTTCTGTGCTTTCGATTTCATTGCTTGCTGTCTCCTCCAAGACTACACTCTCTTCTGTTATTTTCATGCTTTATTTTCTCTGTCTCGTTCTTCTTATCCTAGAGATATGTTCATGGGTCTTGCATTCTTAAATGAACAAAGCAATAACACTAGCCACCGCCCCCCACATACATTCCCTATACTCTTCCCTACTCTCCTTTGCTCAGTCAGCTGCCTCTGAAGAGGAGGTGACTCTTGCTTCCTGTAACTCTTCAACACTCAAACTTCTCGCAATTAGGTTCTGCAGAGATTAGTTTTGGGGAAAAATATTACCAACAACTTTTAGGTAACCAAGTCCAATGATCATGTTTTGCTTCCTATCCTAAGTCCCCCTGTTCCATTGAACACTACTGACATTTTCTTGCAGCTCTCTACTCCAATGTCGTTTCACTCTCCTCTCCCACCTCTGTCCACTCATTTTTCATTTCCTGGTAGATTCTTTCTCCTTGTCTGCTTCTTTTATACTGTGCCCCACAGAGTTCCAGTTTTTACTCACCGTTACTTCTTTTTTCTTTTACACACTCTCTTACACAATCTCATCATTTTCATTGTTTTAGCTCCCATTTATAATGCTAATGACTTCAAAAAAATGTGTCTTCAGCCCTGCCCTCTCCCTTCCCCTTTGTATTTATATATCCAACGGCCAACTAGACAGACATATCCCTTTAGATGTCTGATAATAACCATATATGTAACACATCCTAAACTGAACGCATCATCTCCCACCATGCCCTCTACTCCCCATTTATTTCTACCATATTTCTAGTGTAATACAGTGACTTATAATAAGAATTATATATTTGGGCTGGTAGAGCTCCTAAAACCACTGGAATTTCCTAAGTGATAAGTACAAAGAGAGTCTACTGTCATTCATAACAAACCCCTTTCTACCATACCTGAGTTTGTGTTAATGAGGTGACTATTGGAAAGTCCCTAAGAATGGGCATCTTGTTACCAAGGGAACCAACAATGCGATTAGAGGGTTGGAACTTTTAGCCTCACCTCCCCACCCTCAGGGAGGGGAGAGGGGCTGGAAGTTGAGTTAATCACCAATGGCCAATTATTTAATCAATTGTGCCTATATAATAAAGCTTCCATAAAAGACCCTTACTAAAAGGGGTTTAGTGATGCATCCCAGGGTGATGCTAGGAGGGTGGCACACCGGGAGGACAAGGAAGCTCCCTGCCCCTTTCTTCATACCTTGCACTATGCTTCTCCTTCTTACTGTTCCTAAATTATATCCTTTTATAATAAACTGGTGATCTAGTAAGTAAACTGTTTTCCTGACTTCGATGAGTCATACTTACAAAGTACTGGACCTGAGGAGGGGACATGGGAACCCCCAGTTCATAGCCAGTCTGTCAGAAGCACAAGTGACTACCTGGACTTACAATTGGTGTCTGAAGTGGCGGGAGGGCAATCTGGTGGGACTGAGCCCTTAGTCTGTGGAATCTGATGCTATCTCCAGGTAGATAGTGTCAGAATTAAGTTAAGTTGTAGGATACCTGATCAGTTTCCACTGGAGAGTCAAATTGCTTGGTGTGGGAAAAACCCTCACACATTTGGTACTGGGAAGTACTGAGTGTAGAGAGAGGAAATAGAGTTTTTCCTTTCAGGTAGCAATGGTGATGTATCAAAACACAATCTGCAGTTGTCACTCTGCTTAAATCCCTTCATGGCTCTTCATTACCCAATGTCAAAACTTCTTAGTCTCATATATTATAAGGCTCTCTTTGACCTGACACTCCTCTATTTCCCTGGTCTCATCTCTAACCACTCCCAGCTTAATGTTTTAAGCATTAGGAACTCCAAGCCGCTTACAGTTTTTCAAGCACTTTGTATTATTTTATGTTCTGCCTACTTGTTCATGCTTTTTCTGTGGCCTGAACGGCTCTTCCTTTTTTTAACTCTGTCAGCTCTTATTCATCTTTCAAAACCTATCCCAGGCATTTTTTCTTCTAGCAACAACTTTTATTAACCAGTAATTGTGAGAAGAAAAAAAGCCAACACAATTCATTTCTAAGGGTAGACTCTGCGAGGGTAGTGCTGGGTGAGAGTTTAAACATCCTCAATGCTCCCTGGTGGATATTTCAGAAGTACCTGCAGAATAGCGAGTGCTGGTTCGGGAGTATTTTCCTCTTCTAAATACCATTATGATCATCTATTTGGGCACCTCCTTGTTTTTATATTTTGTTTCAATTTTCTTACATGTTTCAGATGGAAACAAAACAAAATCACCAGGTCAAAAGTTAGTTTTCATGTCTCTTTCTATACACATATTGCCAAATTATTTTCAGTTTTACAATTATATAACACCACAAGCAGAGTTTTACTACATCCTCCCCAGCATTGAGTATTTTTATATTAAAAGTTTCTTTTGCATTTGTTAATTTAATAATGAAACAAAGCAGGGCATTTTTGTGTCCATTTGCATAATTTGCATATTGTGATGCTGTTCATTTTCCCCTATATTTGTTTACTAGTGGTAGTTCTTTGTTCAGCAATCCTATTTTTATTTCCATGAGTTTTTCTTGTTCTCTGCTTGACCCTCTTTTAATAGCATCCTGTTCATACTTTATGGATACAGTATTGCACGAAATATTCGTGAGGTATTATCAGAGATTATTTTTCTTTATTTTCTTTAGTCTGAATTCTGTCTTTCTTTGACGGTCATTTCTGTTCTTACTTCGTGATCATTCTCCTTCATATTACAGGCTTCCCTCATTGCCAAGTAATCCTTTGTTACATGTTTATAGGTAAGAATGTGACAATAAAAATAAATGACTATGTGCTTTTTGTCCAGGAGCAGAGTTTATCCACTGACATGCTTTGCTTTAGGGTGAGTAGGGTGGGAGCCAGCCATCAAGCTGGGAGACCCTAAAGCAAGGAAAGAAAGCTTTGCTATGGGGTAGCTTTATCACACTCTTAAATTCTCCCCCAGAGAAGTGGTTCATTTTCTTTGGAAAAGGCAACTCTGATCTTGTTTCCTTTTTTTCTTTTTTTTTTTAACTTGGGCAATAAATGCTTGACTTCCGGGGATTCTGCATGTGTGTGCATGTGCATGCGTATGTGGGAGAGAATGAGACAGGGTGGAGAGAGGCAGCAGGGACTGAATTTTGTGTACGTGTTGCTGATGAGTCCTTTCTTTCCGGCTCCAAGTCTCACTCCCTGATATTTCAGAGTCCAGCTGTGGGGCTCAGGAGGGCAGATCATTCAGGCCCCCTGCTTTCTCCTCACTCTGTCACCAGTCAACATTCCTCTTCCTACCTTCCATTTTGCAAAAAATCGGTCGCTATTTCTCACCCACATTCTCTTTATGGTTGTGATATTTATCAGGGTTTTCCCTTTTGGACATTGCTGTCCAAATAATTTGCTTTTTTCTGAACTCAAGATCTTTCTATTTTTCATTTATATAAAAGCTTTCTAAAATTAAGGAGTTAACACATTAAGCTTCACATATGATACAAATATTTCCTTACCATCTTTTTACTTTGGTTTCTTTTGATATAAAGAAAGTTTATTTTTATCTAGTCATCTCTCAGTTTCTCCTATGTTTTTATTCTATTGCTTCTCCATTTGGAAAATTCTACTCATTTTAGATATTTACTATAGTGAATTATGTGTTCCCTTGGATTTTCAGTGTTATTCATTTTCAGTGTTATTCTCAATAACATTTTATTCCTCTAAATGTAGTTTGGTGTATGGCAAATTTTCAAACTTTTTGTTTTCTTTTTTTGGTGAAAAACTCTTTCTTCAAACAAAATCTTACATGGAAATTTAACTGATAAAAATGAGAAAATGGAATGGTTAGGTGAATTGGTGTTGGATGGTTGGGGGGGGCGAGGGTTGATTCACTAAGTCCCATCTCTTTCCTGCTTTCATCGCTGGTCCTATGTTTGACAGGGTACTGGTATATGGTGTGAAGTGAAAGTCAAAATGGATCCTTCCTAAGTTGCCAACCAATTATCTAAAAACTGTCATTGGTAAGACTTTTCTTCCCCATTGACTTATAAAACCTTTATGATATATTAATTTATTACACATAGTACACTCTATTTGGAGGCTCTCTTTCTGTTCCATTAACCTATCTCTTTTTACAGCAGAACTCTGTTGTTTTAATTAGGATAGAAATATTTTCATTTGTAATAAGGCTGATACCCATTCATTGCACTTTTTCCCAGGATTAAAAAAATACTCTTGCCAATGTATTATTCCAGAGGATCCTGAGAAAAGTTATATTGTCTTTGGGTGATATGATTCTCAATCCATAGGAATTCTAAGCTATTAATTTTTGTTTTGATTCTCTAAGATCTTATTTATTTTAGCCAAGTTGCCCTGTCCCAGACTGATAGCACTATGTTAAAATATCTTCGAATAATTGTATTTCTGTTCCTCTCTTTTTGGTTCGGAGACAGTTTATTTCCTTAGGTATTTTGTCATCCTGGCGCTGTTATTTGGCACTTAATCTCAGTCCCCATGTGATGACTAGCCTCAGGTAGGTCCGAACTCATCTGTGGGGCCAGTCTACAGGCTGCTCAGAAAGAGTACAATCAGCAGCTGAAGACCAGGAAGAACATCCTTTGATGAGGAAAGAATGACACCGCTAACAGCCCTGGTAGATGCCAAGGCTGTTAGAACCAAAAGGGCTCAGTGTCAGATAGTCAAAGAGGAAGCTGGGGATGAAGTAGAGGGTCGGAGGGACATTCTGTATTCTGCTGTATACTTCAGTGATTTGCTAAGTAAACATCTTGTTTTAAAATATACTACTTGCCTTAAAGCTAAACCTATATTTATCGTATTAGCAAAATTAAATTAATGAGTGATGACTTTTTGTTTTAGTGAGACAAGGGACTTAGTGTTTTCGCATTCTACTCTAAAATTCTTTTCCTTTTTACTAGTCCTGGATAATTTAATCTGGAGTCACAAGTACCATCATTAAAAAATATTTCCTTTATCTGATTTTTAAATTCTATTTTTAACCATGCTGCCAATATAAACCCTTTCCTAATTACTTTTCTTTTCTCCACTCATTGCTATTGTTTTCACTGATTTTGGTTCTCATTTCTTATCCCTATCTGACACAGTTTACCATTGATTCATTGTTTTAAGTGAGAAGAGCATCTCTTAGTAGCCTTTCAGAAATTATACCTGGATGATATATTTTCTGTGGCTTTTGGTATCTGAGGATGTCTTCTGGTTATCATTGCACATGAACAACAACTTAATCGATTTTAAAATTACTGGGACATTGACTTTTCTCTAAAAGTTCTATAGAAACTTCCCCAATTGTCTTCTGATACTTATTTTTGCGGATGCCAGTCTAATTTTCATTATTTACAAAAACAAATGTGTATGTGTGTGTACGTGTGTGCACGTTTGCACCAATTGCTTGCCAAGTTCCTGTGTCAGTCAAGAAATTTAAGGTTTTACCAGGCTATGTCTAGGTACTAATCTCTGTTCCTAACTTCTGCCTACTCTTGGTTCTCTTATTAGATCTTTTTCTCTGTTATAACTTGCTTATTGTTTCTGATCCATTTACTCAGCTCTTTATAACCCTTTAGATTCTAATTCATATTTTCTCTCTTTATATAGTCACTTAGATGTCTGGGAACATTTCTCAAGTTTAGCCTCTGTGTCGTTGATTTGATTCTCTGTAGTCTTAAGCCTTATTTTTTTCTGTTTCTAGTAAAGCTAACTCCATTTTGTTTAGTGTGTTTTTCATCTTATTCTACTTTCTACTCATCTTGTCCTGCTAATCTCAGGAGGGTAGCTTGGGGGTGTGTTGGACAAGCAGGGAAGGGCAAAGGTTTAGGCTCTCCACTTGGCCTTTGCTGGAGGGGATGAGGGGATTTTTCCTGTGGTGTTTGCTGTTATAGAGCAGTCACTGTCTAAAAAATTCTGTCCTACTAGGCTATCTCTTTCTGCTCCTTTGGCAAGACAGATCAGGCTTTTGCTGGGGCTTTAGGTCTGCACCCACCGGTGTTTTCTGTCATTTCTCTGCTCCCAGTCTGGAATACACGAGGCATAAAGAAAACCCAGAGAACTCATCACTGCATTGTTCCTTTGGTCCCCAGATCCCTAGCTGGTCTGCTTTCTTGTCTCTACCTTTCAGAGTCGTCTTTGGTTTATATGTAACATCCAGGGTTTTTAGCTGTACTTAGTGGGAGAAATAGGGAAAAGGGCATTTAGTCCATATTTCAGGGAGCAGAAGTCTTTAGCTGAAAATTTAAAGATAAATAGGGAATAACGGGAGACAATGAATTGAATGCACTTTTTCCCATTCTCCAGTCAAATCATCATAATTTATATTTTCAAAGAATAGCCCTGGGTTCCTGGTTTGCTCTACCTGCACTAGTCAGACACACAGGGAAAGCCAGGTCACCTCCACAAATGTGGTCAACACGTACTGTCTTAGAACAGTTGATATTTTAATTTTACAGTTAATTTCAGAATCATTTTTACTGCTTTCCCTACATTACAGCATTTGACTCATTTGTCTTTCAAAGGGCTAGTAAACCTTAATTTGCTTTAGCAGCTTTGAATGAATTTTTATTGTTTCTTACCATTGCCTTTCAACTCATGTAATTTGAAAACGAAATGCAAACTGTAAAACTCAATCAATCTGGTAGTATTCTTTAATATCAATTTTTATATAATTAACCCCCAAACTGTGTTCAGTTACTAACAATTAATCTTATGCACTTTGAGGGACAACACTAATTTCACACTTAGTAGCATTTAAAAGGAAGGTGGTGCAAATACTATGGGGAAAAATCCCTCCCTAAGGAGTCATGCTTTATTATCACTGACTGGAGAATAAAAGTTCTTTTTCATTGCAATCCACTGTAGGGTCCCACATTTCTTTAACTCTATACCAGTAGAATTGTGTAACAAACACACAAGCAGAATTACTCATACTTTAATTACAGTGAGACCATCAGCCTTTTCAAAAAAGATCCCACATTTTCTGTGTTCTTTTGACAATTTTTTTGAGTTGGTATTCCTGTCAATGCTATATGGTTAATTGCTCCATTGATACTGACTGTCAGATGTCAAACAATGGAAACGTAACAGGAGAAAGAATGAGAACAACAACAGCTGAAGGTAGAAAATTGTGGAAAATTTCTTATTATACAGGAATGTCCATAGAAATCAAGACCTCCCCAAACCACGATGTATTTCATCAGTGCTTAATACATGTCATATTGCTATATGACTCTTTTTATATATTACTGGCTTTTTAAACAATTGTACTGATTTTTAACTGAAGGATTGCATTATATCTTATTAATTACTTGTATGTTCATAAGTATTTTCCCTTAATACTTGTTGTCTAAAGATGATATCAAGTCTGAATCATACTAAAATCATTTTTAGAGTACCATTTTAATTTCTTCTAATAATTCACAGTCAACTATCGATGCTATGAATACACCAAGGTTTGAACTATCTCCTAGTGTCAGAAAAAATAAGGAATACGTATTGCATTGTATGCGCGGTGTTTAGCAAAAGGTGCACACATATCATTTACTTTGGCCTTTCATGACTTTGACCTTCTAGGTGCTTCTTGTTAGTAACTGAGTGATGAAGAGTTGTAGCCAATTTTAATGTTTGTAATTCATACTCAGATATGCAAACTGATGAGTACATTATACATTTTTAAAATTATAGGGACAATTTATAGTGCAAAGTGACGTAGCTCCAGGGGCTGAGCACTGGCCTGGGAACTCAGAGCTGTGCATTTTAATTTTGATTAACTCTCAGTGAGACCACAGGCACAGTATCTTAATCTCCCTATATCTTGGATTAATCATCTATAATATGTGTGTAACAATTTCCTTCCTGTAGGTGAGGTGAGGAATAACTATAAAACAGAGTTTTAAAATAAAAGATCTATATCTATATCACATAAAAGACCAATATGAGGCAAAAGATTTTATGGGTTTAATAAACATCGTATTGTATCATGCACAGAAAGCTAAGACAAACAGCCCATTGTCATGAGAAGAATAGAAATCATCATATCCTGATCTAGAAATTTTATTAAAATGCATGTAACATAAGAAATAAAAATTTCATAATAGCTTGCAGACACTTATGTGGACATTCATTATTAAATGAGCTTTATTCCTTATTTCCTGTTTCCTACACTGCTATATACATCTTCCAAATGTATAATAATGCATTTTTTAATGCTTTATTAGGTATACTCTGTAAAGGCAGCCTTTTTCTCCCCCCTCTCCCTAACAATGCCTAGGTTTTCATTAGGCACTTAAACTTTACACCAGGGAAAAAAAATCATACAAAAGAATTCAGCTTATTAAAAAAAAAAAAGAATTCAGCTTAAAAGTAGGACATTACAAAATAACACTCAAATTCACAGTACTTTATAGCAAAGAGTAAATCTCTATTTTTAAACTCACCTAGTTGTCCTACCTGTTAAATGATATACTACATCCTGAAAGCCACATAATACATAGGTGCAAATGGTGAGTTGAGGTTGGAATTGAGTCTCTTTAATTTCCATATATTGGAATATCCATCTTTTTGGCTTAATAAATAGCTCTGCAACATTGAATTTCAGCAGGGAGGCCATTCTCCAGTTGTGGAGCAACACAGTTTTGAGTCCTCGTGTCTTCCAAAGCCTCCCTTGCACTGTGGAGCCGATATTTAGAAAGCTCTAGCAAACTAACACCTGCTAAACATAAATCACATGCAGAAATCTACAACTGGACAAGCTCAGGAAGATATAATAGATCATATCTGTGAAGAACCTCACAATGAATTAAGAAAACCTTAAACTTAATCCTATGACCTGACAGCAGACTGACTTATGGAGAACCATAATGTGGGAATTAGACTGAATGCCAGATGGCTTCTAGAAGTCAAATTAAAAAAAAAAACAAGAATAAACTGCAGCCGATGATAAGCACAGGTAGGGAGCCTGATGAGGACAGGATGAACTACTATTTTACACTATATTCTCTTTCTTTTGTTTCTCCCAGTCAGCTTGATGGAAAGTCGTAATGTTTGACTAGTTACAAGCCTAATTCCAGATGTCAGTTTGAACAGGTGCAAAGACAAAGAATAGAACGCTTCCATTTGGAACATCATCAGTTTTCCTCTTTATGGAGTCCCTGATATGTTTTGTGGGAACCCACTGAGTAGGTTTCTTATTGTTATTCCCCTGCTTGTGAGAAATTCTATTCGATGAATGCATAGCATGTTCCCTTAGTCAGTGGAAAGGAAGGGCCAGTTAATTTACCTGCGACCTGGTCTAGTTCCAATAGGTCAACATTGTGAGAGGATACAGATCTGGAACTTTGAGATCACCCTACGTGGAAATATGCCTATTACCTGTTACCATCACCACATAACTGTAAAGTGCTATGAGGTATTTCTACCAGTGAAAGATGGTGGAAACTGGCACTGCCCATTATCAATGTTAAATGTGTGGTCAGTACTAGGGCCTCATACAAAGAGGCAGCTGGTTCTACACAGCTGGTTGGTAAGGTGGATGCAGGCAGACAGAGGAAGACCATATCCCTCCTCCGTAGGTGGTCTCTGTTTCATTAGGCTTCCAATTGATGTGACTGTACGATAATCCAAAAATGTGTGATGGGAACATCACTCTCATTTTTCATTAACACTCCTTCACAAATGTATCAGAGGCAGGTAACAAAACAGAGATTTTTGCCAGGCTTACTTTCATCCTTTTGGAGACTACTGCATATCCAACATCACTGCTGGGTGCTTAGTTTCTACTCTTTTAGATTCATAGTTTGATATGATGAACTTCCTTAAGGAAGATGCAGAAATAGTAGAAGAGCTGCTAATCTTTAAAAGACAAATTTGGGAGTTTGGGATTAGCAGATACAAACTATTATATGGAGAATGGATAAACAACAAGGTCCTACTCTATAGCACAGGGAACTATATTCAATATCCTGTGATAAACCATCATGGAAAAGAATATGAAAAAGAATATATATATGTGTAACCGAGTCACTTTGCTGTACAGCAGAAATTAACACAACATCGTAAATCAACTATACTTCAATAAATTTTTTTTTTAAAAAGGCTAGTGATTTAGGAAAATCAACTTATATATAATAATGAATAGTAAATGGCTACTGAAGTTAGGTGGGACAAGAAAAAAATAGAGATGATGCCTATTGTCTCAGAATATCTACCAGAAATGTGTAAGCCATGAAATGTTTTTGAGAGATGTTAAAGATCATCCTGGCTGACTCCGTTATTTTCATTTCATAAAAGAGGAAGTGAAGGCTTACACAGGTTCCGGTTTTCCCACCGCAATGCAATTATTGACAACAGCTGACTGGAGAGCAGGACTTCTAACTTGTGCCCTATTCAACATACCATGTTCAGTGCATACTATGTGGGTGCAGATAACTACTAAGAACTACATAATTCATATCCCCTGCTTCCATGAGCCTACATTATAGAGTCTATTCATATAATTATATCAAGACATCATCTGAAATAGACCCCAGGGCTTCCCTGGTGGCGCAGTGGTTGAGAATCTGCCTGCCAAGGCAGGGGACACGGGTTCGAGCCCTGGTCTGGGAAGATCCCACATGCCGCGGAGCAACTAAGCCCGTGCACCACAGCTACTGAGCCTGCGCGACTGGAGCCTGTGCTCCGCAACAAGAGAAGGCTGCGACAGTGAGAGGCCCGCGCACCGCGTTGAAGAGTGGCCCCCGCTCGCCGCAACTAGAGAAAGCCCTCGCACAGAAACGAAGACCCAACACAGCCAAAAATAAATAAATAAATTAATTAATTAAAAAAAAATAGCTGGGGTAATTAAAAAAAAATAGACCCCAATTTGTAGCTTTTGGAGAAATCATTAAGGATTATGCTATGAGTAGCAGTGTTAATTTCCTGGTGTAAAATGTAAAGTGTTACACATTTCCTGTAGATTTCCTGAGGCAATAGTTAGCGTCTCTGTTTTTCCTTGTATCACCCGCCTTCAGTTCCCATGGTACTATTGGCTTGAAAGCCCACCATGAATCCCCATCCAGTGATGCCAATTGTGCCACTCTGCCTTGATTATATCCAGAAGCCTCATCCCCAAGATGAGAGTGGACATCTCTCAGATGACCAATATCTTTTGTCTAACTCTAGAAAAATGGCGGCCTCCTGCATTCCTGGCAACCATGCTTTGTCTACATGATGGGACTCTGGCTACAGTGTTTTCTGAAGTAATGAAGGAGACCTAGTGCACAGGGCTTATCCAACTGCCACAATCTCAGAGCCAACTCTGGCTCCATGGGTCCCATGTTTTTCTCTTCTGCTTTCATTGAACTTTATCTTTATTCCCTCTACTCCTGGTAATTTCTTGCTTCAGTAAGTGGGGAATCACCATCCCTTAGTCATAGGCTTTGACATACACCCAGTAGTTGAATCACAGCTCTTTTTTCCCTCAGGATTATTCATCTAGCTAGTTTAAGACTAATGTAATCATCCCAGAATATGAATATCGAGAAAAAGAATGACTAATTTAAAACTGTCTGAAATTCTTCAGAATATTTTATATGTATAAATACAGAATACTTTATATATCACAGAGTTTGCTCAAAATTTCCAGTATGTATTATACTCATTTCTTTGCCATAAATGTTAGAATTCATACCACCCACTGTGGTTCATCTTTTTTCTCTTTTAAGAGCATCCAATCCTCATCACCAAAGAGAGTGTTATATAGGTAACAGTAGCACATAAAGGAAAAATAGATGGCATATTTTAGTTACATTATTTTCTTGAAATTAGAAGTCATGTAATTAACCATACCCTATTTCTTATAGTATGAGTAAGAAGAACATGTTAATTACATAATCAAAACAAATGATATGTATACCAAGTGCATCACAGTGCCTCCAGACATACATTAATTTCATTTGTAAAATTCAGCTGTCTTAAAGTCTCTTGCAAATTTATCAGCAAAAATAATCAAAATGATTAGTAAACTGAGAAACTTAAAAATATATGATACTATGTATAAAATAGATAACTAATGAGAACCTACTGTACAGCCCAGGAAACTCTACTCAATGCTCTATGGTGACCTAAATGAGAAGGAAATCCAAAAAAGAGGGGATATATGTATACTTACACCTGATTCACTTTGCTGTACAGTATAAACTAACACAATATTGTAAAGGAACTATACTCCAATAAAAATTTTTTAAAAATAAATGAAAGTAAAAAAAAATATGAATGGCCACCCAGATTCTTTGAAAAAATGTTTCCTGATTCATATCAATAAAACATTATTTGTATAATAAAGTTAAATGGAAGTATTTAATCATGGATATTTGTCATTAGGCCACTTTGTTTAATGTCATATATGTAGATTTAAAAATTCACCTTAATGGAATTATATTAAAGGCACTGTTTCAGGATAATGTTCAAACAATGTATTTTGCTTACAATTTTTGCTTAAGTAAAAAAGATCTGTTGGGTTTCAACCAGCATGTACATGGTATGGATGAAACCCTCTGCTCCCATTAGTGGGTTTCAGGCTGTATCTTTCATGAAACCTTTACATCCCCAGGTTCAGAGTCAGCTAGGAGGTACAGTCGTCAGGCGTAAAACAGATATTTATAGAAGTTGATGTCTAGATTGAATGTGATGTTAGAAATAATGAAAATTCCATTAAGAAAATGAATTAGAAATTTAAATATCTGAAGAGTAGAATTTGGATCATGGCTATGTTGTCACAAGGAAACCAGATCATTTGCCACAAATGATCTATGTTCCTTGTGGCTATGACAAAATAGGAAAAGAAATATACTAAAAAATGGAAAGTTAGACAATCAGTATCTATAATGCTACAAATAACAGAAAACCCAACTCAAGAGCCTAAATGATAAAGGAGATTGATTGCTCAGGCAGACTTCAGGGCTACTTGATCCAGAGGCTGTCAAGGACTCAGTGTTTACCTCTCTAATTTTCTGTGAATTAGGGTAAGGGCATCATCCCAAGCCTACCTGTCCTTGAGGTGAGATGATGGTGCCCAGCCTTAGTGGAGTTCCATGCTTCCTTTCCAATTCATGGGAGAAAAGTTTTTAAGCAAGTCGATAAGATTCTCCTAGAGCTGAGAGACTGGGAGTGGGCTCACCTTTCCCTAAAAATATGAATTCTAGAGGGAAGGAGTAAATACGTATCCCTTCTACCATCCCCTCCAACTTCTGATTTCCAAAAGGATGGGGAATGTGGGTAGGTAACTAGTATCTGTGCATTATAAAATTAGACAGAATTTTCAAATTAGATTTGACATGTACCAATGAAATACATTAGTCTAGTGCCCATGATTTTATTTAGGGAAAATATCAGGAGATATTAAACCTTAAATCTTTGTGTATGGAAGGACTTCTATTACAAGAAATATGTAGATTGAACCTTACAAAACACGAGGTTTGGGGGAAATGTAGAGCCAGATTTTTATTAACAATAATATTGAGGAAAGGCATACGAAATACTTTAGGTTTCTTGCTGGTGTCAATCTAAATTTTCATATCCAATAACCCTCACTGATTTTGTCTTTTGTTCTTTTTAGGCCATGAAAAAAAAAAAAGGAAACTCTCAAAAACTAACAGTCAGAGCTGCCTGGTTGACAGGGGATGCTTGGGTTGCAAGAAGACCCTGAAGCAAAGATTCTAAATCAAAGATTCAAGGGCAATTTGAGTTTGCATTGAAGATCCTTCTGCCTGTAGCAATTGCTTATGTGTTATGTTCAATTGACATATAAGCACTGTGAAAAATACTCTATTACAATCTCTGATGACATTAGTGCTGTATATGTCATAATGTAATTGTAGATAGAAACTTGGTTTACTTAATTCAAATTATGACTATTCCTTAAAAGCAGAACTTGAAAATTAAGTTTATCTACATAACTGATCAACTTAAGTATTTATTATGTATACTATTCTATACCTAGCAGTGAGCAAAGTGTTATAAAATAAAATATAAAGAAAATGAAGTCCCTTTTCAGAGGCTAATTATTTCCCATTCCAAGTAAGAAATATGATATAATGGCCAGAATAGTTGTTCGATTTATATGGCAAATATTCTTACTTTGACCAGGTGGTTTTACCAATATAAAAGGAAGCTGTGGGGAATCGTTATGAAAAAACAAACAAACAACAACAACAACAAACCTAAACTGATTGTAATCCTCCCATCTCACAATAAGAGAATTGATTTGACTTAACCAGTGGAGAATAAGTCCTTTGGAGTCTGCATTTCCAAGGAGTTGCAGTTGGCTTTTCATGTAGTGGCTAGTCTTCTTTTTAAAATGAACTTGTATATTCAAATCAGTAGCTAGGGGAAAGCAAACTTCTCCTTCAGTCAAACAAAAGTTCGACGTTAGGAAAGAGAGTTGAAGGAGTTGTGAGTATCCTTTCCTTTTTGTGCTTTGAGGGAAGGCAGGTGCATTTCTGTGGCAAAGGAAAAAATTAAAGGAAAACATTCTTCTCAAGGATCTTGGAATTTCATACGTAGACTTAGAAAACAGTGTTGCTAGAATTGTTTACTCTGAATAATACTCTTCAGTCATGTGTTTTATTTGCTGTTTTATTTGGGGTAGAGCTGTTTTATTTGGGGTAGAGCTGCTAATTTAGATAACACTTTAGAAAGAAAAAATAATGATTACAGTGACACATATACTTCTGAACTAGATTTTTTTGTTCGTATGGTCAGATATTATATGGATGGAAATTTTTCCCAATCTTTATTTTTCCTTTGTAAATGTCTTTACAAACCAGCACAGTTCGTGAAAAGGTCTTTTACTTATCAATCTAAACTAAACAACTCAAGTTCTCATCTATGTCTAACATCTCAGCCTTTAAATTTCTATTCATTTTATTTTTGATGGTACGTGGGCATTCTTGTTTAATTAGCGGTATGAGTGGGAGAATCTGAGGTCTCAAATTATTAGCCAAAGTCACTGGGTTACCTCCTTAAAGCTGATCAGATAGGTTTTCTTTCAACCATCCTATTACAGGAGGTTTTTGTAAACTAGTGTTATAAACGATTATTTTTAGTTAAGAGAAGCCCCAGGAAAGATTAAAAAAATGGATATAAAGACATTCCAGTTCTTGATCTTATCTTTTTCTCATCTCAACCTTTAGAGAGTCTTGCTGGAAGAACACAAGGAAAGACAGGAAGGCTTCTTACAGATCTTTGAGACCTCCTTCCACTCAAATCCCAGGGGAGCTAGAACGCTATACCTCTGTGGTTCAAAAAGTCTTTGGACCAGAAAAGGGGCCTTTATCTGCCAACATTTCAAACATATTCAATCAAATATTGATCTAGAAAATCAGCTACTTTTTCCTCTAGCAAAGAAATTAAATTAGTACTACCTACTGAAGGCCTATACATGGTCCTCGGGAAGATAATGAAGGTACCCTAGGCTATTCCTAGGATCAAAAGTTTATATGGACACCAAACTGATTTAACATTTTCTGTAATGCATGGAGACAAAAGGGTGAAAGATCTGCTTGCCAATAGTAATGTGCTGGAGATTATCTCATGTGGCGAGTCCTTGCATCAAGAAGCCAGGTTATGGTTTTCAAATCCATCTCATCTCTGAAAATAAAAGGAATGGAATGTGGCCTGTTTCACCTCACTGAAAGGTTTTCATCACCAGAAATATCTGATGGCTCTTATTCAAGTTGACAGGAGCACATGTTTCTCTGACTCATAAACAGTCCCTCTCTCTATTGTGTCCTGTTTCCAAGGAGTACCTGATGTTATGTTATTAAAGAACAGGAGGTTTGTCTGCCTATTCTTCCATAAATATGAGAATATCAAAAAAATGATAAAAAGCTTCCCAAATTCTAAAATCTTTTGGAATGTCAAGTGTAACTTATAAAATAATGTGTTCAAGTTAGTGTATGATAGAAAAGATCATCTTTAGCCTCCATATACTGAAAAATGTGACAGCCCAATTTTAATTAGAAATGTTAGGTTGCTTGTCTCTTCCAATAGTACCTACGATTTATTTGTTACATTTACTTACAGTCTTAAACAGTTCTTTTTCTTGAGATGTCTTTGAATTTTTCTTTACTTTATCAAGAACACAAAAATGGATTATATACCTTACAAACTGTGCATACTCAAATCAAAATCGTCATGAATTAGTAAAACTAGGAAAATAAACTCTCCTTGAATCTTACATGCGGTAGCCATGGCCATCAGCGTTGTGAACCTACTAATTACAAGGCAGCGTTGCAGAGACTAAGCGTGTGGACGCCTACTTTACTCAGCAAATTAAAGCTTTCCAGGCTATGGGATTGTTAGTTGTTTGACACAGAGGTTAGATTCTTAGGTGAGATTGGGCATATTTTGGAAATCTGGAACTGACTTTGGGTTTTTAATGGTACTGACCCTTTATTGGGAAGATCATTTCCAACACTGTCACCATGCGGTCACTCAGTTAACTTTTTTGACTGAATTGACTGATGATGCAACCAAACTATTTCTCTGAATTGACTTGTTTTCAGCAACATGACAATGCAGTCAAAGAATTATGGAAAGAAATAGTGTTCATGAGTGACTACTGTCTGTCAGTCACTTTGCTAATTGAGGAGAATACAGTGATGACCAAAAATATACATGGGTCCTGCTCTCAAATAATTGCTTAGTAAACGTAACATTCTTTCTGTGATAAGAGATGTGAAAGAGAGGTACAGACATTTGTTAAGCACCTGGTTTGGGCAGAGCACTTTTGTTTATTCACAAATCAGTACGGAAACTTGTACGAAGGTTAACAAGATGAATTGCAAGTGGAAGAACTAAGGAGATCTGACTTAACGGGATTCATAAAGAAAAAATACGTAAGAAGAGTTGGGTTTATGGCAAGCTTAGTAGGAGACCATGTGATGTGACTTTCAAAATAACTCAAGCAATTTTAGAATGATTAACAGGAGCCCGAGGTATAGATTAAGAAAGGAAAAAGGCATCAGTGTATTTGACACTGGTCACATGTTTTAGGCTCCTTCTCTGGGAAGTACAACTTAAAAGGGTTATTAAAAATCTGGTGGTGTCCCAAGGAGCTGACTCCGTATGGTGAAAGGTCCAGAAATCACATCTATGAGAAACATTTGAATAAACTGGGAAGCTTGACAAAGAGAAGACAAGGGAGAGTATGATAGTGTCTTTAAATAATTAATACGCTGTCTTGGAAGATGAATTGGATAATGTTGTATAGCCATACGTGACAGATCTTAGACCAACCAAAGGGTGGAAGTTACAAGATTAGGCTTAACATTAATGAGGAACCTTTCAACAATAAAAGCTAGTTGAAAAGGTAATGAGCCCCTTTGTGAGGTATGGAGTCTATGGCATCAGAAATGTTCAATTAGTGGCTTGAATTAAAGCATTTTTCAAGAATGCTATGGAAAGATTTTTTAACATTAATTGATACACTAGACCAAATATTTTCTAAGGTCTCCCAACTCTGAATTTCTATGATTTTGTATTATATTTGATAGAAAAATTTGCCTTCTAGAATGCACAAATGTAAAATTTTCATTTTTTCTGCAGAAATTTAGTGAAAGTCTATCACTGTGGGAGGAAAATAAATCACACAGTCTCTGATCTCCAGGTGCTGCAGCCTAGTAGACGTAACAAGCACCTGAAAACAAAGAAGTGACTCAGGATGAAATCAGTGCTGTGACACAGTTATATGCAAAATTCTCTGAGAAAATATGGTAGTATTCAATCCTGATGGAGGTGGTAATAGGGGAGAAGTAGAAAAGCTTAACAGAGAAGGCAGGAGATAATTCTTCCTGTTTTTGTTTTCTTTTTGAGGTATGGATAAAATATAAAAAGAGTCAATGACCCAAAGCAAAGGGCACGTTTTGTTACCTCCTGCCAAGGTACTTTAGTATACTATGAGATACACACACACAAGATTAGTAAAGTATGGTTCTGTGTCTGTCCAATATTGAGTCCTATATTCAGTACAGAGAATAGAGATGTGGGGCTTTGTTGTAGAGTCCCATATGTAAGCTACAGAATGTGTATACCTGTGTTGGACATAATATGCTTTATAGATATATAAACAAAGCTGTGTAGATCCTAACACATTATATAACTTTGCACCTAAAATATTTTATTTATTTTTATTGAATATCTCCTCTTGGTGATATGCAATTTCCTTTCTCCATAGTGGCTTTAAGAAAAAAAAAAAAAACCAGCCTTATTGAAATTTAATGCAAATACCATGTAATTTACCCACTTAAAATGCATGATTCAACTGTTTTTAGTATGTTTACTGATATGTACTACTATCACCATAGTTAGTTTTAGAACATTCCCATCACCTCAAACCCCATTCACTTTAGCTATGACTCCCTATCCTTCTATCCTCCTTGGCCCTAAGCAACCATTAATCTACTTTCTGTATATATTTGCCTATTCTGGAAATTTCAGGTAAGATGTTGTATTTTATGATTGGCCTTTTTCACTTAGCATAAAGTTTTCAAGGTTCATTCATGTTGTGGAATGTATCAATACTTCATTCTTTTTGTGGCCGAATAATATTGCATTGCATGGCTATACCACATTTTGTTTATCCATTCCATCAGTTGATGGGCATTTTGGTTGTTTCTACCTTTTGGCTATTATGAATAATGCTGCTACAAACATTTGTGTACGTTTTTCATTTACCTCAGTTATGTAACTAGGAGTGGAATTACTGGGTTGTACGGTAATTCAGTGTTTAACTGTTTGAGAAACTTCCGGACTGTTTTCCAAAAGTCGCTGTGCCATTTTACATCCCCAGTGGTGTATGAGGCCTCCAATTTCTCCACATCTTCATTATTATCTGATGTTTTGATTCCAGCTATCCTAGTGAGTGTGATGTTGTATCTCATTGCCGTATTTCCCTGATGACAAATGATGCCAAGCATCTTTTCTTGTGATTACTTGCCACTCGTATATATTCTTTGCAGAAATGTCTATTCAGATCCTTTGCCCATTTTAAAATTTGGTTATTATCTTTATATTATTACTTATAAGACGATATATTCTACATAAAAGTCACTTATCAGAGATATGATTTGTAAATATTTTCTCCCATTCTGTGGGTTGTCTTCACTTTCTCCATATTGTCTTTCAAAGCGCAAAACTTTTAATTTTGATGCAGTTCAATCTATTTTTTCTTATGTTGCTTGTGCTTTTGTGACACATCTAAGAATCCAGTGCCGAATCTGAAGTCATGAAGATTTACCCTTATGTTTTCTTCTAAGAATTTTATAGTGTTAGCTCTTATATTTAGGCCTTTGATCCATTTTGCATTAATATTTGTCTATGGTGTAAAGTAAGGATCCCACTTTATTCTTTTGCATTTGGCTGTCCAGTTGTCCCAGCACCATTTGTTGAAAAGGCTATTCTTTCCCCATTAAATGGCCTTGGAACCCTCGTCAAAAATCAGTTGATTGTAGATACCTGGATTTATTTCTAAACTCTTCATTCTAACCCATCGATCTATATGTTTATCTTTGTGCCAGTACCACAATCTCTCGATCACTGCTTGCTTTGTAGTAAGTTTTGAAATCTGGAAATGTATGTTTTCCAACTTTGTTCTTCTTTTTCAAGATTTTTTTGGTTATGGTGGGTCCCATGACATTCCCTAAGAAAGTTAGAAGCGGCTGGCTAATTTCTACCAAAAAACCCCCACTGGGCTTCTCATAGGGATTGTATTGAACCTGTAGATCAATACTGGGAATACTGCCATCTTAGCACAGTTAAGTCTTCTGATCCATATATATGGGATAGTTTCCCATTTATTTAGATCTTATTTAATTTCAACAATGCTTTGTAATTTTCAGAGTATAAGCCTTGCACATTTTTGTTAAATTTATTTGCAAGTATTTTATTCTCTTTGATACTTTCTTAATTGGAATTGTTTTTTAATCTCATGTTCAGATAGTTTGTTGCAAGCACACAGCAATACAATTGGTTACCTTTTATCCTGCAAACTCGCTAAACTCATTTATTAGTTCTAATAATTTTTTAGTAAGTTCCTGAAGATTTTCTATATACAAGATCATGTCATCTGCAAATAGTTTTGCTTCCTCCTTTCCAATCTGGATGCCTCTATTGTGGCTTATTAACAAAATCTTTAATAGAGAGGAAAAAAAGAGTGGGGTAAAAAGACAGATACTATGCTGAAACATGCACATCTAGATTTTTGTGAACTCACATTGTAAGAATATTACAGCCAAAAACAGGTAACAGTTTTATAACGCTTACTTTGCACCAGTCACTTTATACTTATTAACTTATTTAATAATCACAACATCCCTATGAGGTTGTTGTATTTCATTTTATAGATGAGGGTGCTAAGGCACAGAAATGAAAACGGCCCCACAGCCCATAAGCGGCAAAGATGGAATGAAGGACTTAATAACAACAGCTAAGAGTTGCATTCTACTTAACAACTTACCAGGTATTTTCAAATAATTTATATTTCAATTAATGTTCAGTATAACTAGGCAGGAAATATGTACCCATTTTACAAATGACAAAACTGGTGTTCAGAGATATTAAATGATTTGAAAAAAAGTCCATAATTAATAAGGCGAAATCATAATTAAAGTTCTTTTGACTGAGGCTTTATTTATTATATCACAAGTATACTTCTGAAAGCCTTTCTCCATGTTGGAAATGGAGCAGCCCAGAGGCTTGTACGCAGGGTAGAAAATACTGCTAACTATTTCAGCTGAGTTTCTTTGGATGCATTGGTCAAAGCTATCCTGGCTAATCCAAACAGAAAGGGAATTTATTGGAAGTGATTAGGACAGCCATTGGAACTGGAGGAAAAGCATGACTATCAAGCTTTGGAAAGTCAAATCTCAGGGCAGACACTGGGATCTGGTATACAGAATTAGTGAACAATCTTTCCAGGGCTTTGTGATCAAGAGGAGTCAGATCCAGCTATTGTCTATTCCGGTGACACTCTACTCAGGATTCTAATTCCAAGGAGAGTCTGATTTGATTGACCTAGCTTGATCCATTGGCCCACTCAGTGACTTCTAAGTCCCAGGAATTCTAAGTTCAATGGAGGATGGCAAAGAACTGGGATGCTGTTTTCAAGAAGAGGAAATGGGCATTGTGATAGCTGAGCTCTTCTATCTATTATGCTAATATGTGCAAACCACATTTCCTTCCACTACCACAGGTCACACGTCTCTAAAATACGGAAACTAAAAAGTGATCAGTGGGCATATTTTGAACATTAACCTTTCAAAGGATTCCTTGAGATTCATGTATGGAACGTATTCCATTATTCCATGAATATGAACCCTATACTTATGGTATCTTGTTTTATAGACTCCCACAAGGTACCATGTGTCTATGTGTGCATGTATGTGTGTATATACATATGTATATACACACATATATAGTGTATGTGTATAATGTGTATATATTTCATATGTATAAAATGTTATATATATTATATGTGTACGTGTATACATGTATATGTGAGTATATACACATATATACATGTATACATGTACACATAATATATATATAACACACAATAAAGAAGAAAAATGATACTTTTTTAGTGTCAAAAAGGAGCACATGAATTTTCCACTTTTCAGTGGGAAAAAAAGTATTATCAATTTACTCTGATTTTTATTTTTTACTTTGATTCTCACCTTAGGACATAGAATATAGTTATAATATGGGAAAGCCATTATGAATGCACTCTAGGTTCAATAGTTTATCAGCATAAAAATGTGCCTTGGCACAACAACAGCTTTTCCTACAGGTAGGACCAATGTTGTAAATTGTCTCCATTGCTTCATGCAGAAATGTACCATGGACTGCTTAATTATAATTTTTTCCTATTAGTTTTGTTTTTCTTCATTATCGTGCTCTCACTGTAAGGTTCTATAATGCAGCTTACAAAAGAAAGCCACAAGATGCTGGGGATAAAATGAGAACAATCAAGAGGAGGTAAAGAGACAGGCAAATGAAATTATTATGAATGGTGCATTGCAATATTTCTGCACTGTACGTTTTTATATAAAAGAACAGAGCAATTTAAAAAGGTGTATTTTAGCTGTGGTGAAAGAGCAGTTTAATTGGTTATAAGTAAGTGTACATGACACAGTACAGTTGGATTGCCCCTGGTGAAATCAATTTGTATTCTAACATTTCTTAAGACAGACCTTTGTTTTTCTGGATGGGCACTTTTATGGGCTTATCAGTGAAGATATTTGTGAATTTGGCTGCAGGAGATGTAGAGTGGCCAGTGAGCAAGGTGCAAAGAATGTGGGCTTTAATAAATAGGAATTCCAAAGGATTTTGCAGGTTTAGCTGCGTAGTGACACCTGCTCTCTTCCCAGCTGCCAGAGCATGGAATATGATTTTTGCACTGCCATGTCACATTTACCCATGATAAACAAACCTATTTATTTTATAAGAAACAATAGCAACATGATATGACAACTTGAGCTGGCCCAGTGCAATTCAACTGTGTTATTTTCTGATAACAGGAGTATAGCTTGTGTCATTGCTGTATATCACTTTCTCTGTGTAAATTTGGTTTTTTTCAAGCCTAAAAGACAAATCCAGCTTTTACTGCTTTTATCTTTGATAAGTGACGTAGCAAGACCTGCTTCTCCTTGCATTAAACTTAACATTAAAAAATGATATAAAGAGACTTGAATTAAGATTCAATATGATTGTAATTTATAACAAATAATTAGGCTGCTTTCAGATGATAATACTGTCTACCATTTGGCTTCCTTTTTGGAGGAGGGAAGCATAGGTCTACGACCAAAGGAACAGTAGTTTCCAGCTCCATTCCTTCTTTTAAAACTCTTATCAGCTGAGATATTTCTGTTTTAGATTTCCTAGAATAATAATTTACTTACTTATATAAAAAGCACAGAAAAGCTTTTGTTTTGTCATGAAAATAAGAAGCACACCTAGATTTTCAAATAAAAAGGACGCATTTACATTTCATGCAACAAATTTTTAAATTATTTTTACTGTGAAGTTTCCATGATAGAAAAGTAGAATTTAGCACAAAAGAACTCATTTTAATCTTTTTTCCCACCTCCAGAAAAGACAATAAGCATGTATACTAAACTTTCAAAGTAGTATAGCATGCTTGTTTCATTTTCAAATTCTGCTGTAAATTCTCTTTGCCCCTGTATTGAGAAAAACCAGGTGCCCATAAAAACTAGGGAATATCTGTGTCTTTGATATGAACAGACATTGTATGTTAAGTGCACAAAACAGCTACAGAAACTTGAAAAGCAGAAATGAAACACAAAGCAAATTCATGCCTTTGCTGATTGTTTAACAACGAACAATTCTTTACAAATCATCATAACCTAGTCATGAGGGGTAATGCACTTTGCAGCTGAGTTTTGAGCATGATTTTGCCTTTTTATTTTGACTTGTCTTTTTTAGTAAGATACATTTACCCTTCAGGGCTTGAATTTTAGGTCTTTTCTTTCTGACATTACTTATATCCACTCATGATCACTTCCATGGATTTATGCTGGGTTGAAAGTTTTTACTCTGACCATCATACCCTGTATGACTGGGCTAGAGCTGTAGTGACACTGGGTAAGTAAACGTGAAACAAGAGCAAACTCTAAAACAAAACAATAACAATAAAAAAAATAGCCACTATGGCAACATCCTTTATTCTGGGAGAGGTGCTTGACTGTATCTGAGTGGAAGAGGTGATATGACTAAAAGTGAGAAGATGATTCCCACTGGCCCTCCTTTGATCCAGGTAATAACTGGAGATGAATATCACAGTGTGGTTGGCATGTCAGTTCACACTTGCCTCCCGGCTCACTTGTGAAAGGTTGACCTGTCATTTGATTTGCATTCCTCAAGCCAGAGGGCTGCCCTTAAGAACCACTAAGAGTGAAAGAAAAACGGAGCTGCAGGACTCAGGCTCCCTGACTTCAGACTATACTACAAAGCCAGAGTAATCAAGACAGTATGGTACTGGCACAAAAACAGAAATATAGATCAATGGAACAAGACAGAAAGCTCAGAGATAAACTCATGCACATATGGTCACCTTATCTTTGATAAAGAAAGCAAGAATATACAATGGAGAAAAGACAGCCTCTTCAATAAGTGGTGCTGGAAAAACTGGACAGCTACATGTAAAAGAATGAAATTAGAACAGTCCCTAACACCATACACAAAAATAAACTCAAAATGGATTAAAGACCTAAATGTAAGGCCAGACACTATAAAATGCTTAGAGGAAAACATAGGCAGAACACTCCATGACATAAATCAGCAAGATCCTTTATGACCCACCTCCTAGAGAAATGGAAATAAAAACAAAAATAAACAGATGGGACCTAATGAAACTTAAAATCTTTTGCACAGCAAAGGAAACCATAAACAAGACGAAAAGACAACCCTCAGAATGGGGGAAAATATTTGTAAACAAAGCAACTAAGAAAGGATTAATCTCCAAAATATACAAGCAGGTCATGCAGCTCAATATCAAAAACACAAAGAACCCAATCCAAAGATGGGCAGAAGACCTAAATAGACATTTCTCTAAAGAAGATATACAGATTGGCAACAAACACATGAAAGAATGCTCAACACCATTAATCATTAGAGAAATGCAAATCAAAACTACAATGAGATATCATCTCACACCGGTCAGAATGGCCATCATCAAAAAATCTAGAAACAATAAATGTTGGAGAGGGTGTGGAGAAAAGGGAACACTCTTGCACTGTTGGTGGGAATGTAAATTGATACAGCCACTATGGAGAACAGCATGGAGGTTCCTCAAAAAACTAAAAATACAACTACCATATGACCCAGCAATCCCACTACTGGGCATATACCCTGAGAAAACCATAATTCAAAAAGAGTCATGTACCACAATGTTCATTGTAGCTCTATTTACAATAACCAGGACGTGGAAGCAACCTAAGTGTCCATCAACAGATGAATGGTTAAAGAAGATGTGGCACATATATACAATGGAATATTACTCATCCATAAAAAGAAATGAAATAAGAGTTATTTGTAGCGAGGTGGATGGACCTAGAGACTGTCATACAGAGTGAAGTAAGTCAGAAAGAGAAAAACAAATACCATATGCTAACACATATATATGGAATCTAAAAAAAAAATAGTTCTGAAGAACCTAGGGGCAGGACAGGAATAAAGATGCAGACATAGAGAATGGACTTGAGGACACAGGGAGGGGGAAGGGTAAGCTGGGACGAAGTGAGAGAGTAGCAATGCCATATATACACTACCAAATGTAAAATCAATAGCTAGTGGGAAGGAGCCACATAGCACAGGGAGATCAGCTTAGTGCTTTGTGACCACCTAGAGGGGTGGGATAGGGAGGGTGGGAGGGAGGCACAAGTGGGAGGAGATATGGGGATATATGTATACATATAGCTGATTCACTTTGTTATACAGGAGAAACTAACACACCATTGTAAAGTAATTATTCTCCAATAAAGGTGTTAAAAAAATAAAACAAAATAAATTGTAAAAAAAAAAAAAAAAAAAGAATCATTCAGAGTATGGAAGGGCAGGGCTATAACAATCTACCAAGCAGGACTTCTCTATCATGCCTGGGGAACGGGGAGGGGTGGCTGAGAGAGAGAGAAAGATTCCCTTCTTAACATCCCAATCCAACGGAGGAGGATGCCACAGTGTAAGGAATTTATAGCCTTGAGAAGTGCATTGTACTTGCTCCTAAGGCTTCTGTGAGACAAAACAGTACCTATTTGCAACTGTGGAGAAGTGACACTGGTGACAAGGACACCACTTCCTCAGAGTAAATGAGATGATGTAGATGTTTTTTGTCTTATAGGAGGAAGAATCATTCTCCTTATAAGTGGACAGATAATGTGATTTCTAAGGGTCTTTCTAGCTCTGTGTCTTATAGTCTTACAACTTAGTCAGTGTGTACGTGTTAAGGAAAATATACAAGGCTTAAAAAGAAGAGTGTAATGAAAACCTGAAAAGTGTGGAATATGAGTTATTTCTAGGCACCACACTCTAGCTCTGTCTCTGTTACTAGCCAGCTCTATGACCCTCAACCTTTCAGTGCCTATTTCCCTGTCCATCCAATATGAAATGGAAATAATACCTGTTCTGCTCATGTCACCAATTATTGTAAGGCTCAAGATAAAAACAAACAGGCTCATACAAAAGTGCTATGCTTTCAAGCACTATCATATATAAGCCTCCTGGATTTGCATGGAAGCAAAAGTCCTCCACTTCCTGTACGTTCTCCCTTAGCATGACATCTGTTACTGGAACTTCTTTCCACAAAGGCTTGAGTTGAAAGAGTGCTCCCAAAACTTCATTCATTCATTGATTCACTCATTCAATCAACAACTGCTCAGGTACTGTGATAGGTGATGGGGATACATAGAAGAAAAGATCATATTCCTGCCCTCAAGAAATTTATGTCACAAAGAGGCAAAATATGAAAATTGATGGAATGATACCATGTGACAGTTACTGGAAGGAAAGTGGGCATCATCTGCAATGGGAGCCATGAGAAAAAGTATCTAAGTATGAATAGGAAATCTGGAAAGTTTTCATAGAGGAGGAAACAATTGAATTGATTCTTGAAGGGAGCATGGAAATTCACATGTGGTCAGAGGTGGAGAGTAAATTTCAGGGGACAGGACTACTATGTGCTAATACTTGGTAGTGTGACAAAGCACAGTCCATTCATGGAAGAGCTCTTATGTACTATAGCCTAAAAAAAAGCAGAGGGTTTGAGGAGGATATGGTAATAGGCAAAATCTTAATCAAGAAGGACTTTCCACGGTTAGGAATTTGAAACTTATCCAGTAGGTGATATGCTGTAATTGTTGAATATTAGGTAGTATTAAGATTGCATTTGCATTTTGGAAAACTAATTTTGGGGATGTAACTACTAGAAATAGTAAGAGTGAAGGATAAAAATTCTATATGAAATGTATTCAAGGAATGTAGGGTGTGGGGTTTTTTTAAAAGGAAAAAAGAGACTAAAAGAGAGTAATATTGTCCTGAGGTAGTTATTTAGAGGTTGTTTAAAGGTTGTTCTAGAATGAGAAAGAGAGCAATGAAGGACAAAAACCTGAATGGATCTGGAAAGTTGTAAAGGGTTTGTGAAAAACAAAGGGGAAAAAAAAGGGGGAGAGAGAGAATCTTATCTCATGTGGTCAAGTTGGCTGAGATTGAATGCATTTATTACAAGGTTTTAAAATGAGCTTTAATAGTAATAGTGTACTGATGTAAAGCTAGAGTTTATTTTTCTCTCTCAAAAGGGCAGAGTTTCTTAGATAACTGGTGAGCTCTTAGCATAAGACTGTAAAAGGTTTTTCTTTATTTTTTGAATAATCCACAGAGGAAACAAAGATTCTGTCTTTATGTTGTGGTGTGTTGTCTTTATTTTGTCCTCAGTTATTTAGGAGAACTGAATCTTCTCACCAACCTTTAGATGAGCTAAGTTTTTTTTTTTTTCTTTTTATAATCATTTTACCTCCTATATTTACTTTAAAAGCCTTTTATTGTTTCATAGTGATATGTGATCCTATTTAATCAGTGGCTCAAATGTTTTGTCATTTTTCACAACTCGGTTATTTTATCTTCCTCAAGTCAAATCCTAAATAAAATCTTGATCTCAAACTGACTTTGAGATTTCCCAGAGGGTTCCTAGAAAATCTCAAAAGATTTGTTCTTTCACCTTGTGAAGAGAGAGATATTTAAAAAATAATTAGGTTATTTCATATGTTTAATTGCATAACAACATTGTCAAATAAAAGCAGGGGATTTCTCTGGTGGTCCAGTGGTAAAGAATCTGCCTTCCAATGCAAGGGACGCAAGTTCGATCCCTGGTCGGGGAACTAAATTCCCACATGCCGTGGGGCAACTAAACCCGTGCGTCACAACTATTGAGCTCGTGCGCCTCAACGAGAGAGCCTGAGTGCCGCAAACTACAGAACCCACGCGCCCTGGAGCCCGCGCGCCCCAACTAGAGAGAGAAAACCCACACCCACAACTAGAGAGAAGCCGGTGCACCGCAGCTAGAGAGAAACCTGAGCAGACGGCGTGGCGTAACGAAAAAGATCCCGCATGCCTCAACAAAGATCCCGTGCGCCGCAACTAAGACCCCATGCGGCCAAAAGTAATAATGATAAAATAAAATAAATAATAATAAGGAATTAAACAAGTATTAAAAAAATAAATCCACTGAAAATCTACATTAAAAAAAAATAAGAGGAGATACTTAACTTTCCCTGGGTTATATTTGCATGGGTACATATTGTTAATATAAGTATTTCAGAATTATATAAAATTCATAGAAATTTTTCAGTGTTCCAGCTGTTCATGATATCTCCTGATAGGTTATCAGTCATAATTCCAATTATTATCCTTAATGTTGAATGTCACAGAAACAACAAAATTTTCTTATCAGTGCATTACAGTCGTCCCCCCTCATCTGCCATTTCACTTTCCATGGGTTTCAGTCAAACATGGTCTGAGGGCTTCCCTGGTGGCGCAGTGGTTGGGAGTCTGCCTGCCGATGCAGGGGACACAGTTTCGTGCCCCGGTCCGGGAGGATCCCACGTGCCGCGGAGCGGCTGGGCCCGTGAGCCATGGCCACTGAGCCTGCACGTCCGGAGCCTGTGCTCCGCGACGGGAGAGGCCACAACAGTGAGAGGCCCACGTACCGCCAAAAAAAAAAAAAAAAAACATGGTCTGAAAATATTAAATGGAAAATTCCAGAAATAAATAATTCGTAAGTATTAAATTACACTTCTCAGGAGCATGATGCAGTCTTGTGCCATCCTGCTCTCTCCTGCTCAGGTTCCCCAACTGCTGACATCGTCTTCTCCTGACATCTAACCATCAACATCACCATGGTTCTTTGATCCAAAATCACCTGAAACAGATGACCCTTCTTCTGACTTTCTGTCATAAGGTCAAATAGTAGCCTAACACTATATCACAATGCCTATTCCATTCACCTCCCTTCATGTCACCTTATCATTCCAATAAGAAGGGTGAGTACAATACAAAAAGATATGTTGAGAGAGAGAGTGAGAGGGAGTCCCCATTCACATAACTTTTCTTACAATATAGTTACAATTGTTCTATTTTATTATTAGTTATTGTTGCTAATCTCTTACTGTGCCTAATTTGTAAGTTAAACTTGATCATAGGTATGTTATGTACAGGAAAAAAACACAGTATATTTAGGCTTCAGTACTATCTGCAGTTTCAAGCATCCACTGGGGATCTTGGAACGTATCCCCTGTGGATAAAGGGAGGATGACCGTATTTTTATAATGAACTCTTCATAAATCTTTAGTGATGGCCACTTTAAGTCTTTTGCTGTTCACAGATAGTTATTATTTTATTCTGATGCTTTCCTGAAAGCTCTTGCAATCAGCAATAAGCCAGAACGCTTTGTTCTCAACAAAAGGGACTGTCTTAGAGATCCATGGAAAGGATTATGACAGGTACTCTGGGGTACAGGCTTCTGGTGGTATTGCTTAAATAACTTTGAGATCATACCACTGGACTGAGTAAGGATTTCCAGAACTTTAGTGGGGAAGCTGATGGGTTCATAAAACAGCTAACCCAAGATCAATCAGAGCAAGAATTAACAACATGGGACTGAACGGACTGATGAAGAGTGATGATCATTTTCATGGCCTTACGTTTGGAACATTGCTAGTTCTTTAATATTCTATTTTCTGGATTTAAGGAATCCCTTTTTGTTTTCTCTTAAGCTAGCTATAACTGACAACAATTTAGTAAGTTATGCCTTTCTAAACAAAAATGAAACATTTGTATTTTCCTCCCTACCTGATCTCTCCAGAATTTGGAAACTCTTATTGAGTATTCTTATTTTCATGGCAAGATAGTTATTTGCCTAGATTCAATAGGAATCTGTTTTCCTTGTATTGTAATTGGGAAAATTGGTTATATTACCAAGGCTTTGGCTGGAATGTCATACTTGAGAATAGCGTGCACAGCATCAGATATGAGCAGACAGTTTTAAGGAACTACAGTTGACTTTATGGAGCCAATGTTTACAAAGCCCTCTTAAAAAAAACAGGCCGGTACTGACTTACAGCGTTCCCAGTATTACAGATGAGTAAGGAAGGCCACTTAAGTTTCCAGGTCTATGAAACTTAAGCTGCTTTGGGGACCCCAAGGAGAGAGGAATTCACCCAAATCTACAGGTAATGTAGGTGAAGTCTGGTAGCAAGCCCTTAGCTTGGTGTCCTAGCCTTGAGAGACTTTTAAAAGTCCAATCTGAGATTCCTTAAGAAAGTTCCAGCAAAGCAAAGTTAAAAAGGCCTATGCAGACAATTATCATTTTTGCTGAACTTATATAAATGACCAGGCCAAATGTAATGAGACTAGATTTATTTTGTAAACAAGAGTTATTTTACTTTGATTATATTTGATCAGAATGGGGGTGATTGTACAGAGAAATTTTGTGTTTCATTGGAAAACTATAACCCATCCTTGTGAGTTATCAGATTCCACTCTTGTTCATTGTCTTTGAGCTATTTTTTACCTCTTTGCAAACTGGATCCTGCATTCATGCACATTTTGTCAGTAATTAACGTTTCCAATTTTTCTCCTACCCTCCTGGCTTGGCACCTCTGAAAACTAAAGCTGCCTTTTCCTTCCTGAAGACCTGTAAGCTGAAGGTGGCTGACTTGATATAACTTCAAAGGCTTTATCACCACAAGTGTTGGCCACATTAGAAGTTGCACAGGAACACTTGAGCCTCCCAATCTCTGCTCCAGGAAGTGACCATGACAGTAACATTACCAGTATAATGCTCACTAAAGATGCTTAAAGCCCAACATTGAGAAATCTTCTTGACTAGTTGCTCTCTGGACTTAAAAATTGGGTTTATCATCCTCTCCAACCATTAGTCTTTGTTTTTCTCTCCTTTTGCAGACTTCTCACAGCTTCTAACCTGAATCTCTCTCCACAGCAATCAACCTAACTTCTTTTCTTGTCAAATTTCTAGGAAAGTTTTGATAGGGAAATATGCAGACCCACTCAGACCTCCGAAGTTGCTGTAAAGATTATTTTAAAGTGAAAACATTTGCACTAAAAAGATGCAGAAAGAAATCTTATCTGAACTTCCCTTATCTGACTAAAGCAGAACCTCCAGAAAATACAGCTGCCATTAACCCCCTCCAGGGAGTTTTCTGTGAATTCAGCTGCCACAGAAACAGGCTGCCCATTTCTATTAGCATCAAAAAGCCCAATAGTACCTTTCATGCCTTTCTATTGAAACATTAAACATCCCCCTCACTTTTGTTACATTTTGTATATAAATTTTTAATCTCTGGCTATTGAGTGAGTTACTCATAGCTAAACCTCCTGCATGTATGGAGTACATGTGTAAATAAACCCTTTCTTTTCTCCTGTTAGTCTGTTTACTGTCAGTTAATTTACAGGCCCCCAATCACTGGACCCAAGTTGAAAGAGGAAAAGTGTGCTCCCAGAAGTGACACAGTGAATGGTGGAATGTAGGCAGTCGTTTGACACCAGGAAGTCAGACCTGTTAAGATGTATAGAACTTCAAATGAAAATTACATGCTCCATAGTGGGGTGGAAGAGAAACATGGCGTCTAGAAATGGGTCCTCCAGGGAGCTTTCCATGATGAATTCATCACACCTCATGATTGCTTTCCAGTCTGAGAAGCCCTATTTATCATTATGCTGAGGAGGGATCCAGTTCTTGCAGGTGAACTTAACCTTACGTAAATTCACTAGACTGAGTTACAAAACCTGAGGGTCATGGTTAATTTATTGTAAGAACCAGATACCCTACAAATCAGCAAGCCAATCCTAAGACTCAAGAGAAATGAAAACATACCTTCACAAAAAGATTTGTACATAAATGTTCATAACAGATTTAATCCTAAGAGCAAAGCAACCCAAATGTTAGGTAGTATATCGATATAATCGATATAATGGAGTACTATTCAACAATAAAAAGAATGAGTTCCTGAAACAAACAACAACATGGACAAATTTCCGAAACCATTATACTGAACTAAAGTCAGACAGAAGAATTCACACGATGTGGTTGCATTTACATGAAGTAATAAATTAGGCAAAACTAATCCATGGTGATACAATTTTTTAAATGGTTGCTTAGAGGAAAATGTGAGCAATTGACTGGAAAGATCCTTGTGGGAACTTTCTGGAATCATCGAAAGTTCTATATCTTGATTGGAGAGGTGATCAAAGTATTTACAGTTCATGAAACTATACATTTAAAATATGGGATTACTATAAAATGTAAATTTTACCTCAATAAGATTATTGCAAATAAATATACACAAGGGAAGGAGACACCAACATGGAGTGAATGTGAGAAACTTGTTAATGTAGGAGAGCTGACTTGCAACTGAATTTAAAGTTTCAAAGAACAAATACAAGGAATTGACAAAGAGAAAGATTATGGGTGTCACAGTAGGAAAACAAGACATAGAAAAAGCAGCAAATCCCATATTGAAGAATTAGGTGAGTAGCGTAATTTGTATATTTTTCATTGTCCTAAGATTATAAGCATGAAAGACAGAATGGAATTAACTGGCCCTTAGGGTGCCAGAGGGGCTGAGGACTCCTGGCAGCGTTCATCTGGGGTCCCTGCCGATTTGCCTTTAGTGTCCTGATGATCAATGTAGTGTCATCAGGACACTAAAGGCAGTGTCAATGACCAATGATAGCGGCTGCTCAGTCTTCATAGATTCAGTCTGGGAAGTGGTGTCCTAGGAACCACTGTGACCTGGCTGGCTCCTGGCTGGAGGCCTTGGGAAGGCTCAGGCTTCCGGAGGAGGTGCTCTGCCGCGGCCACAGTGGACTCAGCCTCATTGAAGGTATAAAATGTCAGTTTTCAGTCAGGGTCATGGCAGGCTTGCCCCGAAGATTCTGGAGATTGAAGTGCATTTGAATAAACATAATTCACATTCTTAGCCAAAATCTGATCAGAATACTGCAAACATTTCATGCCTGCCATGCTCAGTTATAAATCCCTTGAGGTGCACTCTATTTCTGGTTCCCAATGAAGCTGAAACCAGAACAGCTTTTTGCATCACATTTTGGCATATTCACTCAACCCAGGTAGGCCAGAGATTAGTGAAAGTGGAAACTAACAAAGGAATGAAATTGCCCTATCTTCTGAAAAAGTGGGAAATTTGTTTTTGCAGCACTGGGTAAATGTTTGTGTGGTTCTGACTTTCCTAAATAGATGGTGTGATTTTTACTTTCATTTTTATGCTGAAACAGCTCCCTTCGTAGATAACCTCTCTAGGTACAGCATGTGAATTCCATATGATTTAATTCTGACATTTCCTGTCATGGCACTCTGAAATCTTATCATTACTTTTTAAAAAGATCTACTCAACATAACATTTCTTTTCAAATTCCCTGGAAATCTCATAAAGAACGGTATTATTGCCTACTTCAATTTGCACAATGAATTTCATGTTAGCTAGGTTTTTCCTAATATATTTTCACATATATAACTACAAATATATATTTTTGTAGATTCACATATCATGTCAAAATGTATGATTTAATTCATTGTGCCCCTAAAATTTGTGACTGTTGAAAAACATTTTTGATAAAAAAAATTCATACTGGTGTTGACACATATAGAACATGAATTTTAGCTTACAAAAACCTAATGGTTAAAATGTATAACCTATACAATTCTTAACAGTTTTTATACTTGTACTTCCCTAACCTTCATTAACAATTAATTTCAATTTATTTCACATATGGGCATTTGTTGCTTGACTTAAATGATGTATTTTTGTATGCTTGGTGTCATTTGTTGTGTGAGCTATTTTTAACATTACTCATTTCACCAATTTAAAATATGTTACATTTTCTGATGTCATTACAGTATTATATATCACCTGCTTATCCGAAATTTTAGAATTACCTTTACAGTTCTGAAGGCACAGTGCTAAGTTACTGGAATGCAGTCAAATAATCTATGTAAGGGGCTTCCCTGGTGGCACAGTGGTTGAGAGTCTGCCTACCGATGCAGGGGACATGGGTTCGTGCCCCGGTCCGGGAAGATCCCACATGCAGCGGAGCAACTAGGCCCGTGAGCCATGGCCGCTGAGCCTGCACATTCGGAGTCTGTGCTCCGCAATGGGAGGGGCCACAACAGTGAGAGGCCCGCGCACCGCAAAAAAAAAAAAAAAAAAAAACTATGTAAGAGTTTAGTTTGTAATGTACTTTTCATACAAAATATGTTTATTTTTTGAATTCCCCTTGAATATGTACATATATATAAATACTTTTGTATGTGTAATGTATACACTAAGTGCAGTGGGTAATTATAAATTACACAGATAATTGCACTTTGAAAAATGATGAGATATACTAGCAATGGTTACCTCTGAGGCTTTTTTCACTTATTTGTCATTGTCCACACTAAGTAATTACCATCATCAGGGATGTCTGGTTATTGTTTTCCCCTTCGTCACTAAAAGTAAGTTTCCTACTTATGACCACAAAATTATGTTTAAATTTTTATTTACAAATTGGCTTTTAGAAACTTTGAAATCGTTATAAAACAAAACAAAATGAAATTTTAAATTCTGGTCAGACTTAATTTGAGGGTACTTACTTCCCAGCCACAGCCACTTCTCTGAGAACTGTCCCTTACCACAGAGGTGACCGTGATGTTTCAAAGTGGCCATCAACTATGCAAAAGTTGATTGAACAAAAGTATGGGTGTCTGGTTAGAGTGAAACTGATCCAGAAGCTAGGTTTGGCCAGACCTATTCTCTCTCTGAAGAATCAAGGATTAAGAATTGTGACATGGTAACAATGTATCCACTGTAACAGAGGATTTGCCTAGAAAGTCATTTGCTTAGAAAGTTGGTGCTGTAGTTGATGGGGGATGGGAGGATGCATCTTTTGACCCTGGGCATGAGGAGTGGAGAAATAGTTGGTCTGCACAGAGAGAGAGAAATTAGAGAAGAGCACCCATGATGCCCCAGAGACTCCTATGTGACAGCACATATAAGTTCCTGATAGATTTCTAACTCCTGGCTCTAAACCCTTATTCAGTCAAGGAGTGCCCCCTACCTTTCTGTTCCAGGGGATTCCCCATTCATTTTTTAATAAAATTATCTTTTTCCTTTGGTTAAATGCAGTTTAAATTTTTTTGTTTTTCTGTGTCTCCAAGAGATCCTACCTAAGTTATCTGGCTGAAAATAGCTCTATTAAACAGAACATAGCAGAATTACCAATACTACTTACCAATGTTTGGGGTTCTGGGAATGGAAGTACATGTGAAATAAGAAGGAGGAGGAGAGAGTTTCAATTTTTCTCATGAATTTCAGGCTAAGTTTAGAGAAAATTTCAAAATAGGCAAAATGTGAACATGATACCTTGCTACTCCTTTTCTGTACTCTGGTCTCCCATTGTTCTTCCTGATATCCTAAGCCCTCTACCACAAATTCCTATTCTGAGGACGATAAAATAAATGAATGTCGTTTCCCAAAGTTTCTAACATCACAATACTGTTTACTGTTTCTACTCAACAAAATTGATATAGCATTAAGTGGAAGGCACATAATCCCTGGAATGTGAAATTACAACTCTGTCACATACCTGCAATTACCCTGTGGTCTTGGTCAAGTTTTTTAAACTTTTGAACCTCAGTTATCACACATCTCTAAATCTAACCCATTCACATATATTGTGATTTCAGTTAATAGTGACCAAGAACTCTGACTCAATTATGTTAAACAATAAGGCAGATGAATTCATTCATATAACACAAAATCCTAAGGGTGTCCAGTAACTCAAGTATTTAAGTTAGTGGCTAAGTAACATGACTAAGGACCCTGGAACTTTCCATCTTTCTGTCATCCATTTCCAGGATGGTAATTTAACAACCTCCTGGAAGTAAGATGACTTCCGCAGTTCTGGTTCTATTCCCTTTGAAGCGTATGTAGCCTCACATGCCAAAACAGGTGTCCCCTGATTTTCAAAAGTTCACTATACACCACTTCACTTTTATGAAATACATTAGTACCTATTTTTGCTAACTGGAAGAAATCCGAAGAATATTTTCATTTTTAGGAAAAAAAGTTGAAAAGGAAAAATAGCGTTCAGCGTTCGTTTTGCAGGTGCAATTATAGAGGCAGCAACACCCTGAGCAGCGAGAGTAGCCCTGCCAAGCTCCTTCCCCGGGAAACACACTCAGTATCTCAGTATCAAGCTGCCATAGCTTTAAACACTGTCTGTGAGCTTCTGTGCTTTATCTCGATTTATTTTGTGCATCTGTTGGCAAGATGTGTCCTAAGGTAATTGCATCTTCACTTGATGCCATTTTGGCTTATGAAAGGTTTCATAGGAACACTCTCTTTTCAGGTACTGGGGGAACCTGTATAAGAACATCTGATGGAAGAAAAGGGACAGATTTCTTCCTGTGCATCCTTTTCCTTCTTCTTTTTTTTTAGATCAAAATAACCTTTTCTGGAAGCCCTTCAACAGGCCTCCTGCATATCTCATTGTCCTGAAATGAATTACATGCTCACCCCAAACCCATCATTAGTAAGGCAAATGGAAAAAAACCATGATTAGTTTAGACTTTTCTTGCTTTAACCCTGAGTCACAATGAGGTATAGGAAGTACCCAAAATCAGGGTTTTATGCAAGCAACTAATAGTAGGCAACCAACAGTGTCTTTGTGTCACATGACATTTATGAGTGTCACGCTAGATAATACATGTGACAAGTCTTTTTAAATTTTAAAGATCTGAAAAAAATGTATACATATTAATTGTTTTACAACTACTCTAATAAATAAAAACTACCATCCTAACAATGTAGTTGCTTTAAGTTATTAGGAGGAAAGCAATTATATTAAACATTTTCAGGCTAATTTCCACTAACTTGTGAATCACTATTATATAGTGATTTATATAGCCTTTTTATTCTCTTGAAAGCTATTTGTATTTCAAGAAGAGGATGCTAAATAAGCCAATTAATTTACTGATGAATAGATTTTCCTGGATAAGTCAGAGTGAAATGTTGGCAGTACGGGAGAAATTATCAGGAGGCTTGTTGAAAACACATCCTCCAGTTGCCTCTGGAAACCACCTGCAAAGGCCGCTCTCCTAAAGTGCTCCCCTTACCACCGCTTCTTCCCTTCCTCTTGCTCAGAACTCAGAGTTTCTGCAAAATGTCAACATTGTCCTGCAGCCTTCATACATTTGGTAGAGGGGTCATCAGTGATCTTAGGCATTCCTTTGAGTGTATATCATTTCAAAATTGTCTTATTTGGTGACTCGCTGTATCAAATTTGGCACAGTTCGAAAAATTGTAGAAATTTTTATCTTTCAGAGCTTCAAGGTTATGATGGAAAATTTAAAGTTACTTGGGTTATTTTTAGTGTTGCCTTGAGAATCCTCTCTATCTGAAGACTTGATTGTTCAGCCTAGTGAGAAATAGGTGTGATGACTAATCCTTACACAATTTTTAGTTTGGGCTCAAATGAAATGCAGTCAGTACTATGACTGGCATGCTTTAAGACAACATATATTTTGCTGAGTGCCAACCGAGCAGAAATTCCCCTATTACGCTTATTTATATGGACAAGTACATTGCCTCTGGCTCTGGCATGGTGGCTTTCACATAATAAGTTTTCAATAAATCCTCATGGATTTGAATAGAAAGGAACTGAGTTGAAAAATGGTCATATTATTATAGGCCTCCTACCATTGACTTGGTAACAAAACTCCAGTTTTTAGATATCACCAGAGTTCTGTCTGTTGTCATTTCGTGACCCAATTTCATAGTATCTGAGTCTGTCATGTACCTACAACACACTTCTGGAATGTGTCATCTTCCTTAATACTTCTTGATTAATTACTGAAAGATCAAGTACTTTCGCTCATCCTATCTAGTCTACAACACAATTCAAATATCTTTTTCCCAGTTATAAAATGCTTTTAATTCTGTCATTGTATGGTCTGTCTATAACATAGGCTCTTTATTATGTATTTGTTAATGAATGTATATATAGTGATATAATAATCCTTATCTCTGTGAAAGAAAGATTTTACTATCCAGTGAAATCATTTAGAGCACTTGTGTAAGGAGGTTGGAAAGATATGAGGTAGTTCCTGATATTAGGCCTATAACCCACTCCTTATGACTTCATTACTTTTTTCCAGACACTTAATTATTAATGTAGAAGTCTGTCTGGTCAGCAAGGAGCAACCCCTTCTGCAAGGCCAACAACATTGATGACGCAGATGTCTTTACTGAAGAGATCTGTAACCTACCTTTCAAAAGGCCACCTTTTAACTACCTGTGGTGTCCAGCCTGTGTATAATCACACAGGGGAATTGGCCCTTGTCCTCAATGACTTTATGATGAGACCCTTTTGCTTTAAAGTTTAAAATTTTACCTGGAATTATTGTATATTTTGTGAAAATTACAAAGGTATAGGAAAAGCTGTCTACTCAAAATAAAAAATTTTAATAAAAGTTAATGAGCTTGAAAAAACATTTTGAACTGACTTTATGTTCTTAAAAAATCTATACATTTCAATTATGCTTAAAGAAATATTTTAAATGCATTTTTATTGAGTTTAAATTAGGGATAAACAGAAGCAGCCTAAGTAACTTGCTGGCTCCACTTCTTAGATCTTTCTTCCAAAGTACTTTAGACCTAAACAGTGCCAGTTTTATGCAAAATAAATAAACAGATAAATAAGTCTGGGAGAAGCATTGAACTTCATAAGCTCGTTTGGCTTGAGGTAAATTTTGGTTTTGATTTGTTAATTTTAGTCCTTTGGCCGGTTGACCTATCTAAAGAGTAGATAATGGAGAAGAATTGGTTCAGTTTGAAGAGAAAATTGCATCATTTTTAAGAGAAGATTTTTTTCTCCTTAAAATTTGCTACTGGGACTGAGAGTAGGAATAGTAAATGACTGCAAATGAAAGATCTTTTGGGGCAATTAAAATGTTTTAAAACTGGATTGTGGTCATGGTTGCACATTTCTGTCAATTTACTAAAAATCATTGACTTGTACACTTAAAACAGGTATATTTTATGGTATGTAAATTATACTTCATTAAACTTATTAAACACATAGGTACATAAATAAAATAATACAACCCTCACACAAAGCAAAAATAAAAGCCTGCTTCTGGAGAGATAATATGATTTAAACGTATGTTAATGAGCTAGATTTATAGCATACTTGGTTAGATAGTAAGTATATTAGCCTGCTTTAGTAAGAACATAATTAAAACTAAACAGTAAAACAAAACCTACCCGTGTAAATATTCAATATTAAATGGTCACTGTTTCAGAGTCGTTGACAGGCATCTGTTTTCCCCCTTGGGCAGAATCCTCCTCTTATAAGATTCCAGCAAGCACCAAAGAAAAGCAAAAACTTGATGTTCAAAATAAGCTTTCATCAAAGTAAAATACGGCTTCATAATGTCTTTACTTAAAATTTAACTCTCTATGTAATAGGAAAACCTCTTCTTTCATCAATTGGGAGAAGGGGTAAAACCTGGAACTAAAAAAACAAAAACTAAAAAACAACTTCTTTCTTAACAGCTTAAATTAGATTTAGGGACCAATTTTTTCTCTTTTATTCCTGGAGTAGCAAAAATATATAAATATCTTCCGTTAAACTTAAAAAAGTTTGCTAAGTAGATTATAGAGCTAAGATTCAAACCCAGGAGAATTGGATCTGAAGCCTGTGTGTGTATATCACTACACTGTAGTCATTCATACGTGTGCAGACAAAGGGGGAGTCTTCGAGATGAACCCCTGCAATTTCTTTCCTGACAAAAATTGATTGAGGCTTATAAAATATGTCCATTGCTTCTATGAGAAAGAGATTATAAGAAGATAATCTGAGGAGAAAATTAAGAGTACTAATGAGATGTGTGAAGAACAATAGCACAGGAATAAAACGAAGTTTTCCATTCAAGAATCTGGTTTAGTGAGCCTGAAACAGTCCACACACAGCTGCTGTGGTCAGGGTAGGAATGTGAAAGTTCTCATGCTGGAGGTAACAGTAAATGAATTCAGCTCCAAGGTGGGAAGCCTATATCAGATTATCCTATTCCCATTCTTAGAAAACAAAACAAAACAAAACAAAAGCAGATTCTATAAAATTTCCCTTTTTGTCACAGGGAACAGAAGGTTAGAAATGGGTCAAATACAGATAATTAATTTTCAAAATAAGATAACCAGTCATTTGAAGTGAGCAATTTGAAATATCGCATATCTTCCTATGTTCCAGAACTACATGGATAATTGCAGTAGCTAGTAATCACAGAGCTAGTTGAAGAGAGAGAAAAACAGTTGATTAATACTGAATCTAAAATGAGAGCCTTTAAGAGTTATCTAAAAGAGAATAAATGAGTAAATCCTTTCTGCAATTAACAGCTAAATGTTTTGGTTTTTGGTTTTTTAATAAATTTATTTATTTTATTTTTGGCTGTGTTGGGTCTTCGCTGCTGCGAGCGGGCTTTCTCTAGTTGTGGTGAGCGGGCTTCTCATTGTGGTGGCTTCTCTTGTTGCAGAGCACCGGCTCTAGGCACGCAAGCTTCTGTAGCTGGGCTTGCAGGCTCTAGAGAGCAGGCTCAGTAGTTGTGGCGCAGGGGCTTAATTGCTCCGCAGCATGTGGGATCTTCCCGGACCAGGGCTCAAACCCGTGTCCTCTGCATTGGCAGATGGATTCTTAACCACCGTGCCACCAGGGAAGCCCAGGTTTTAAAAGTAAGACAATAGTCATTACAATATGGAGATCATTAAGATGTGAACAGCATGGACTATAGAAGATCAGCTCATGTGAAAAACAAACAAACAAACGGGATAGAATGATCAATCTGAAAGAGATCTCAGACTAGGAAAGAACAGAAATATTTCCTTTAGCCTCAGTTGGCTGAGAGATTCTTTTCTATTTCCTACTCAGGAGAATTTTGCAGTTAATACCAGAATCGCTTGTCATTTTGCATTACTTGTCTAAATAATAACCTGTAGATAGCTTTCATTCTATGAATGCTAAACCTATCACTCTAAATCTATTATTTTGTGGTGTTATGAAGTTTAGCAGCATGGTACAGTAGGAAAAGAAGAGACTTTGGGGTTAGAAAGACAAGTGTTCTCTTATGAGCTCTACCTCTCACTAACCATGCCCTTGAGTGGTTTACTTAATCTTTTCTCATCTGTAAAATAAGGATAATAATATCTATGGTGGTGGCTATAGATATCTTTGAAGGAGGAGCCTAGAGATGGAAATCTTGTTGGCAAGGGGTGAAGGGATTTGTCTTGAAGCTACATTTGGAGAAGAAACACAGTGTTCTTACTTAAATTTATTTGAAGTGATGGAAATTATAGGGAAGTTAATGATCACTCCCATATTCAAGTCCCTCATTGGCACCACCATGGGATGTAGTGGGAAGATTTTGGGGGTAACTGAAGCATCAGATTCACTAGGTACTCAGGAAATATTAGTTCTCGTCACTGTAGCTCTCCTGTGAATTCAGATTTTACATGGGTAGATATTAGAGTAAAAATGATTACTGAAGGGAAAAAAAATCAGGTAAGCTGCACATCTGACAGGCTAGCACTTGGAGAAGACCTGTTTCTATCTTGATTGGCTACACATAAAAAAGCACCAATTATTAGGGGCATGTTGAATTACAGACAAGAACAAAGACATGTCTAATATCAGAATACCTTTGCTCCTCTCCCTTTCTCTCTATTGACTGTGAATTTATGAAAATAACACCACAAGCATAAAATTGGAAAATTTAGAAAAGACTAAAGAATGCAAAGAAACAAGTAACACTCATAGATGATCCCACTACATAAATATAACCACCATTAACATTTCATTCATTCAGCAATTCCTAGGAATGCCTGCTATCTACTCTTCTGGCAGTGTGGTTACAAAAATGACTAACACAGTCTGTCCTCAAGGAGGAGTAGAGAAAAGGGACTTCTTTTTCCAGCTTTGTACCTTTAATATGTAGTGTGCAGATTAGGAACTTATTTTATATTCTCTCTGCTGTTTTAAATCTTTTTATAAAGTGCGGTATTTTGTAAGATAGGGAAGTGAAGTCTGGTCTCTCTGCTATGCCTGTAGGCAGCAGTTGGGAAATAAAAGCACACTGCCCAGCCAAGGTCCTCAGGAAAGGTGGGTCTGGGGTGAAGGTTACGTACAGAGACCTTTCCTTGCCCTGCAAACCTGGCATTTCTCATCTGAGTTCATCTTGAAAGATGTCAGAGAGCTTTTGCAATGTTTTACAGTATTTCCCATTAAAAATGTGTCATGTAAATCAATCATGGCTTCAATTTTTCTGTCAGACTCGTATAACCTTAAACCAAAGCTTTCAAAATTAATCAAAAGAGTAAGTCAATTTAATTTTTCATGAGAGAATAACAGTATGGGGTTTGTCTTCAGCTATCTCAATTATAAATATGTATTAATACATTTTGGTTAATAAATTTCTACAAAGCAAGTTTAAACGATGGGTAATTTTTAAAAGTCTAGTCTTAATTTCTGCATAAATAACCAATTGCTTTTTAAACACGACTTTCCCATTTCTGTGCAAAATACAGAAAACCATGACAAAAATTAGAAGCTAACTATCCTACAGTCTTGATTCATTCACGTATTCATCTAACCACCCACCCCCACAGTCTATAAATATTTGTAGGGTATCTATAGAATGCTAGGCCTTTGGTTGGGCATGAGGAATGCACAGCTAAATAAGAGCCAGTTAGTCTCTATCTAATGGTACAGACAGACATAAAATCAGAGACTTAAAACATCATCAGAGAAGTGATAACCACAGACATCATGAGGTAGGGAAGGGGCTGGTACCAGCCTGAGGAGCAAGGAAGGAAGGGTTATGGGAAGGTATCTTGGAGGAAGTGCTCCTGGGCTGAATTTTAAAGGGGAAGTATCAATAGAGTGAAAAGTTGGAAGATTTTGGAGGCATTCTAGTTGGAGAAAATCACGTGAGGCAAAGCAAATAGATGAAACAGTGGAATCTGGACAGAGATTACTTGAGTGTTAACCAAGGCCAGAGAGATGATTAGGAGCTGGGCTATCGATTAAAAATTACTTGATAACATCAGTTTGAATAGCTACCTGATGTTCTATCATATCAGTGAGTCATAATCTATGTAAGTGCTTCCCTACTACTCAGTATCTTAATCGTGTGTATTTTTTCACTGCTATAAAACAGTTCTGATGACAATTATTGTGCATAAGGCTTTGTCTACTTTCCCGATTATTTACTTAAGAAAAATATCTTAACAGGACACCTTGAATCACAACTAACAGAAGAAAGCAACTCAAAGCGGCTTAACTAATGTAGGGAAGTTTTCCATCCTATAACTTGAAATACAGATTAGGGAAGATTTCAGGGTTGGTCAATCCATCAGCTCAATGATGTCACCAGACATCCAGTTTCTCTCTGCCCCGCATCCTCAGAGTTAGCTTCATCTGAAGGCTAACTCCCCTGGGGTTGAAGAGTGGCTGCCAGCAGTGAACAAAGCTGTTTGATTTCTTGATTTTGTCCAATGAGAGACTCAAGCAACTGTCAGACAAGAGGCTAAGATTAGTCAGCTATCCCAAGCCAGTTCTGAGTCCATACACAATGCCATACGCTGATCATTGGCTCAGGTTGGGTTATATGAACCAGTATTGGTTTCTGTCTCATCAATTGTTAATGTTCCAATAAGTGACCAAAGAATATGATTATGAATAATTTCTAAATGAGGAAATGAAATAACAAATATAGATAGGAAAAAAATACCTCATACAAAACTGAAGATTTTCTCATTATTTTTTTGTTTGCAAACAAGCCAATAGTAAAGGAATTATGTTTTCCTTGAAGTTTAATAAAAATTTTCTGAGACTATCTGGTATTTGTACCATAAAAAATAGTTTAAAAATACTTATTGTGAGAGTTAAAATAATACAAATAAATAGTCAATGTTTCCTTCCCCCAGAGAGACATATATCTATGTTGACATAACTATGTTGACTCTTTTCTACAAGTATACAAATATATGTATTTTTACCAAAAAATAGCACAATATATTATATATGTTATACAATTTTCTTTTTTTAACTTAATATAACCTATTTTATTGTCAATTCATAGAGAATTACCTCATTCATCTTAATAGCGATATAATATTCCATTACATGGAACTAGCATAATTTAGTCAGTCTATTTAGATGGTCTAAAAATTGAAGTACTTGGAAGAGGCAATTTCAAAGTTTAGTCCTGGTCTTTATATAGCTAAAGAAGATATTAATATGTAGTTGTATATTGGTTCCATGGGGACCCAAGGGGTTGGTTCCATGGTTCCAGGACCCCTGAGGATATCAAACTCCATGAATGCTCAAGTATTTCCATATAATCTATGCACATCCTCCCTTATGCTTTAACTCACCTCTAGATTACTTATAATGCCTAATAGAATGTAAATGCTATATAAACAGTTGGTGGTGTGTGGCAAATTCAAGTTTTGTATTTTAGAATTTTCTAGAATTTTTTTAAAATATATTTTTGACCTGCACTTGGTTGAATCCATGGATGTGGAACCCACAGATGCAGAAGTTCAGTTGCACATATTTCATATAATAACATAATTTATTTTCTACATTAGTTAACTCAGTCTGGAGCAAGTACACTGTTGGAGAATGCAGTATTCATTAGTATGCACCCATTTTATGAAAAAGGGGTATGATTTTCCAAAAAGGAGATGGAGATATATGTGAGGATTAGGAGAAGAAAATGCTCCCATTGTGGGTTGCCTGCAAGCTTGAAGATAGAGAAGCAGAATATCTTTAAAGGAGAGGGTTGAGTGCCATAGTGCCTTTTCTTGTTGTTGTTGGCTGTGCCCCGCGGCATGCGGGATCTTGGTTCTCCAACCAGAGATGATCAGGGATCGAACCCGTGCCCCCTGCAGCGGAAGTGCAGGGTCTTAGCCACTGGACCACCAGGGAAGTCCCAAGTGCCACAGTGATGTAAAATCTTTCTTTTACTCTAAACTTTTCATGAAGCTGGCTATATGCCCAAAGGCCTATATGATGAATGATGTTTTGATGTGAATGATATTTTCGTAGTAATCTCAGAAAAGGAGGGCTGTGTTCCTATGTGGGATGACACATTGAACAGGGACAGTTTACATGTGACAGAACTAATTCCATGGAAGCAGTATTTTGGAACTAGAAGAGACTAGGAAACATCTATGCTTTCTTCTCTTCAGAGTTCCCAAGAAGTAATGGGTGGAGTGAAGGACACACTTCTAATACAATTAAGATCTCAAAGGATGGGGTACTTTTCATGATGTCTGTGTTATATTTTTCTTTGTGTACTTGCAAAAATACTTTTTCAAGATAGATTTCTAGAAGTGAGGTTGCTGGGGCAAATCATGTAAACTTTGGCAGTGGTGGCCTGGGTCTAAATTTGGTAACTGATTCATATGCTATTTTGAGCACTCCATGAGAAGCTGACTGACAAGGCACGTGACCTATGTGTGAGCGTGTGTCTGTATAAATGTCCTCCTTTTTGGAGGATTTCCTTTTCTCTCTCTTGTGACTTACAGGTATTTTATAATCAACGTATCTGAAATAAATGGAAAGATATCCTATGTTTATGGATTGGAAGAACTAATATCATCAAAGTATCCATTCTTCCCAAAGCAATCTACACATTCAGTGCAATCCCTATCAAAATTCCAATGGCATTTTTCACAGAAATAAAAATAATCCTAAAATTTGTATAGAACCACAAAAGACCCCGAATAGCTAAAGTCATCTTGAACAAGGAGAATAAAGCTGGAGGCATCATACTGCCTAATCTCAAAATATATTACATAGCTATAGTAATCAAAACCATGTGGAACTGGCATAAAAACAGACACCCAGACCAATGGAACAGAATAGAGAGCCCAGAAATAAACCCACACATATACAGCCAGCTCATTATCTGCAAAGGCTCTAAGAATATAAAACGGAGAAAGGATTGTCTCTTCAATAAATGGTGGTAGGAAAACTGGATATCCACATGTGAAAGAATGAAATTGGACCCTTATCTTATACCGTACACAAATGTCAACTCAAAATGGATTAAAGACTTAAGCTTACGAGCTGAAATTATAAAACTTCTGGGAAAAAAAACAGGGGAGAACCTCCTTTACCTTGTTCTTGGCAATTATTTTTTGGAATTGACATCAAAGACACAGGCAACAAAAGCAAAAATAAACAAGGAGCACTATACCGAACTGAAAAGTTTCTGCACAGCAAAGAAGACAATCAACAGAATGAAAAGACAACCTACAAAATGGAGAAAATATTTGCAAACCACATATCTGATAATTAGTTAATATCCAACATATATAAGGAACTCATATAACTCAATAGTAAAAATAAATAAATAACTCGATTAAAAAATTGGCAAAGGACCCAATTAGACATTTTTCCAAAGAAGACATACAAATGGCCAACATGAATATGTAAAAATGCTCAACATCACTAATCATCGGGGAAATGCAAAAAAAAAAACACCCCGCAATGAGGTATCACGTCACAACTTTTAATGGCTATTATCAAAAAGGCAAAAGACAGCAAGTGTTGGCAAGGATGTAGAGAAAAGGGAACCTTGGGCACTGTTAATGGGCGTGAAAATTGGTACAGCCATTATGGAAAACAATATGGATGTTTCTCAAAAAATTAAAAATGGAACCACCATATGATCCAGCAATCCCAGTTCTGGGTGTATATCTAAAAGAAATAAAATCACTATCTTGAAGAGATATCTGCACTTTCATGTTCATTGAAGCGTTATTCACAGTAGCTAAGATATGGAAAGAGCCAAGTGTCCGTCAACAGATGAATGGATAAGAAAATCTGGTATATGTAAACAATGGATTATTCAGCCTAAAAAGAAGAAAATCCTGTTATTCAAGAGAATGTGGATGAAACTGGAAGTCATTATGCTAAGTGAAACAAGCCAGACACAGAAAGACAAACATCACATGATTTCATGTACATGTCGAATCTAAAAAAATGTTGAACTCATAGTAACAGAGAGTAGAATGGTGGTTGCCAGGGGTGGAGGGGTAGGAGAAAAGGGAAGATATTGATCAATGGGCACAAACTTTCAGTTATAAGATAAATTCTGTAGACCTAATATATAGCATGGAGACTATAGTTAATAATGATATATTACATACTTCACATATGCTAATAGAGTTCAAATGTTCTTACCCCCCCCCACACACACACACACACATACACACACACATACACACACAAAAGATAACTGGGAGGTGATGGATATGTTAATTTGTTTGATTGTGGTAATCATTTTATGATGTGTATGCATATCAAATTATCACACCGTATACCTCAAATATATACAGTTTTTGTCAAAGGAAACAAACAAAAAATAATTGTGTCTAACACCAAAGTCCTCAACTTCCCCATCTTTCCCACACCGTTGCTTTTATATTTTTTAATTTATTTTATTGAAGTATAGTTGATTTACAATGTTGTGTTAATTTCTACTGTACAGCAAAGTGATTGAGTTATACATTCTTTTTCATATTCTTTTCCATTATGGTTTATCACAGGATATTGAGCATAATTCCCTGTGCTATACAGTAGGACCTTGTTGTTTATCCATTCTCTATATAATAGTTTGCATCTGCTAATCTCAAACTCCCAATCCATCCCTCCTCCACCCCTCCTCCCCCTGACAACCACAAGTTTGTTCTCTATGTCTATGAGTCTGTTTCTGTTTCATAGATAAGTTTGTTTTCCACACCACCGCTTTAAGTAAAGGTGCCAAACATGTATGGTAGGCTTATATTTGTCCAAAGATGATATCCCTGAGTTGGCCGGTCTTTGCTTGGTTTGCATGTCTGTTCTTAAATTAATGGATTTGCTGATCTTTTAAAGTAAAAACTGCTAACTTAACAGTTTCTAATTTTACTTTAAAACAATGTTTATTGAGTCTGGTAAAGTGATGGTAAAAACATGTGTTGTTATTTTATTTTCCCTGACTAGAAGTCCCTTGTTTAGTTTATACCTATGCCCTTGGGATGGGTGGAAATCGAAAACATCATAAAGGATGGACTCTCTTTGCATTGTTGTCCTTGTTGCAGATAAGAGCTGTCACAGTTGGCTCTTGTCTTTTTTTGCTTATACAGATGAAGATTATTTTTAAGTAATAATTTCAGCTGACATGCTGATATCTCAGTGGTTAGGCTTTTTTTAAATTTTGTTTTTTATTCTTGTTCTACTTTCAACTTAGGTATCCCCTGCAGAGAGTATAGCAAAGAGAGAAAAAAAACGCTTTTTGAACTCTAAAGGAAAATGAAAAAGCCAGATCTATAGGAAATTCTTTCCACGCTTACAGACTAAGGACACAGACTCTTGCTTCATTACTTGGATAACTCTGTGCTATAATCAGAATATCTCATGAATATTAAAAATGCCCACTAAATATTTTTCAGGATATATCATGTGAAAGACAACCAGAAGTAGCTAACCAGGGATCTAAAATAGCTATGGGTAAGTGCCGAGCGGATGGTACAAACACTAGGACAAAAGACGACAAAATTCGACAAAAGATGGAGCTTTGGAGAGGCCAGTTACAGAAGAGGAGTGGAGGAACTGAACAGCTTCATGAGAAAGATGTGGTTTAGATATGTAGAGAGTAGGTTGTGATTGGGTGGTGGCGGGTGTGTGTGTGTGTGTGTGTGTGTGTGTGTGTGTGTGTGTGTGTGTGTGTGTGTGTGTGTGTGTGTGTGTGTTTGGGATTCTAGGGAGACGCAAATTTGCAACAATTTTTCAAGGAACTGTAGATGGGCTAGAGGTTCACATACAGAGCTGGGGAGACATAAGTTTGTTCAAGGATGTCAAGGTCAGATTGTGGAAAGCCCTAAATGAAGGTCAAAGTCTGGACTTTGTTCACTTGGCAAATTGAAATTCTCTGGCAGGAGAAAGCACATTTGTTATTCACAGAAAATTATTAATTAGTAAAGAGCTCACACATCTGGAGTTACATTTTAGTGTCATTGGCATACATACAAGGTGTTCAAGTAAATTTTTCAACAACCCTTTTATTTATTTGTACAAAGTTTCCTAATTACTCTCTGTATGGAGAATCATGTCAAAATGGCTTCTTTCCCTTCTTCTATAAAGGAGCTAACATATTCATCATATTCAGCTGCTTCTGCGTTAGCCCTCACAGCTTTCCTCACTTTTATCATTAGGAAGACAATCACCTTTCCTAACATTGCTGAAACCAGCCCTTTTTATCCCCCAAAGGAAGAGTCCACCATTTTTACCTCCTTCAAACCTGTTTCAGAAGCTCAAACCAGTAGCAACATTGATTGACTAGAAATTCATGAAATTTCTCTTACCGTGGGAGGGAGGGAGACGCAAGAGGGAAGAGATATGGGGACATATGTCTATGTATAACGGATTCGCTTTGTTATAAAGCAGAAACACATCATTGTAAAGCAATTATACTCCAATAAAGGTGTTTAAAAAAAAAATTTCTCTTACCTGCCACCCCTCGAACGGTGGTAACAATGAGTATATATAAGAACCAGAAGTAAGTCAATCTTCAGAAAAAAGAAAAGGAACAGGGCTTCCCTGGTCACGCGGTGGTTGGGAGTCCGCCTGCCGATGCAAGGGACACGGGTTCTTGCCCCGGTCTGGGAGGATCCCGCATGCTGCAGAGCGGCTGAGCCCGTGACCCATGGCCGCTGAGTCTGCGCGTTCGGAGCCTGTGTTCCGCCCCGGAGGAGGCCACAGCAGTGAGAGGCCCACGTACCGCAAAAAAAAAAAAAAAAAGAAAGAAAGAAAGAAAGAAAGAAAGAAAAGGAACAGAAACCTGAAAATCAGTGCCTGGATCAAGGAGACTTTATTGCATTCGGATCAGTACAAGGTGTAAAGATTTATAGAGTTATTTTATATATCCTAGTTCTTATGTTTTCCAATAGCCTGGAAATATAATTGAGTAAAAACCCTACAAATATGAATATGCTAATTTTTGCAGTACACCTTATCAAACAAAGTATTAAGACCCAAGTTTTATTGACACATTCAGCATGTTGTCCTCATTTTAAAATGTGCTTGTTTCTTGCAGAGATAAAACTAGATGAAGGGTACTATATAAATACAATGGTAAAAAAAAAACTTCACAATTTCTTTGAAAGAACCCAGGTGTGTTGAATATTCTGCTTTCCCCCAAACTTGTGGCATCACACTGCCCCATTATATTCCTTTTTGTGCTTCAAAGACTTGTTTAGGTCATTCTTGTGATTGTGTTTATATTGTAGATTTGCTTATCTGATGACAGCATTATGAGTAGTTATCACGTGCTAAAATGCCAGATACTGTTTAATTGTAATGTTGCCTACTTTTTTATGGAAACTATTCATATTTTATTACTGTAAAACAACTTCGATCATAATGATGCCATTCAAAAGAGCTGATCAAGCTGAGAAAAATGACACTACAGTTGTAAAGTCACTCTATATGTAGCTATTAACATTTTATAGTGCATCTAAGGAAAAGCGTTTTTTAAGTTGCAACCGTAGACAAATAAGAAAATTAATTTTAAACACAGAACTATCCCTTTGAAGATTAGAAATATTCTACTTAAGTAACTACTGCCAACGCATACTTTTAGATTCTAGCAGATGACCTTCAATACAAAGAACAGCATATGCTGGCTTTTGCTTTAGAGAGTTTCAAATCATCTCACTTTGCCAGGGTGGAAAACAAGGACTTTCCTACCAAGGAACACAGAAGAGAGAAACATACTGTCACCTCACTTCAAAGCTCTTCTCTGGTTACAAATCAGAAGGGACAAGGTTACAGATGAGGAGCTTTAAGAGACACGTTCTTGTGGCACTTCTAGGATCGAACACACTCTTCAAATGAAATTAGAGACACTTACTGGGTGCCTACTGTGTGTGTGGCATGTTGCAAAGAGGGACGGAGAACATGGCCTCTGACATAAAGAAGCCCATTATCCCGTTGAGGAGAGATGAGATAAACACACGAACAATTAAACACTAGCATCTCTATTCCAAAATATTTAAATAACAGTGTCACAACAGTAGAAGCAATACAAGGCCATGTGTACACATAATGCCCAAGAAAACTAGAGAGAAATAACCACTACTGGAATTCAGAGGAGTTCAGTTGGTGTGGTCACAGAAGGTTTTATGAAAGAGCTGTTTAGCTAGGTCTTGAAAAACTGGTAATCATAACATCTCACATTGGTTTAATGTTTTCCAGGGTGTCAGGAAGTATCTGAAGCTGTAGGACAAACATGACTCGTCTTCCCGTGGTATCAATTTTACTTAATAGAAAGTAACAACATATGTTTATGTAAAAATAAGCAGGGATTTATTGTTACTATTAAAGTATCATTAATGATACTAAAATTACGAACTGCGTTTGTTTTGGGAATGTCTAAGTGCTTCACGTGTATTATTGCTTATAGTGGAGTTTATCATATTACTGAATTCAAGCTTTGTTTGATTTTCACAGATAGACCATGGGCCTGGGAGAGGTTTTGCTCCTTTGTAGGCTTCTTTGAGATAAACGCTCCCTTGCTCGGGGCGTCTCCTGCTCAGGAAAGTATGGCTTGCCAGGTAGTTTCACTGGTGTTATTTGCTTTAATCCTCATAGCAATTTTGTCAAGTAGGGAGCACAGGTCCTAGAAATAAGGTTCGTTCAAATAAGGGTGATCTTAGGACTCCAAATACAGTGCTTTTCCTCTTATATAGCAAGTGACCTCAGGGCCAGGGGGGTGGCATATAGATTGCAGTGGGGTTGCGGGGTGAAGCAGTAGGTGGAGACTGTGGTGAGCTGGAGAGTGTCCCCCAAAAGGCATTCAAAGTCAATTAAACAAACAAACATGGTGTCAAACACTGGAGAGTGGATTGGATGGAGGTCAAGGGGGGCTTTAAGCTTCATTTGAAATTTTTAAAAAATTCACATACATACATATGATACATAATATGTTGCTTAGATAATTAAAAACAGTGAAAAACAAAGCTCCTAAAAGAATCAAAAGACAAACAGAGCCCTGAGGTGGTAAACAAAACCCTGTGGCTTCTAGGCCATTGTTCGGTAATCTCTGCCACTTTCTTCTTGTCTGTGATGGCACAAAAGACCAAAGGAATGGAGTAGAACTGTAGGTAGAATCCTGTAAGTAAAGCCGTGTGGCATTGACCTACGAGGTGTGTCAGGGCACCTGGCTCGCGCCTGTTCTCCGTGCCGACTCTCATATCCCCCTCGGCTGGGCTGCTCTCTGCTCTCCCACATCTGCTCTGATCATTTAAGATTATTTGCAACCTTCCCTCCTCCTCAAAGCTCCCCCAGACTTGGATTTCACTTGCTCTGTTAAATAATATGGATTTTATATTGCCTTGCAAGGTTTGCTGTCATTTCACCGATGATAGTCAAGTTTCCCTCAACCATTCATTTTTTAATTCATTCATTCATTCGGTAAGCTCTTATTGGGTGTCTCTTTTGTGTCAGGCAGTGTAGTAAGAACTGGAACTCTTAGGATGAAGGAGACGAGCCTGTCGTGTAGCCCGACGTGTGTGTACACAGAAGCAGCTCACTAAGTGCCCGAGTTTCTCAACCTTGACACTATGGACATTTGGGGCTGGATAATTCTTTGTTGTAGGGGGCTGTTCTTGTATTGCAGGGTACTTAGCATCATCTCTGGCCTCTACTCACTAGTTGCCGGTAGCAAACAACCCCCCATGCCACCTGTGACAAGCAAAAATGTCCCCAGACATTGCCAGTTAACCTCTTGTGGTGGAGTGAGTGGTATGAGAACCTGATTGAGAACTACTGGACTAATACTTCTGAAAGTCTCCAAGTAAAAATAGCATAACATCAAGCACTTCTTAATGACAAGTTATAACAAAATACAACCACAAAAGAGGTCTTTATATCAGCAAAGAGATTTTTTTTTTATGTGAAAAGAAAAGTGGTTTCAAATAAGTTTGGGGAAATTTGGAGATTCAGAATGTTTTTGAGCATATTAAAAGAATGAGAAATTCTCAGGGAAGAAATCTTACTTAATTACACTAACCTTACTTGCCTAAGTAATTTCTTTTCTTTTTCAAACACAGTACTTATTAATAGCCTATGAATTACTGATCCATTAAACACACTTTGAGAAATTTCATGTTCTATTTTCATTACAAAACTATTACTGATTGACATACTGTATGCATTGCTATCCCATTATATCTACCCTTGACATAAAAATATCATGGATGCTAGCCAGGACCCCTGGTAACTAGGAAGGAGAAATAAAGGCATTGTTTTAGCCCAGTGGTCTCAAAATTTAATATGCATCAGAATCACCTGGAGGGCTTGTGAAAACACAGATTTCTGATTTAGGTTGGGGTGGGGTCTGAGAATTAACCTTTCTAACTTGTTCCCAGGTCATGCTAATGCTGGACCTCCAGAGATTTCACTTTGTGAACCACTGTAGAGTGTAACAAGCGCATCAGACAAAATTTTTATTTCTATTTAGAGAAAAAACCCTTCTTGATCTTATGATGTGGCTAAACCCTATGACAGCTGTCTGTCTGCTTCAGAAAGCCAGACAGCAGGGACCCCAGAGGGGGCAGGAGCCTTTATAGCAGGAATGATAAATGTTGGCAGACAAATGTTGGTAGCACTTTTCTATACCATTGCCATGGCACACTGGATGTCTCTCAGTAGTTGGAGACCTACTACATACATTTAGATGTTGACAGTGTTACGTAAAGGGCTAAACAAATTATGAATAAAGCTCAGACACCTTCTCTGCCCTCAGTGAGTTAATAAGACAGTTGACAGCCACTTAACAACACAAAACAGCATATTGTAAAGGCAAAGTTAGTAGAACAGAAAATTAAGAAGAGGGGAAATAAATGGACATCATTAATACGTACTGTACATAAATTAATTCATTTGGTTGTTACCAAAAAAAAAAAAAAAAAAAACAAACCCAGTAGGTGGGTATTCATATTCCTGTTTCCAGATAAGAAAATAGAGACCTAAGAGGAGAAGTGATATGCTCCAGGTGACTGTCTCTGTGAGGGGGCAGAGCAGGGGCTCGAACCCAAATCCATTTAACCCACAGCACGATGCTGTTTCTTCATTGTTCACCTGAGGGCTTCTTGCACCCATTTTTCTTGAGCTGTTTCCCCTTCGTCAGCTACGTTATTTGCCTATTTTATTGACTAGTCTTCTTCGTTTCTTTTTGCTTAGTAAATAAAAATGTTGGAAAATCATTATTCTAGCAAAAATCAGAGCTAAATATATCTACAGAAGAACATGATTGCACCAACTTCAAGAGTCAATTAAATGACATGTGGAGTTGACCTAAAAGAACAAGACAACTCTGATTTATCCTTTAAAAGTATTTTTCAGTTAAATATGCTTTCTATGATATGGTCAGTCCAAATAATTGTAGCATGCCTTACGTTGCCATCCCGAACTATATAGATGCATGGAAACCACAGGGGGCAAAAATCCCTAAATAAATAGATAGCACAAAATGATATGGTGAGAAGTAATTATAAGAGAAATAAGAATTTTAGAGCTTGAAAAGAAATGAGAGAGAATTAAATGAACATTTTGCCCATGTTAAGAGTCTGTGGCTGTTTTATGAAAATAATCAGGTCAATCTTCATAGTTAGAAGAGATCAGACAGAACAAAGATGTGCCTGATATAGAAAGCTTTTTCCTATTCGGAAGATTCTGTGTCCTGAGAATTGGGTCCAGAGGAGCTTCATAAAGACCTTTCTACAACATTGGTTCTCACACTTTAAGGTGCATCACAATTGCCTGATAGACATGTTAAAATATAGCTTGGTGGAATTTCTCATTCAATAGATCCAGGTCAGGTCAAGAATTTGCATTTTTAATAAGTTCTCAGGTAATGCTAGTCTGGGGATCACATTTTGACAATGACAATGCTAGCAATGCCAGCTCCTTACACCCTGTTGTCTCACATCACTCTACCTCACCATGTTCCAGAACAGAAATCCTGCCTGGGGTCTGCTCATCACATAACCCTCCCTTTCTAATTTTGCATTCTGCTCTTTCTCTCTGTGAAGGTCGGGCAACCACTCTTATTTTCTAGTCCTTGCAGAAGCATGATAAAGTGGCAAGAGAACTGGATTGGGAATCAGGTGACTTGGGTTTTAGCCTTGGATCTACCAGTAATTATCTTAGGTGTCAGTTACCTCATGCTGAAATTGAAAGACTGAGACAAGTTGATCCCTCAGGTATTATTCAACCTTAAAATTCTGTATTGGATCTTCTCTCTTTCTCCACCTACTCCTCAGTGGGCACAAGAAAATTCTTAAATATTTTCAACAGAATGTGGAGATCCTCACAGGCACTCACATTCCTGTGCCATGTCTGAGGTCCCGTGTCCACCTCACCATGGGATAGTGGCTCCATCATTGCCCTGGGAGTCAGAGCCTGTGGTGTTCAGCCTGGATCTGTATTTGATCAACCCTCTGTGAGTCTCAAGTTCCCCGTCTAAAAATGCATGAGTGTGCATTTGATAATTTTGCAGCCCCCCATTGTCTATACTACATAGATAAAAATTTATATAACTTTAGATCTGTCATCTGCTGACCACCCCCAAATTAATACTTGCTTATCATATGCCCAAGGTGTGAAAAGTGTCAGAGCTAAATATGATCTCCCACTAAGGGTATTTCATAAGTGAATAATTCTTTAATAATTAAAGAGAATAAACGTATCATGTTATCATTTCAGATATGAAGAGCTGATTGGGCTGTGGTGGTGTTATTTTTGGATAATACATTCTCTCATTGTGTTTAAGCAACAGAATAAACCACCTTCCCTGCCTGTGAGAAATACCAAGTCCTACTATGTAAACAAAAGTGGAGCCTGGATACAGGACATCCATCTCCTTTATTCTCCAACCTACCTTTTTGATCCTGGTGAAAAGGAGTTAAAACAAATCCATTCTAGTTCTTATTAGGAGCTGTTGGGGAAATATCTGTACCACCTTTGTTCCCTTAGTAAGTCAGAGACTTAAGAATGGGCTAAACGAAAAAAGGAAATCTAAAAATGGAAATACCATTTTTTATATTTGTCCACAACCAGTTGTGAGATATGATTTCCCTTGTCTGGAAAACAAGTTAGAAGGTCCCCACTGTAAGCGGGTCACACTCATCACAATGATGGGACTGCATTTCTGTTGCTATATGTTTGCCTTAGTGAACGTGAATACAGGATTACAGCTTCCTTCTTCAGGGAAGCAGCAGAATTCCATGGAAGGAGGACTGGCCCAGATGGGAGGAGAGCCAGGACCTCAGGGTTTAGATCGGTGCTTGGATAAGATGTCTTTTTAAAAATTATCTTGAAGGGCTTCCCTGGTGGCGCAGTGGTTGAGGGTCCGCCTGCCGATGGAGGGAACACAGGTCCGTGCCCCGGTCCGGGAAGATCCCACATGCCGCGGAGCGGCTGGGCCCGTGAGCCATGGCCGGTGAGCCTGCGCGTCCAGAGCCTGTGCTCCGCAACGGGAGGGGCCACGGCGGTGAGAGGCCCGCGTACCGCAAAAAAAAAAAAAAAAAAAAAAAAAAATTATCTTGAGGTTGCATTTTATCCTTCAATTAAATAGGAACTGATTAAATTAAAAGTTGAGTTCAGAGAAAAGCATGACCCTTTGAGCCCATGGAAGTCACTTTTGGAGATTTCTACAGAGGTTGATAGAAGGGAGAAGAGATCAGTGAATTTTAGAACATTCAAGGTGAATACACTGACGCTTGTGTGAAATAAAAGGGAAATCAGAGAGGTTCACTGACACTGACTGAGAACACAAAAAGAAAAAGGTGCCCTAAAAGAGGGTCAGAGACAAGATCTTCAAGTAGTTAAAGAAACTCTTCCACTGACAATGGGAGACAGGTAGAAGGAAAGGCGAAATCGCCGAAAATATCAATCCTAGTATTGGAAGAAGGCTACTTCCCAGTGGCCATTCACTTCTCTTTTCAAAATGCCTTTCATACATGCATTTACAGGGGTGCGTGGGGAAATGGCAGCAGATTTTAGCTAAGGCAGGCGGCTAATGGTCTGAGCTCCCTGTTCTAACATCTGTTCCAATGGTACCTCATTCCTGGTAAGACGAATTCAGGCCTGATCTGTTTGCAGCCTCTCCTAACGTCCAACAGCCATGACATTGGATTTTTTTAAAAAGCTCTGTATTTTAACAATGACTGTGCCCTCACCAGGCAAGCATCTTTGCAAACTAGATTAAAAAATTTTTAAATGTGTTTGCTAATACGGTTTAATTTGTTCAAGTTCCTAATACTTTGGACATATATTGTAAAACACACACACATACCTAACAAATAAATCAACTAAAAAAATGGATTTGAAATTACTCATCACGATTGCGCCAATGATAAAATAAAGTTTCAAAATTCTTTAAAGCAATTTTAAATTTTGAAAAATTAAACACTAAAATAATCTAATACATACATTAAATGTTCTAGTAGCTTGTACAATATATTAAGTGATTGTTGAGAGTATAAAAGAATGTGCAATGTTTAGCATAGAATGGGGAAAGCAACATTTAGACCCTGCAGTTGCTTATAGTTAGTGACTAGAACTTTTGGTGGTTTTATGAAGAAATAAGTCGTCTTCTTTCATAATAAGTCATTTAAGCTATTTCCACTTCAGACTTCCAGTATATTTATCAGGACTGTTGTTATCGCCATGAATTCATCTTTAGGTTTTCAAGTTTAAAACTGAAAAGTTCATTGCCAGGAACGGGATTTTACTGGCAACCATGAACCAAAAATGCTAAGAGCTTGAACTGAGAAACCGTGGCAAACTCCAGCATCAGGGAAAAGGGAGATGTTAGAATTTGTCAGTCTTCCCTGACATCCCTTCTCTCCCCTAACTACTGTTCAGGCACATCAGGTCTTTTACCAGCAGGCAACAGGCTTCCTTTTACAGACTAGAATTCAGATGCAGGACTCCATGCCTTTTAGAGAAAAGGAATGTAGAGTAAGGACCCACGCTTAGGTGCCCACGAAAACAAGAGAGAGGATGAGGAACAAGTGTACCAGAGGGAAACTCAGAATTCATGCGGGAATTGTGGTAACAAATTTGGGTGTTGGTTACAACAAGGAGAATGATCATTCCCTGGAACCAGAAGCAAAGTCAAAACAGGAGAAGCAGAAGCACAAGACAGGTTTGCTAAAGAGGTACCGGGACAGGAACCCTCACATGTCCTCTGCCTGGGGCCTTGTTTGTGCCAGAGCCCAGTGGGTCTGGTTCTGAGGTGGGATAGATACTTACAGCTTTTTCAACCTTTGCTCTTACAACCATATCAGATCCCAGAGAACTTACAGCTTCCCAGGGGAAGGACAGAAGAGTGGGAGAAACTTGAATGGACTGAGTTTGAATCTTAAACTTGACTAGAGGAACATATGTTTATAAATTAGAGAGACAGAATGATCTTGAAGTGGGAAGATTAAGAATTTTCCACCATCAGTAGAAATAGTGAGTGTGTGTGTGTGTATGTGTGTGTGTGTGTGTGTTTAGTGGAGGAGCTCCAGAACTAAACTGCCTTTAGATCTAGAAAAAAAATAAAGTTCTGCATATTTGTCTTGACTTTTACAATTTGACCTAGCAAAACAAATATCAGAGTGCCCTAAATGCATGTCTCTTTTCATTTTTGTCTTTCGACCAATCAATCCCAGCAATTGTTCACCCTCAAAGTCTCAAAATAATAGAGACAGAGATTTTAAATATGATTTCATTAATAGAATCAACTTGAGGGGCAGGACAGAGGATTTTTCTTTCTCTGTATTTCTTTCAGCCCTTCTGGTTCCAAAATATCCCTCATATGAGATATGCTGCAACCAATATTCTAACAGCTTTTTTTCATGGTTTGGGTAAAATTTTCCTGAAAGAAAGTCCCTTACGCAGTCTTTGAACAAACAAGGATGGCTGCTGCGAAGTCTTTTACTCAGAATTCCAGAGGGAGCTTAGGGAAGTGCGTGCTAAATTCATTTTGGCTGATCTGGAATAGCATGTTTGGGATTGAATATTCTGTAAAAAAAAAAAAAAAAAAAAAAAAATTGGCAAGAAGTTGTTCTTGAAAGATCCCTTTCCCTTCACACACCTAGAAATGTGGATTTTTATCCCTAATCAAGGCTTCTCAATAGCAGTACCATTGATATTGGGCTGAGTAACTCTTTACTCAGATGGATGTGCATTATAGGATGTATAGCACCCCCCCTGCTCCAGATGCAACAACAGAAAACGCCTTCACAAAATATAAGTGTCTCCAGGCATTGCCAAATGTCCCAGATGACAAAACTGCTCCCAGTTGAGAACCATTGATTTAATACCTTCAAAATATTTTGATTCTTTAGACAAGATGACTAATGAGATTGGTAACAGTATTACCAATAGATAGGTATCTGTATGCAATGTTATATTTTATAACTTTAAGGAAACATTCTGCATATGTACAATATAACATGATGAATATTGCCTTTTTAACATCTCTCCTGCCATCCAACCAGCAAAATGTAATGCTGGCTCGATCATGGATTATTGAGCAATTGAGAACAAAACAACGATAAAGATAAAAATTACTGGACAACCCATAAACCAATATTAGAATAAATAAGAACTGAAATAACCAGTAATTCTGTTTCTACAGCAAGACCGTTTTTGTATTTTATCTCCCTTGTAAGGAGCTATTTTTCATTCACGGCACTGCTGTAAATTATGCACAGCAGACTTCTTCATTTAATAGGTTCAGGTCAGAGAGTGATTGTATTTCAGCAGTTGGTATTCAGGGATTCTGTAATTTATGAGGTTTATTAATTTAGCAGATTATTTTCTTAAGATGCCACCATCCCTTCATGAAGCATTGACTGTGAGAATTTCTGTTCACCTTTGTATTTTCAAGAGAAGCTTTAGTATTAAGAACAGGTTCCTATTCCTCAAAATTATATAAATTCTGTAAAACTTAGCCCACAGGCACTGGCTAGAAGGGAAAAAAAAGAACTATTTTTTCCTTTTGTGACTGTGAAAGAGGGTGGGTGGGAGATTGGAAGCTAAGGGTGGAGGGGTAGCGCTTTATTGTTCCCAGGGAAGATTCAATAGGGAATGAAAATGTGAAAAAACAGGTAAATGCCCATACAGGAAGTGCTTGTGGAATTAGACCCCCTAAAGAGAGCAATCCCCAGCATTTCTGAGAGAATCTGGAATTGATCTACTGCTTCCTCAATCACATTACAAAATAGGCAAGAACAGAAGAGCAGGGAGGTCCCCCTGCTGATGCAAAATGGGAGAAAAAGGACTTGGTGATCGGTGGCTCAGAAAGGCATAGGCAAGTTTTTTTCTCTGTATTTAGAAATATAAACTGTTGCTACAAGGAGAGATGTTTTAAAAGATCAGGTTATGAGAAATTAAATAAAATGGTATCGTTGGAAGGGGCCTATGTGTCCTCCAAACTCCAAATCTGACTCTGGGTTCCTTTCCGTGTCCAAATGGATATCTGGTCAGTGGTTCTCTAAATGCCATCAACAGCTGGGAGACTTCTCAGAGTACAGACATTTTACAGAACGTCCTCTGGGGAAAGGGGCCTCGCCTAGGTAATTAGAAGCAAGTCAACTTGACTAAAATGAATCAGCTATTTTTCTTTTAAAATAGATTCCCCATATTCTACATGGAAAATAAGCTCACAGCTTATCATTCTGGCCTCTTTGTCATATGTACCTTTTCAAGAATCTTCCTCCTGGTGTCAGTGCTGGTCTCCTCCCTGCCCTCTGCACAAGCGTCCAACATTTCCTCACCTCCACACTTTGCTTTTATCTTTTCTCTCATGTAGAATTTCTTCCCATCCCTCTCTACTTGCATCCTACCATATTTGAAGCTCTGGCTCAAGACTCATCTTGTACCGAAGCCTTATTTGAACTCCACTCTCCACACCCACCTTGAAGTAATATCATTAATCTCCAAACATTTATGGTCTCTAATGCCAGGACTAGTCATTAGTCATTGCCATCCATTGTTTGTATATTTTAATATTTTAGATGTGCATGTTTTATATTCTTAATCATAGAGTTCAGACCTTAAATATAGAGATGATTAATACTGTGGCATATCATTTCCACATCATTGTATTTTTAAAATATGGAAGTGAAATTAATTGGGAAGGAGGTGGTTCCTTTTTGTTGCTTGTATAATCTGACATTCAGCATTGCTCTCTTTTCTCTGTGAACCTCCCCATTAATTCCAAGCATCATGATACCTGTACCATGATCCTAACTGACACTATGTTTCCAATTTTTCCCACAAGCTCTAAAATCGAATTGTTCCCTAGTTGGCAACAATAATGGGTTAATCAGGCAGATTATTTCCTGCCCAGGAGTGAGTCATTAAAGCCAAGTTACTATGGACTTTTTGCACAAAGCATGCATACTAGTGTGTGTTTGTGTGTGTGTATTTGGGAAAGGGATGAAGAGGTTCTTTCAACATTCAGATTATGCCCCTGGTTGCTGCCTATTGCACAAGAATAAGCTTGTATACTTACAGCTATAGTCTACAGGTAAATGAGGAGGTAAAATGATACAAGTTAATAAGTATAAGGCAAATGATTTTAACCCACATTTTTTTTTTTTTTTTTTTTTTTTTTTTTTGCGGTACGCGGGCCTCTCACTGTTGTGGCCTCTCCAGTTGCGGAGCACAGGCTCTGGACGCGCAGGTTCAGCAGCCATGGCTCACGGGCTCAGCCGCTCCGCAGCATGTGGGATCTTCCCGGACCGGGGCACGAACCCGTGTCCCCTGCATCGGCAGGTGGACTCTCAACCACTGTGCCACCAGGGAAACCCTTAATCCACATTTATTGAACATCTAGAAGAATATATGGTGTGTGATAAGAATGTATGATGTGATTATTCTCAATGAGACTTTTAAAAAACGTTCAGTTTTAAAGAAGTTCACTTTGTTATCCTAGACCTTGCAAGCCAATGCACTGTTTCTCTTCTGTGTGCATTGAACCAGGGTCAAAATCCCTTACAGGTGAGGCCTGGAAATCTACAAGGGGATCCTTTGTTCTTATAAAATTAACCTAAATTTACTACTTCATTGTGATAACATTGAAATTTAATATTAATTCTATACCATTTAGGGCTTTAGTTTCTAACTTTATATAACAGAGAATGATTGTGCCTTCCCCTATCTCTTTTCTTCTCTTTCTGTATAGTTATTTAAAATGTTCACTGGTTTTCCTGAAACTTAGCAATCAGATAAAACTGTCTTGATTGATGTTACAGAATCATGGATTTCCCCACCAAACCAAAGGAAGCCTTCCTCATTATCTCTGGTCTCTTCAGCTAGGCCATGCTCATCTTCAGGTAAATGTACTTATTCCCTTATCTCCTCACATCAGCTATCCACTTTTCTCCAGCCAAGCTTGGATGTAAATTGACAAGATCTCTGGTTGTCTTTGTGATTTCCCTGCAGAGTGCAGCGGGTCCCCTTTCAGTTTAAAAGAAACAGGTGTGGGGGTGACTCTGCTCAACCTTTAAAAAATTGCTGTCATAAAAGACAGAGATGGAGCGGTGACTTAAATCTTTTTTTTTTTTTTTGAATGGCAGAAGCATCGTACTCTTCTGGAATAGGAAATGTATACAACATAAAACAGTCTAATAACAAAGCATCAGGCTTACTGGCTGTGTCTATTTGTTCTTCATTTTTTGGACAAGAAGAAACTATGATATTCAAGCTCACAGCTTTTGCAAGTCCCAAATACACTTAAAAAAACTAGAAAGAGTCAGGTCAGAAGGGAGTATTAGCTCTGAATCCTTCCAAACGTGGTAAACACCAGAAGAGGTTTGTCATAACAGGAGTGATGAGGTAAGAATTAAAAAGCATGGGGGGGGCTTCCCTGGTGGCGCAGTGGTTGAAAGTCCGCCTGCCAATGCAGGGGACACGGGTTCGTGACCCGGTCCAGGAAGATCCCACATGCCGTGGAGCGGCTGGGCCCGTGAGCCAGGGCCGCTGAGCCTGCGCGTCTGGAGCCTGTGCTCCGCAACGGGAGAGGCCACAACAGTGAGAGGCCCGCGTACCGCAAAAAAAAAAAAAAAAAAAAAAAAAAAAAAAAGCATAGGGTTCTAGTCCCATCTGACATTAACTAGCTGAGAGATCTTTGATAGGTCATGAGAGCTCTCTAGATCTCAGGATTCTCATCTGTAAAAGGAGGAAATTGAACTATTGGGTTGGCCCAAAAGTTCCTTTGGGTTTTTCCGTAAGATGCTATAGAAAAACCCGAATGAAGTTTTGGGCCAACCCAATAATCTCCGAGTTACTTTCTAGCTCTAAAATTCAAGGGGTTCCCCTGATATTTTCACCTATTTTATTTCCATTGGTCCCTAATAAACGCAGCTTTTGTTTTTTCCTAGAGAAGATGAGAGACATTTGAAAATAAAAATGGTAATGCTTTTAGACTTAAGGCCAGAGATGCTGACAAGGAAGTTGAGTTTGTGGAGATATGATGGGAAAGCAATTACCTATTAATGTTCCATTCCTAGACATGAGCATATGTAAAATTAACTGTCTTAAAAAATCCTCAAATCCTCTTAATTTGTTATTAAAATGGATTGCATTAAAAAAATTGAATGCATTAATTGCATTAAAAAAGCCAATGTATTTTTGCCTATGCATTGGGAGGTTGACTAGATTTGGCCGATCCAGGCTGGGCTTGGCTTGTAGCTCTGCTTTAGGCCACTGGTCTGTGGGCGAGTTAGGGTGACCTTGCTTCACATGCTTCTTGTCCTTCTTATACCAGACAGTTCAGCCAGGGCATGCTCTTCTCACGGTGATGGTAGAAGTTCAAGGATAATCCCCTTAATGTATAGATGAGAAAACTGAAATCCAGGTTATATAATCATAGAACTCATGTCAAACTAGGCAAAGGGAGAAAGGGAGCAGGGGATGATTCACAGGTTTACAAATTGGAAAACCCAGGTGGATGGTATGGCTTCAAGGCATAACTGAAGTTACTGGTTCCAATGATGTCTTGTGTCTTGGTCTCTCTCCATCACTTGGCCCTGCTTTCCTCTGTAGTGGTTTCATTCTCCAGCAGGCTTGCTCCATGTGAGAGTACAACAGCTGCCTGAAGCACTGGCCTCCAGTGTTCACAACTCGGGAGACAAATATTCTACCTCGTTAGCCATATGACATTTGCAAGCCATTTAGACTGGCTGAGCTAGAGACAAGAACTTGCAAGGGCCACCCACCTAGCCCTGAGATAAGTGAGGCCGCTTGATGTCAGCAAGGGGGAGGGGGAGGTAATCCATGAAGGAAAAAGATGCTGAGTACCTGACATGAATTCGTGGTGTCCTTTCCATCCTATTCCAACAGTGGTAGGAAGCAGGCCCACCTAATGATTAATCAATGCAATTTCAAGTCTTACATAGGCAGAATTGACACCCAGGACATAATAATGTCACATCTCTGGATTCTGGAAAGATATTTGGGCCACTTGTTTAATCTCTGATGATCTATCAGATTGAGGCTGATCAGACTGTCCAATCAGCCAACTCCATGCTTTAATGCCTGGAATAAATAACTTCTTATGCTGGAAAGAGTGACTGTATACTTACTTGCATGTGCAATGTCTCTATGCAACTGAAAAAAAAATTACTTTTTTCCCCCTGAATATAACTTACCCTGTTACTGTGTTTATTTTATTCATCTGCTTTGGAACAGAATCCATGAGCTCTATTAAAGACTTTCTAAACAGAAAGGGATTAATTCAATATTAGTTTCCTAAGGCTGCTGTAACAAAGTGCCACAAACTGGGAGGCTTAAAACAACACAAATTTATTGCCTCCCAGTTCTGGAAGCCAGAAGTCTGAATCAAGATGTGGGCAGGGCTTCCCTGGTGGCGCAGTGGTTGAGAGTCCGCCTGCCGATGCCGGAGACACGGGCTCGTGCCCCGGTCCAGGAGGATCCCACATGCCGCGGAGCGGCTGGGCCCGTGAGCCATGGTCGCTGAGCCTGCGCGTCCGGAGCCTGTTGCTCCGCAACGGGAGAGGCCACAACAGTGAGAGGCCCGCATACCGCAAAAAAAAAAAAAAAAAAAAGATGTGGGCAGAGCCACGCTTCCTCTGACACCTTGCAGGGGAGAATCCTTCCTTGCCTCTCCCTGGCTCCTGGCGGTTTGCTCAGCCATTCCTTGGTTTGCAGCTGCATAACCCCAGTCTCTGCTTCCATCTTCACATGGCATTCTCCCTATGTCTCTGTCTTCACATGGCCAGCATCTTATAAGGACACCAGCCATATTAGATCCAGGGCGTACCTTTCTCCAGAATGACCTCATCTCAACTAATTATACCTACAACCGCTCTACTTCTAAATAAGGTCACCTTCTGAGATACTTGGCGTTAGGACTTCACATATCTTTTGGGGAGAGACACAATTCAACCCATAACAGTTCTTGACAGAATGAAGGATTAAAACTAACGAAGCCGAGCTGCCCGTGTGGTGCCGTGGTTAAGAGTCCGCCTGCCAATGCAGGGGACACGGGTTCGAGCCCACATGCCGTGGAGCAACGAAGACCATGCGCCACAACTACTGAGCCTGCGCTCTAGAGCCCAAGAGCCACAACTACTGAGCCTACATGCCACAACTACTGAAGTCTGCGTGTCTAGAGCCCGTGCTCCTCAACAAGAGAAGCCACCGCAATGAGAAGTCCACGCACCACAAAGAAGAGTGGCCCCCGCTGGCTGCAACTAGAGAAAGCCTGCACACAGCAACAAAGACCCAACGCAGCCAAAAATTAATTAATTAATTAATTAAAATTTTTTTTTTAAAGGGGGTCACATTAGACAGTGTAAAGTGCATATGATACGATGGTAAATGCTAAATAAATTTAGTTATTTAAAAAAAAAAAACAGAAAACTAACAAAGCCGCTGGCTGTTTAACACTCCGATTAGTAAATTCTTACCCTTCTACATCTTCCCTGTTCCCTTCCTTGCTTCTCCTCCTCCTTCTCTTTGTCCTCTTCCTTCCCAGTTTGAATGGCCAAAGTGCTTCCAACCCCAAAGATAAGGTCTTATATTTAAATTCTGAGAACATTTTTCACACTTACTAATTTATTGTATCTTTTGCTGACCTGTGAAGTAAATTAGGCAAACTTTATTATCTCTTTTCAGTAAGTGACAGAGAGATAGGCAGATAGAAATATAGAAATATGAAATGACTTGCCTAAGTTCACTCAGTTAGGCGGGAAAGCTGGGATTAGAACGAGAATGCCAAATTCTAGTACCAGAGCTGCTTCCATCCCTCTACTGCCTCCAAATGCCAGCAAGACCCATGGATTTGGATTATAAACTGATCTTTTCTTTCTAAAGTGCCACAGCTTCCCTGGCCTGTCCCATACCGTCATGCCTCTGTTTTTCACTGTACACTGACGATCCACACACAGCTTTAAACGTGTCCTGAGAGCTTTCCTCCGGGACGTGCCCCTATTGCAACAACACAGTGAGCATCTTCACTTGGAGTTCCCTGAAATATGGCGAGTCAGTATTTCCAAGCTCCCTAAATCTCTTCATCTTCTTGAATTTCCCCACATCTCTGTTAATGGCCACACCAGTAGTTCAGAACAAAAATCCCAGATGTCTTACCACTCTTCCTTCAATGCACACAGCTAACTCAGTGTTAAGTCACATGCAATTTACCCCCAAACTCTCTCAATCTCTCTCTTCCTTTTCATCCGTTACCTTTACTTTAAGTTTGATCCCTCATCACCTCCACCTGGACTGTGGTTTTTCTTCTCCCAGAGTCTTTCTCCTCCAACACATCCTCCACACTCACTGCTGCAAGTGTCACTCATTGAAATGGCCCATCTAACGCTCTCCAGTGGCTGTGAGAGCTGAACTGTATAAGAAATATTGTTGGACGAGATACTGGAAACAGCAGGGGAATTATGAGGGTAAACATGGTAGGAACGTGGTCACATTACTAAAACTATACAAAGACAGTCTCAGAATTCTAAGGCACTAAAGAATATTAAATACTCAAAGGAGAGTTTTGGTAAATGAAAATGGTTGGTAAATGCGGGGAGGCGATATGTGGGAACTCTGTACTATCTGCTTAATTTTTCTCTAAACCTAAAACTGCTCTAAAATAATAAAATCTATTAATTAAAAAATAAATTTAAAGGAGAATGGATTCTCATCATTACAAGTAGTTACAAAAGTAATATAAATAAAACTAAGCATAATTGCTTTTAGATGTTACAGCTGATCTACATCCATGTTTCGGGTTAAGAGGACTGAAAGAAGCCCATTTACTCAGTCATATTAAAACCTAACTTGCTGATATGCTGCCTGGCTCTAAACTGCAAGTTTCATAAGCACTAAAAATTGGCTGCCCTACTTCACCATAGTAATTGAAAGGAATTATTACTGACAATTAGCAAGCAAGCAATAGTAATAGATATTTACTTTCCAAATATTTTGCAAGAAAGCACTTTTTCTTTTTTTAAAAAAAGGAAACACGTTAGACAGTTGTTTCTTGGCAAATTACAATGTATCTTATTTCTTGACAAATAATTCATACTGCAATATTTTTTACAGCCTAATTCTAACGTGGCTGTTACATTCGTTACGTCTACAGACACTTTGTCGGGATAAGTATTCAGTACACTGTGTGGGGACTTAGCCACATAGCTCTCATTATAGCTGATAGTCCCCCATTTGCAGCATGGGCAAAGCTCAGGGAAGAGCTTTTTATCGCCAGATTTTGCCCTTGGAGGAAAATGAGGTCATTTTCAATGTAAATGTTAAAACTCCTCCAGCTTCAGATAATCTGTTATATTCTTTCCAAGATATGTTTCTTTTTACCTAGTGAAAATAAAGTTATGGCATATCTGGATGCATATCTTTCTCTTCCCACATAACAGAACAAAAATCACCATATCTTTAGTAGAGGATAAGTAAGGTGAGGGGAGGAAGGCTCTAATGATTCAGGATATATATCATTGGACGATATCTTAACTTACTTTTAGGAAAATATATTTTGAGATTAAATTAATCCATGCTTATAGTGTTCTGTGTCTGGTCCCTATGCCATTGTTTTTTTTGTTTGTTTTTTGTTTGTTTGTTTGTTTGCGGTACACGGGCCTCTCACTGTTGTGGCCTCTCCCGTTGTGGAGCACAGCCTCCGGACGCGCAGGCTCAGCGGCCATGGCTCATGGGCCCAGCCGCTCGGCGGCATGTGGGATCCTCCCGGACCGGGGCACGAACCCGTGTCCCCTGCATCGGCAGGCGGACTCTCAACCACTGCGCCACCAGGGAAGCCCCCTATGCCATTGTTTAACACTCAATTATACTCTAATTGGATGCTGGTAATAAGAGTTTCCATGACTTCTTTCATATTACTATAAGGTTAAGTTTAATGCTAGATACATATTAGGTACTTCAAAATTACTTCATTAAATTTAGCCCTCTTTGAGTTTTCCTGCAAAGGTCCTACATTAATGGGTTCCCCAATGACAATGAATTTATTCATTTTATTTAGTTTTTATTTTTAGTTGCATTGGGTCTTCGTTGCTGCACGTGGGCTTTCTCTAGTTGCAGTGAGCAGAGGCTACTCTTCATTGAGGTGCAAGGGCTTCTCATTGTGGTGGCTTCTCTTACTGTGGAGCACAGGCTCTAGGCATGCAGGCTTCAGTAGTTGTGGTGCGTGGGCTCAGTAGTTGTGGCTCGCGGGCTCTAGATTGTAGGCTCAGTAGTTGTGGCGCACAGGCTTAGTTGCTCCGTGGCATGTGGGATCTTCCCAGACCAGGGCTCAAACCTGTGTCCCCTGTATTGGCAGGCAGATTCTTAACCACTGCGCCAGCAGGGAAGCTCCTCCAATGTCAATGAATCATTTTCTTTCCTTATGCTCAGGAAAATACATTGTTTCATGTAGAGACAAGATAAAGGGAATTACAGTATTTGCAAGTCAAAAGTTCTGGAAGCAGCATGCTGTCCTTCATTCTAATGAAAAAGCCTGGACTATTCTAAGATTATTTTTCTGTGTTAATACAGTTTCTTTTTCCTGGAATAGTATTCAAAAACTGTTTGTCGTATGATCTAATGAATGAATGTCCTTCTCTCTACATTCTCCTCCCAGGATCCAATGTATTCTTTGAGTTCACCCTTACTTCTATGACTTAGGTCATAAACGACCACATACTGTCGTTATATTTTGTGCATGTTCCCCATCCACTAGCTCCAGCTTTCTGTATAGTAAGTGTTAGGTAAATATCTGATGAATTAATGATTCAGCTGACAGTAATTTACTTGCCTTCTCAATAGCATTTGGCCCTATTGATACTCTCTCTTTCTTGAAATAAACTGTAGTCTTGGCTGATTTTTCTCCTGCTCTCTACCTATTCCTTCATGGGCTCCTTTAGGAATTTGTCTTGGACAATCTTCTTTCTATCTCCTTAGTTGACATCATCCATTTTTTTAGGCTTAAATACTATCTAAATGTTGAAAACTCAACAAATTATATTTCTTTCCCATACCAACCTTCAATCTTCTGAGCTTTGGAATTCATTTATTTAATATATTTTACATATATATATATATATATAAAATACATCTTCTTTAATCCAGGTGTATTAGTCAGTTTGTGCTTCCATAATAAACAACTGTAGACTTGGTGGCTTAAATAACAGGAATTTATATTTCACAGTTCTGCAGGCTGGGAAGTCCAAGATTGAGGTGCTAATTGCTTTGCTTCCCTTATGAGGGCTCTCTTTCTGGCTTGTAGATGGCAACCTTCTCACTGTGTCCTCACATGGGAGAGAGATAGAGAGACAGGGAGAGACAGAGAGAGAAAGCTCTCTGGTGTCTCTTCTCATAAGACACTAATCTTATCATGAGGGCCCTACCCTCATAATCTCATCTAAACCTAGTTACTTCCCAACTGCCTCATCTCCAAATACTATCACATTGGGAGTTAGGGCTTCAACATACATATAATTTTGGAGGGAAACAATGCAGTTCATAGTAGCAGCACCAGGTAAACACTCCACGGACACAGCAGTGAACAAAACTGATAAGGAATCCTTTCTTATAGAACTTACATTCTAGTTGAGGAGAGCAAACAGTAAACCAGTTTTAAAGAGAGAGAATTTCTCATAGTCCTAAATGAGACAAAAGAAGCAAAGTAGGGCTTCCCTGGTGGCGCAGTGGTTGGGAGTCCGCCTGCCGACACGGGGGGTCCAGGAGGATCCCACGTGCCGCAGAGCGTCTGGGCCCATGGGCCGTGGCCACTGGGCCTGCGCGTCCGGAGCCTGTGCTCCGCGGCGAGGGAGGCCGCAGCGGTGAGAGACCCGCACACCAGAAAAAAAAAAAAAAGAAGCAAAGTAACATCATGGAGTAAAACTAGGATGGGGTTAGGGATTTGAAGGGAATTAGAGGCAGGGCTCAGAGATAGTCTTTCCAGGTAGATGAACATCTGAGACCTAGATATGAATGATGAGAAGGAACAAATTAAGGTCTAGGTTAAGAGTTTTCTAGGTACAACAACCCTGAGCTTGGCTAATATAAGAAACAGAAATAATTTTATAACAAAGGCTATAATTGGCATCTCTAGTTAGCTACCTCAAAGACATCTCATAAATATAATCTTAAAACCAGATTCTAGATTATCCTCCAGAAATGTGCCTCTTTTCTGATCTTTCCTACTTCCATAAAGGTTCTACCATGCACCTACTTGATTAAGCAAGGCACCCAGGAGTCATTTCTCTTATCTCTTTCTCTCTAATTTCCAACATGTAGTCCTTCTCTAAGACCTACCTCCAAAATATATCTGTCCACTTTTATCTCCTTGCAATGACACGGATACATGTCACCATGATTTCTCCACAAGAACTAGTGTAATCACCTATTAATCATTCTCATTGTTTCCACTTTTGTCCCTCCTCAAACCATTTCATACATCAAGGGAGTGATCATTTTAAAGTATATATTGTTGGGTGATGCTGCAGTAATCAAGACAGAGAGACACTGGCATAAGGATAGACACATAGATAAATGGAGTTGAATTGAGAACCCAGACTAAACCCATAACTGATGTTTGACAACAGTTCCAAGAAAATTCAACGGGAAAAGAATACTCTTTTCAACAATGATGTCAGGACAACTGGACAGTCACATGCCAAAAATGAAACTACACCATACACAAAAATTCCTTACACCATACACACAAATTAACTAAAAATGGACTTTTGATCTAAATGTAAGAGCTAAAACTGTCAAACTCTCAGAAGAAAACATAGGAATAAAATCTTCATGATCTCAGTTTAGGCAATGGTTTCTTAAATATGACAACAAAAAACACAAGTGACAAAAGGAAGAAGCAAATAATAAATTAAACTTAATGAAAATTAAAGTTTTCATGCTGCAAATACCAAGAAAGTGAAAAGACAACCACAGAATAGAAGAAAATATTTGCAAATCATATATCTGATAAGTGACTTGTGTCTAGAGTATATAAAGACCTCTTATAACACAGTTATAAAAAGATACCCAGATCTAAAAATGGGCAAAGGATTTGAACTGACATTTCTCCAAAGAAGATATAGAAATGTATGATAAGGTCATGAAAAGATGTCACCATCCTTAGATATTAGGAAAATGCAAATCAAAACCACAAGAAAAACACAGAAAACAAGAACAAAGATCAATCGAACTAAAAGCTAGTTCTTTGAGAAGATAAACAAAATTGATAAACCTTTAGCCAGACTCATCAAGAAAAAGACAGAGAGGACTCAAATCAATAAATTAGAAATGAAAAAGGAGAAGTTACAACAGACACCACAGAAATACAAATAAGCACCATAAGAGACTACTACAAGCAACTCTATGCCAATAAAATGGACAGCCTGGAAGAAATAGACACATTCTTAGAAATGTATAACCTTGCAATACTGAACCAGGAAGAAATAGAAAATATGAACATACCAATCATAAGTAATGAAACCAAAACTGTGATTAAAAATCTTCCAACAAACAAAAGTGTAGGACCAGATGGCTTCATAGGTGAAATCTGTCAAACATTTAGAGAAGAGCTAACACCCATCCTTCTCAAACTCTTCCAAAAATTGCAGAGGAAGGAACACTCCCAAACTCATTCTGTGAGGCCACCATCACCCTGGTACCAAAACCAGACAAAGATACTACAAAAAAAGAAAATTGCAGACCAATATCACTGATGAATATAGATGCAAAAATCCTCAGTAAAATACTAACAAACAGAATCCAACAACATGTTAAAAGGATCATACACCATGATCAAGTGGGATTTTTCACAGGGATGCAAGCATTCTTCAATATATGCAAATCAATCAATGTGATACACTATATTAACAAATTGAAGAAGAAAAACCATATGATCATCTCAACAGATGCAGAAAAATCTTGTGACAAAATTCAACACCCATTTACGATAAAAACTCTCCAGAAAGTGGGTATAGAGGGAACCTACCTCAACGTAACAAAGGCCATATATGAAAAACCCACGGCAAACAGCATTCTCAATGGTGAAAAACTGAAACCACTTCCTCTAAGATCGGTAACAAGACAAGGATGTCACCATTATTATTCAACATAGTTTTGGAAGTCCTAGCCACGGTGATCAGAGAAGAAAAAGAAATAAAAGGAATACAAATTGGAAAAGAAGAAGTAAAACTGTTACTGTTTGCAGATGACATGATACTATACATAAAGAATCCTAAAGATGTCACCAGAAAACTACTAGAGCTAATCAATGAATTTGGTAAAGTTGCAGGATACAAAATTAATACACACAAATCTCTTGCATTCCTATACGCTAACAATGGAAGATCAGAAAGAGAAATTAAGGAAACAATCTCATTCACCGTTTCAACAAAGAATAAAATACCTAGGAATAAACCTACCTAAGGAGGCAAAAGACCTGTTCTCAGAAAACTATAAGACACTGATGAAAGAAATCAAAGATGACACAAACAGATGGAGAGATACACCATGTTCTTGGATTGGAAGAATCAATATTGTGAAAATGAATATACTACCCAAAGCAATCTACAGATTCAATTCAATCCCTATCAAATTACCAATGGCTTTTTCTACAGAACTAGAACAAAAAATCATAAAATTTGTATAGAGACACAAAAGACCCCGAATGGCCAAAGCAATCCTGAGGGGAAAAAACAGAGCTAGAGGAATCAGACTCCCTGACTTCAGACTATACTACAAGCTGTAGTAATCAAGACAATATGGTACTGACACAAAAACAGAAATATAGATTGATGGTATAGGATAGAAAGCCCAGAGATAAACCCATGCACCTATGGTCAACTAATCTATGACAAAGGAGGCAAGGATATACAATGTTGAAAAGAAAGTCTCTTCAAAAAGTGGTGCTGGGAAAACTGGACAGCTACATGTAAAAGAATGAAATTAGAACACTCCCTAACACCATACAAAAAAATAAACTGGGGCTTCCCTGCTGGCGCAGTGGTTGAGAGTGCGCCTGTCGATGCAAGGGGCACGGGTTCGTGCCCCGGTCTGGGAAGATCCCACATGCCACGGAGCGGCTGGGCCTGTGAGCCATGGCCACTGAGCCTGCGCGTCCGGAGCCTGTGCTCCACAACGGGAGAAGCCACAACAGTGAGAGGCCCACGTATCGCAAAAATAAATAAATAAATAAATAAACTCAAAAATGGATTAAAGACCTAAATGTAAGACTGGACACTATAAAACTCTTAGAGGAAAACATAGGAAGAACACTCTTTGACATAAGTCACAGCAAGATCTTTTTTGACCCACCTCCTAGAGTAATGGAAATAAAAATAAACAAATGGGACCTAATGAAACTTAAAAGCTTTTGCACAGCAAAGGAAACTATAAAGAAGATGAAAAGATAACCATCATATGGGAGAAAATATTTGCAAACGAATCAACAAAGGATTAATCTCCAAAATATATAAACAGCTCATGCAGCTCAATATTCAAAAAAGCAAACAACCCAATCAAAAAATGGGCAGAAGACCTAAATAGACATTTCTCCAAAGAAGACATACAGATGGCCAAGAAGCACATGAAAAGCTGCTCAACATTACTAACCATTAGAGAAATGCAAATCAAAACTACAATGGGGTATCACTTCACACCAGTTAGAATGGGCATCATCAGAAAATCTACAAACAACAAATTCTGGAGAGGGTGTGGAGAAAAGGGAACCCTCTTGCACTGTTGGTCGGAATGTAAATTGATACAGCCACTCTGGAGAACAGTATGGAGGTTCCTTAAAAAATGAAAAACAGAATTACCATATGACCCAGCAATCCCATTACTGGACAAATACCCAGAGAAAACCATAATTCAAAAAGACACATGCACCCCAATGTTCATTGCAGCACTATTTACAATAGCCAGTTCATGGAAGCAACCTTAAAACCCATTGACGGATGAATGGTTAAAGAAGAAGTGGTACATATATATACAATGGAATATTACTCAGCCATGAAAAGGAATGAAATTGGGTCATTTGTAGAGACATGGATGGAACTAGAGACTGTCATACAGAGTGAAGTAAGTCAGAAAGAGAAAAACAAATATTATATATTAACACATATATGGGGAATCTAGAAAAATGGTACAGATGAACCAGTTTGCAAGGCAGAAATAGAGACACAGATGTAGAGAACAAATGTATGGACACCAAGGGGGGAAAGCAGGGGGGCGGTGGTTGTGGTGAGATGAATTGGGAGATTGGGATTGACATATATGCCTTTATATATATAAAGTAGATAACTAATAAGATCCTGCTGTATTAAAAAATAAATAAATAAAATGTTAAAAAAACCCAAAAACCACATGATAGGGACTTCCCTGGTGGTCCAGTTGTAAAGAATCTGCCTTACAATGCAGGGGATAAGGGTTCAATCCCTGGTCAGGGAACTAAGAGTTCACATGCCGTGGGGCAACTAAGCCCCCGCACCACAACTACTGAGATTGCACACCTCAACTAGAGAGCCTGCGTGCCGCAAACTACAGAGCCCACGCAACCTGGAGCCTGTGCACCACAACTAGAGAAGAGAAAACCCGCACGCCACAACTAGAGAGAAGCCCGCGTGCTGCAAGGAAAGATCCTCCATGCCTCAACGAAGATCCTACGTGCCGCAACTAAGACCCGATGCAGCCAGAAAAAAAAACAGGACACCGGTCCCCAACATTTGTGGCACCAGGGACAGGTTTCATGGAAGATAATTTTTCCACAGATGGGGGTGGGGGAGGGATGTTTCAAGTGGTGATGTGAGCGATGTGGAGCAATGGCGAGTGGCAGATGAAGCTTCACTCGCTGGCCCACTGCTCACCTCCTGCTGTGCAGCCCGGTTCCTAACAGGCCGCTGACCCCCTGTACTAGGATGGTTGTAATAAAAGACGATAATATACTGGCAAGGATGTGAAAACATTGAAATCATCATATATGGCTGGTGGGAATGTAAAACTGTGCAGCCACTTTGGAAAACAGTTTGGCAGTCCTCAAAATTGCACTCCTGGCAATTTCACTACTAGGTATATATCCAATATACCCATAGAAACATATGTCTACATGAAAGCTTGTACTTGAATGTTTTTAGCAGTGTTATTCGTAATATCTAAAAAGAAGACGCAACTCAAAGTCCATTAACTGATGAACAGATCAATAAAATGTAGTATATTCATACAATGGACTAATATGTATCAATAAAAAGAATCGAAGTACCATTACATGCTACAACATGGATGAACCTTGAAAATATTATGCTAAATGAAAGAAACCTGTCAAAAAAGACTGCGTATTGTGTGATTCCACTTATACAAGATATCTAGAATGGGTAAATTTATGGAAACAGGAAGTAGATTAGTGGTTGCCTAGGACTCGGAGTGAATTGAGGAGGGGGAATAGGGGTAATTGCTAATGCATATAGAGATTCTTTTTTGGAGGAGACAACAATACTCTCAAATTAGATAGTGGTGATGATTCTGCAACAGTGTGAATTTACCAAAAAACATTGAATTATATACTTTAAATGGGTAAATTGTTGGCTTTGTGAATGCTATCTCAATAAAACTGTTTAAAAATTGTTGGGTAATGGACATATTCTATATCTTGATGGGAGTATGGGTTACATGGGTGAATTCATCTGTCAGAATTGTACATTTAAGATTTGTGCACTTAAGAATATATAAAGTTTACCTAAAAAAGAAATATAAAGTAATAATCAAGTGAGAATAGGGAACGGGAAGAAGTATAGGTAAAACAAAAATGGTAGAAAGTTAATAACTGTTGAAAGTGGATAATAGGTACACAGTGGTCATTATACTATATATTCTGTTTTCCTTGTATATGTTTAAAATTTTCCATAATGAAGTATTTTAAAATACATATTTATATATGGAAAAAAATATAGTTTTAGCCTAGCCCTCTTCAAAGATTCCCTATTGTAGCCAGCAGGGCCCTGCATAATTTAGCCTCCACCTACTTCTCCCATGGTATCTTGTGCCCCTCTCGAACAGATGTGCCGTGGCTTTGTCAATCTGGCCTTGTTTTACTCTGCTGGCTCAGAAATACTCATGCTACATCCTTTCCCTGGTTATCTTTTCTCATTTTGGGCCCAGCTGTAAACCCCATGGAGGCAGGAAGATCATTCTATTTTATTCTACACTGGAGATATGCTGCCTAGACTTCTGCCTGCCACATATCAGTGAAACAATAAATATTCGTACACAGAAGTAAAGGACGAATGAATGAATATATTCGTGGACTGTTCACATCATGCAGATTTTCAAGGACCAGATTAGACTATGGATGAACTAAAACTTTAGAAGTATTTCCTCATTTTTTAATGTTTCAGTAAACTCTCTCCAACAGCAACTTTCTACATAAAGACTCATTTCTCAGGGTTTTGTTTTTTTTTAATGGTAATTTGAAACATTTAAGAGAGAGGTTGAAATTTCATGGAAATCTTCAGCTGTATCACCAAGAATCATTTTTTTTTTTTTGATGCTAGAGGGAAGTTTACAAATATATAACATAGCTATTGTTTTGTAGCTTAAATAATGCAAGTGAAGAAATATGAACACAGCTGCTGGCCTTTAAAATATATCAATAGGTAAATAAGGCAAGAAAATAAGTAATGAAACTGCTTTTATTTTTGATTGCCAAGAGTCAAATTAGGACTGTTAAGAAAAAATTGAACAAAATGCTGGAGTTTTGCTAATAAAAAGTAATCTAGCCCATAGTTTTAAAATATGATTAAACTAATGAACACATGAAAAGATATCTGTTAAATATCTAAGGGCTACATTTTTCAACTGCCAGTGAAAATTCTGAACATTTATTTTGGATGCACTTTATTTTTAGAAGAGCAGAAATCAAATGGTTTATACTTTGGTAAACTATAATCCTTTTCTTGAAAAGACATTTTCTTTAGTATTATTGATATGTGGTTTTAATGTATACATTAAACATTTCAATATTTTTAAAGTATATGCATGCTTACATATATAGTATTTTAAAATAGGTATATATGTATATGTGTGTGTGTGTATATATATATATATATCTTAAACTTCAATGTGAACGTGAATCATCAAGGCATCTTATAAAATGCAGATTTTGATTTAGTATTATCTTGGACAGGGCCTGAGATTCTGCATTTCTACTATGTTCCCAGATAATGCCAATGCTGCTGGTCTAGGGACCATGCTTTAAGCAGTAGTGCTCTATACATTACTGAAGTTTGTTAGCAGAAGGAAATTTTGGGACTTCCCTAGTGGCGCAGTGGTTAAGACTCCGCGCTCCCTATGCAGGGGGCCCGGGTTCAATACCTGGTCAGGGAACTAGATCCCACATGCCGCAACTAAGAAGCCTGCCTGCTGCAACTAAGACCTAGCGCAACCAAATAAATAAATAAATATATATATATATATATAAAACCCACTTAACAAAACTTAGATTTAAAAAAAAAAAAAAGAAGGAAGTTTCACTACTAAAAGATGTAACTAGAAGGTACTTTGGGGATCATTTAACACTGTCCTGCTTTCAGGAGATGAATATTTATCATGTGGGGCAGATGGGCCTTCCCTTTTTGAAGATCTCTAAGGACACACCAAACTGATCAATTAACGTTTAATCATTCTGGTCCTTGAGGAACACGTATTCTGGTAAAAATGGTAAAAATATAGGCACGTGAACCATTTAAAATTTATACAGGCAGGGCTTCCCTGGTGGCGCAGTGGTTGAGAGTCTGCCTACCAATGCCGGGGACACGGGTTCGTGCCCCAGTCCGGGAAGATCCCACATGCCACGGAGCGGCTGGGCCCGTGAGCCATGGCCGCTGAGCCTGCGCATCCGGAGCCTGTGCTCCGCAACAGGAGAGGCCACAACAGTGAGAGGCCCGCGTACCGCAAAAAGAAAAAAAAAAATTTATACAGGCAGTAGATGACCAAAGGCTAGCTGCCATCCTTGGATCTCATTCAAATACATCTTTCTCTATGTCTTTGAAATTAAAACTTGGTTTTATCTTTAACTATTTTATTCAAACTATTGTATATATAATCATACGCTACACATGTTATAGCAAATAATCTTTTGTATTATAAAAATATAAATTAAGAAATCCTACCTGAGTGTTTTACATAGTTAAGTCTGATAGAAACTCAGAGAAAGGGAAAAACTAGCAGTCACTGGGCATTGCCTTAGAAGGCTTCTCTTAGGAGATGGTTTTTAAGCAGAGCCTGCAGTAACAAGTAGGAATAAAGTAGGGGAAGGTGGGATGCCTGAGATGCCTTAGGTCAAGCACAAGTAGAACAACTTGGCTAGAGCAAAGGGCTCATTTGAAGATTGTAAGAAATTAAATATAGTAAAATAAAACAAGTAGAATTGGAGCTAAGCAGTGGAAAGCTTTAAAGACTAAGGCTCAAGGATTGCCTAGTCTTCCAAAGAGCAGTAGGAGTCACCGAAGACATTCTGCGGGTGAATGACAGGATGAAGCTGTGGCCAGGAAGGCTGGTGGGGAAAGAGCTGCCGGCAGAGAGCCCATCAACCTCACCCTCTGAGCCAAGAGGCCATAGACGTAGATCTGGAGTGCAGGCAGGAGAAGTGGATTTGGAGCAGGTGTGTCTGGACATAAAAAGAAAACCAGAATTTGGTCTAATATAAATTTTGCCAGCTTTAAGTTAAATCAATTATTCTTGTTTCATTACTGTGAACATGGGATAAAGTGATAAGACTGTTTGGATAAACCAAACCCTCAAGATCTTTATATGCTAGAAAATAATGAGTATGTGACTTTTTACTATTTTAGGGGGTTTTTTGTTTTGTTTTTTCTGTAAGAAACACACTTTATTATTTTTTTTTAATTTTTAATTTTTTTAACATCTTTATTGGAGTATTTTGGTTTTGACCTGTCAAAATGTTTTAAGGCTCGGTTCTTTGTAAACCTGAAACACACAAACATGAACCTACACACACAGATACATACACAAACTCACACACAGTATGCGCACACACCATCTTCTCTCAACTTGTGCTGCCATTTCTCCTTCTTTAACTGCTCTATGTGTAGAAGAATCTAAACGTATTGGCTCCCTTCTTCATTGCCAATTTGTTCCATATACATATTTCAATCTATCTTCTCCTTTGCTACCCAGTTGGAAATTCTCTGAAGAATCATCCCCTAATTCCTCTGAAGAAGCATTTTGTAATGCTTTAACACCAAAATGTTTTATTATGAATAATTTTTTTAAATTAATTAATTAATTAATTTTATTTTTGGTTGCATTGGGTCTTTCTTGTTGTGCGCGAGCTTTCTCTAGTTGCGGTGAGCAGGGGCTACTCTTCGTTGCGGTGCGTGGGCTTCTCATTGTGGTGGCTTCTCTTGTTGTGGAGCATGGGCTCTAGGTGCGCGGGCTTCGGTAGTTGTGGCACGCGGGATCAGTAGTTGTGGCTTGTGGGCTCTAGAGCGCAGGCTCAGTAGTTGTGGCGCACAGGCTTAGTTGCTCTGTGGCATGTGGAATCTTCCCAGACCAGGGCTCGAACCCGTGTCCCCTGCACTGGCAGGCGGGTTCTTAACTACTGCGCCACCAGGGAAGCCCTATTATGAACAATTTCAAACATATGGGCAAATAACAACACAATGAACTCTGTATATCCACCACTTATATTCCATAATTATCAAGGTTTTGCCACATTTGCTTCATTTATCCTTCTTTATTCTTTGCTAAATTATTCAAAAGAAATTCTAAACATCATGTCATTTCACTGCTACACGTTTGGGTACATTTTTCTAAATAAATATGGATATTTCTTCTATAATTATAATGTCATTACCACACCTAACAAAATTAACAATTACTCCCTAATATAATCTAATACTGAGTACTATAATCAAATTTCCCCCAATTATCTCAAAAATGTCTTTTTATAATTGTTTTGTTTGAATCAGGATCCAAACAAGGCCCACACATGACATTTTCTTGATATGTCCCTGAAGCCTCTTATGATCAAAAGCATTTCCCCTCTGCCTCTCTTCTGCTCCCTCCTTTTCGTGCTCTTTGTCTTTGACATGTTAAAAAAACAAAAACCAAACAAACAAAAACAACTGGGTCAGTTGATTTGAAGAACATCCCACAGTCTGGATTTATCTGTTTTCTTTCTTGTGGTATTATTTAGTTTTTCCTTTGTATTTGCTGAACATTGAGGTTATCCCAAGATGCTTATTTAGGTTGAAGTTCAGCATTTTACAGCAAGGATAGTCTATAGGTGGTGCTGTGTGCTTTATATCAGGAGGCATACAGTGTCTTAAGCCCTATTTTAATGCTGGTAAGATTGATCAATGGGTTCAAGTGTTGACAGCCTGATCCCTCCATCAACTATTCACCTAATTGTTCATCCATTGATGGTTTTTGCTTGAATCACTTATATAAAATTCAAACTTTATCAAAGTTTGAAAGTAGTAGTGATTTTTTCCGATTCTATCATCTATTACAAATTTATGGAATTTACTTAAAAAGAACTTTTCTTCCCTCATCAATAGGGTTATTGGATTAGTCTGCAAAGCACTTTAGACAGGAGAGGCAGAATAAATGCTTGCCTCTTTCCTTTTACTTGCCAGTCTTCAGGGTAGGATGTTGGAGCTGAGTTACTTTCAGTGGTGTTCAATGAAATGTTGCCCCACCCTCTTACCTTAGAGTTCTCTTTTGTTCCCCACTTCTCTCTCTTTTAAAATATTCTTTTGAATTCATAAGATAGCATTTAATGGGTTCAATCAGTTGTATTAATTATTCTTTTTGTCTTCAAATTGTTCCATCTTTGGCCAGTTGGAGGTCCACCATATTGACGATTAGATCCATTTGACACATCATGATACCCATCATGATACATTGATTGATACGTTGGTTTCCAATCCATCAAGATATCCCAGGCTCATATTGCATAATTCTTGACCCTGATCTGAAATTATTATTTTTCTATGAAGTCTTGGTCTCCTTTAATGGAGACTAGATTTTAAATGCCACAAAATGGCAGTATGATCTCATCCTTAACTAATTACATCCACAAGAACCCGATTTCCAATTAAGGTTACATTTTGAGGTACTGCAAGTTAGCACTTCAAAATAACTTTTGGGAGGAAACACAATTCAACCCATAACATCAGGTGTTGATAAATATTCCAAAGAAAAATAAAGCAGATCAAGGGAAATAGAGTTGATGGTGGCTTGTACTATAATGGTTGTATTGGAGGAAGATGAGATGTGATTAGGTCCTGGACATATTTCTTAAGGTACATTTTTCATAGATAGGATGTATTATCAAGATTATTGCAAGTTTCTTGGTCTGAGCAACTAGAAGAATAGAGGTACCATTTGCTGAAACAAGACTAAAGAAGCAGAAGCTTTGAGAGAGGAATCAAAATGTTGATTTGTAATTAATTTTAAGAAGGTTGGACATAAAAATGGAGATGTGAATAAGCAGTTGGATATATAAATCTGGAGCCCAGGGGAGAGGCCTGGACTGGAAATACAAATTTGGAAGTCATCAGTGATAGATGATGTCAAAACCCATGAGACTGATTGAGATCACATAGGGAATGAATTCAAAGAGTGACTTGGCTCTGAGTAACACCAAAGTTTCAAGCTTGGAAAAATAAAGAATCACCAGCAAAGGAAACTGAGGGATGACCTGTGAGGTAGGAAAAATATCAAGGGACCATTCTTCTGTGTCTCAAGTGACTAAGTATTTCAAGAACAATTCTCTATGTCTACGGAGGCTGATAGACTACATAAAATGAGGATGGGGATTGACCATTGGATATGGCAATGTGGAGGTCATTTGTGCCTTGACAAGAGCTGATGACAAGAGTGGTAGGACAAAAACCTGACTGTGTTAATTCACAAGGGAAAGGAAAAAGAAGGATTGGACACAGTGAGTATAGATGAATCTCATAAGGTAAAATTTTGCTAAGAATGGACGCAGAGAAAGAGAGAGGTATATGGAATGAGAGTTAGATTCAAAGAGTTGCTTTCTTCATGACCAAAACTGATGATACAGGAGACAGAAGGGACAACTGCAGACACAGTCGAGTGGGTATAAGGGGACAAGATCCAGGGAGGCACTGGCCTTAGGTAGGAGGTATGACTCCTATTACAGTTCATCTCCAGTAACAGCAGGGGAACCAGAATATAAAGATGGATTTAGGTAAGTTTGCTGTTTTGGTGGTGGATGCATGTGAATTGCTTCCATTTTCTCAGATAAATAAGAAGCAAAGTTGTCAACTGAAAGTGAGTCCTCCAAATTAAGGCCAAGATAAAGACTTCAAAGATACACCATTAGTCACTTTATATAATAGCACAATGACGATTTACTTTCATCACTTATTTTCTATACTCATCATGAACAAATCTATATTACAATATTTTTAAAGACCCTTTGGGACTTTTTCACTATGAAAGTTTATTTCTGGGTTTCTTTAAGGAAGCAAGGAAAGGATTGTAATGGGGATGATTTACTTCATCATATAAATTTAAATGTTGCCTTTTGGGATTTAAAAAGGAAAATGCTCATTATAGATATGGTGGGCTAAAAGCCAAACTTTTATAAAACTTTGATATTGCCTGCAACCATAAAAATGATCTATTTCAAAATAAAAGAGACTCATTTATTTCTACTCATCTGGGTAGAAATTACTAAAGTAACTGAATAAAGCAGAAAAAAAAAAAGAAACAATGGGAAATCTCTTATTTCACTTACTGAATTAGTTAATGGAAGTAAACAATGAAAATTATTTTTAAAAAATTCCCTTTAAGGTAATACCTGTAAGATATCCTGTTGGAAGATTAAGAGAGCAACTCATATTACATTCCAAAGAGATATTGTTTCATCATTTTCTGTGACAAGTATACAATTTAGAATTTATCAAAACAAAGCTCTTGATAGGAGCATATACATTTGTATGCTCTTGGATAAAGCATTTGTAAGAAAATTTTCAAAGGACAGTTTATGTAATTTTAAACATAAACTGTCCTTTGAAAATTTTCTTACAAATGTAATATTTGTACCTCTGTCTTTATGGATTTTTGTAGGTCAGATCCTTGTTGATATTCTCTTGTGTCCCCACCAAGTTTGTGTGTGTGTGTGTGTGTGTGTGTGTGTGTGTGTGTGTGTGTGTGTGTGTTGTGGGGAGTGCTCTGTGTGTGTTCAAAAAGATGTAGGAGAGTAGAAAGTAAAAAGTTTGTTATTTAGGGGGAAAAATATGAATCTTTCTTTGAAGAGTTTAGAGTCTGGTTGAGGAGACCATACACAGAGGAAAATAATGCACATATGTTACATAAACCAATATGATTTAAAACATGTACAAGTCAACACATCAAAGTGAGTTCATAAGTACCTGCCACTGGAGTCAGGACTATTATAGAGGCCAAGAGAGTAAATAGAATTTAGATGTAATAAGGTCCTAGGGATGCCCTTCTCCACAGCGTTTAAATTTCTGACTACTCCCTCTCTATTTTCTTTTGTTTAGATTTTGTGATGCTATCATTTCCTAAATTTCATGCTTCCTCTCTTTCCACTCTTTCTTGCCGGATCCTCTTCCTCTCAGGAGACAACCAGACTCAGTTATTGATTCTCTTCTTTGGCAACGACAATTGATAACTGGCACTGCTGTATCAAGCATGGTTCTAAACACATTTTATTTGATCCTCACGGTACCCGTGAGGTAGGGATTATTATTACTGTCATCTGACAATGAGGAGATTGAAATCAAACTACTTGCCCAAGGAATTTGCCCAATACTTTTACAGTGTTTCTCTGTTCTTTATTTTTAGCATAAAGTCTATTTTTTATTTTTGAAATGTAATATTTGTTTAAATACAAAAGAATTCATGAGTGCCTGTATTAGTCAGGGTTGTCCAGAGAAACAGAACAATATGATATATATATGTAAATATTTATATATATGTTTATATATGTGTGTGTGTATATATATATATATATATATATATATATATAAAATATTTATTTATTTATTATAAGGAATTGGCTCATGCAATTATAGAGGCTAAGTCCCAAGATCTGCAACTGACAAGCTGGAGACCCAGGAGAGCTGGTGGTATAGTTCCAACCCAAGACTGAAGACCTAAGAAACAAGAGAGCCAATAGTGTAAGTTCAAGTCTGAGTCTGAGTCTGAGTTCAAAGGCAGGAGAAGACTGATGTCCCAGCTCTAAGACAATCAGGGAGAAAGAGCAAATTTTCCTTTACTCAGCCTTTTTGTTCTAGTCAGGCCTTCAGAGGATGGGTGAGGTCCACCCACATTGCGGAGAGCAATCTGCTTTACTCAGTCTACTGATTCAATGTTAATATCATCCAGAAACACCCTCATAGGTATACTCAGAATAATGTTTAGTCAAATATCTGGGCACCTCCTGGCCCAGTAAAGTTGATCCATAAAATTAACCATCACTTTTTTTTTTTTTTTCCGTACGCGGGCCGCTCACTGCTGTGGCCTCTCCCGTTGTGGAACACAGGCTCTGGACGCGCAGGCTCAGTGGCCATGGCTCACGGGCCCAGCCGCTCCACGGCATGTGGGATCTTCCCGGACCGGGGCACGAACCCGTGTCCCCTGCATCGGCAGACGGACTCTCAACCACTGCACCACCAGGGAAGCCCCATCACATATTTTAAATACAAAATTATGAATTGGTAATTCCTCCTCTCCTACCATTTTTGCCATCATTCACTCTGATCCTGTTCCACTAATCTTCTTTCTACACTTCAAACAGGCAAAGCATTGACCCAGATTGGAAGGTTTGCCCAAGCTGATTCCCTTGCCCAGGACACTTAATCTTTCTTCTCATCATTTAAATTTTAACTCAAATATCATCACTCCCAAGTGATACACCTTGATCACCTTATCCAAAGTAGCACTCAACCTGACTTCCCAATATTAATCTGAGAAGCTCCCAGTCACTCTTTTTCTATCTTGTTCTAGTTTCTTTATGGAACTTATTGTCTGATATTAGCTTATTTATTTTTTATTTAATTTACTTTTTGTATTTATCTTTTTCTTCAACTAAGATATAAGCACCACAAAAGTAGGGACCACATCATCTATCTTGTTTATCTACAGAACCCAGACATGTATTAATACCCAGCACAGAGTAAATACTTAATAAATATTGAAAGAATGAATGAAAGAATGACTGAATGAATGGTAGCTCCCGGCATCTTCAGGCTCACTCTCCATGTTTCAAGTCCTGAGGAAACAGAGCTTCCTTTTCTGTCATTCAACCATACTGAACCAATTGTTGTGGCCAGGAGGTAGAATAATTTTCCTAAAACATAGCACTAATTACATCATTTCCCTGCTCAACAGCCTTTGATGTCTTCCCTTTGCTTTCTGAATAGCTTACAGATTTAGGTTGGTATTTAAGGCCCTAGATTGTCTACAATTGATATTATCTCTAACATTTTCCCTGAATGCTCTAACTGCACCAGTCACAAAGCTCTAAACGTCCTAGCTTTTCTACTCCTTTACATTTGTTATTTCTGCTTCTTAAAACTGGAACATTCTTCTTCCCACCTCTATTTCAAATTATTTCCCATCATTGTAGATTAAGGTCCAATGCCACCTCTTCCACTGAGATTTCCCTGAACACCTTGAGCCAGTAGAGTTTATCTTTCTCATCTGGATTCTGATGGTCCTTGCTTTAAGCTCCTTTGTTAGAACTTGGATGCAAGCAGTTTTTTATCAAAGTTATTTTAGCATATGCATTCTTTTCCATTACAAGAGTATAAGCATACAGAGAACAGAGTGAGGTAGACTGCTGTAGTTAAGATAACATGGACTTCGATATGGCAGAAACAGTTTACTTAATCACTCAGAAAAATTCTAAAGCACCCTAAAAATGGGGAATAACAAAGCATCATTCTTCCAATAGGTTGTCTATCATGTGTTAGGATGCCTGATAAGTGTTAGTTTTCTTCCTTTGCTCCACAATTATCTTCATGCTTTTATAGTGTTTATTGTCATGGAGATTTGGCAAATATTTGCATAATAAATTGCCTGAAAAGATTATCTTCATAATTCCAATCTCTCACACAGACCTCATTCCTAAATATTAACTTCTAAGTGGGTGATCTGCCATTATCTCAAACTCACCACATCCCACATATGATTCCATATTGTCCTGGCTTCCCCCTTCAATTTCCTTACTTCTTTCATTGCCAAAACTACTCTCCTTTTCTCAATCTGAGTCACTTTATCTTTTTTTTAAATCATCTTTAACTTCTTTTATCTGCTAAATCTTTTTCTCCTGCTTACCTTTCAAAATACCCGTAGCATCTGTCTCTGTCTTTTCATTCCACTACCACATTCTAGTTCAGTCCCTTAGCAGAACTGGCTAAATCACTATACAGAATCCCATGAAATATTAGTATAAGTCCAAGCATTAGAACTACCATACTACGTCATGGACGGATGAGTGGATAGACCAAATGCCTCATCTTGCGCACTAATTTCCAAAACTGAATTTGATATAAGGTGTTTTAGCTAAAGAAAGACAAGGACTATTCTAAAGCAAAATTAATTTACTTAAACTTAGAAGTAGTACATATCATTAAGCCCTTTTAAGACTAAGTTTGCAGGTGAGTGTGTGTGGAAGAGTGTTGAAAGTAAAGCGATAATATTGGAATATTTAAATTCCAACTAAGTTAGGGATTGCGTTTTGAAGCATCTCAACATCAGGTTCTGGCAACCTACTAAGGAAAGTATGAAGATGGACGTCAACAGCGAGCCTTAGCCTTCAAAGAGGATGAGAACATGAACAAACTTTAGATTAAGAAAAATCAATATGGACTATATAGCACCTGAATCCAAATTTTAAAAAAAAATCACAATCTCTGCCTTTTAAAATGTACTCAGTCACAGTTTGGAATCTCTCACATCTGATATTATGGTAAATGATTCTAGGCCACATTGCCTAACTTTGGTTTCCCCTTGTTTGGTAGCCAACCCTAAGATGGTCCTCAGCAATGGCTGCCTCTCGGTATTCATATACTTGAGTAGTCCCCTCCCACATTATTCCAGGGTAAGTCTGTGTGGCCAATAGATATACTAAAAGTGATGGTATGTCACTTCCAAGATTAGGTTATAAAAAGACTGTGGCTTCTTTCTTGGCCTCTCTTTCCCTCTCAGTCCACACCTATGACCTCATGCTGAGTTCTTCATAACCAGTTGACTGAGGAAGAAAAATCTTGGTCTTGGTTTATAGCACAATGATTCTGCATGATATGCAGACAATACACAAAAGTTTATGGTTGTAGCACCTCAGCTTCACTCTGGGACAGCTCTGAAAGACAGTGGTAAAGGGAAATCCTCTAAGTGGCAGAACTCTGAGTAGTGTACTTGTTTGCTCATTTTACCTGGAAAGAGAGATGGCAGAGGTGTGCATATACATTGACTCGTGGGTTACGGCTGGATGGCCAGAGACTTGGATGGAGCATGATTAGAAAATTGGTGAGGAGGAAGTCTGGGGAAGAGGTATGTGAATAGAGCTCTCTAAATTGGCATAGAGTGTGAAGATATTTACATCCCATGTGAATACTCACCGAAAGGTGACTTAGTAGAGAAGGTTTTAATAATCAAGTGGATAAGATGACCATAAAATATAGATTTCAATCAGCCTGCTTCCCCAGACATTACTGTTATTGCCGGATACATTCATGAACAAAACAGCAAGAATGAAAGTTTTACAGGAACTCAGCAAGACCTTTCACTCACCAAGGCCAATGTGGCTCTTCCTGAGTGCCTAGTCTACAAACAGCAAAGACCAACACAGAAACCCTCATATAGCATCTCTGGTGGGTATTAGTCAGCTACCTGGAATCAACTTGATATTAAATTGCTTCCAAAATGGAAAGGGCAGCACTTATTTCTAACAGATTAGACAGTTACTCTCGATATACACTTCCTTCCCTACCTACAGATCTTTAGGCAAAACTACCAGAATGTTTATCCACCATCATGAGATTCCATAGAGCATCTCTTCTGACCTAGGAAGTAATTACACAGCAAATGAAATGTGGGAATGAAGCCATGCTGATAGAATTTACTCTTTTTACCATATTCCCAACATCCTGAAGCAGCTGGCTTGATAGAATGGTGAAACAGTCTTTTGAGATCCAGTTATGGTATCAGTTGAGTGGCAACACCTTGCTGAGTTGAAGCAGTGCCCTTCAGGATGTAGTTAAATGCCCACTGTATGATCCTGTTTCTCTCATAGCCAGAATTCACAGGTCCAGGAATTAAGAGGTGGAAATGAGAGTAGATTCTCCCACGATTACCCCTAGTGATCTTGTAGCAAAAATTTTGCTTCCCATATCCATGGGTTTAGGCTTTATTAGTCTAGAGGTCTTATTTTCAAGGAGAGGATAGCTTCCATCAGAGGACACAATAATGATTCCATTGAATGGAAATCTGAGACTGCCACCTAGTCACTTTGAGCTCACGTGCTTGTGAACCAATAGGCAAAGAAGCCACTGGCTCAGGTAATTAATCCTATCAATGGAAATTGGGTTGTTACTACACAATGGAAACATGGAGGACTATGTCTGGATGCAGGAGATCCTCTACAGTAATTTCTATGCCCTGTGATTAAAATAATGGAAAACTACCACAATCCAGTTTAGGCAGGACTGTTACCAGCTCAAATCCTTCAGGAATAAAAGTTAGGCTCCCCCCACTAGGCAGGGAACCATGATCAGCTGAGCTACTTGCTGATGGCAAAGGGATTATGGAGTAGCTAGAGAAAGAAGGTGGTTATAAATACTAGATCTGACCAAGTGACCAGTTGCAGAAATGAGAACTGTAATAGTTATGAGTATTTTTTGCATATTTTGATATGAGTATGTTTGTGCATATGTTGACCAAATATTTTTTGTTTACTTCCCCTTTCATACCTTTACCATATAACTTGTGTTAATAGTAGTTAACTTTACCTCTCAATATTTCAGTTACAGCATAACAAAAGAAGAGTATGAATTAGCTAGAATAGCTAAAAATTCTTTTAGCAAAGGGCCAAAAGAGTAAATAATTTAGACTTTTTTAGGCTTTGTGGGTCATAGTCTTTGCTGCATCTTTTCTTTTTTTGAAAACACTTTATTTAAAAACATTATTATAAAATATATGTTATTTTAAATTTTATTTGCTATTTAACTTATTTATATTATCATTAAATTATTATAGAAATAATAAAATTCTTATCTCACAGGCTGTGCAAAAACAGATTGAAATTTAGCCTATAGGCATAGTTTTCCAACCCCTGTACTAGAAAAGGAAAGAACATTAGTCACAGACAAAAACAAGAGCTTTATATTGTCTTCTGAGGAAAGGGTTAGCCTCCTTTGGTTATGTGCAGAATAGGTGTATCATGTTATGCATAACTTTTTATTGCTTTTATTTGGAGATTAAGTACAGTTTAAGAAGATATGTCAGGATGCGAAGGATGACCCTTGAACAACGTGAGCTTGAACTGCCTGGGTTCACTTACATGCAGATTTTTTTCAATAAATACGTAATATACAGTACTACACTGATCCACAGATGATTGAATTCGTGGATGTGGAACCGTGGGTAGGACAGCTGACTGTAAAGTTATAGGCAGATTTTCAACTGCAGGGAGGGTGGGTGCCCTTAACCCCTGTGTTGTTCAAGAGTCAAGGGCAGGATACTGTGGTGGTTTTGTAATGTGTCAATGTAGCTAAACTGAACTACATTTCCCAGAATTCCTTTCCCACTGTGTTGCCCCTTAGAGTTGGCTACAAGAGAAGCCCTTGTGCAAGAGCTGGAGGGCAGAAGCAAAGCAGCAGCCATTGTTTAAAAACTCACACATGTTGATCTACTGGCTTATGTCATTGGCACGGATGAGTAGTCAGGGCTGCAGCGGTTCCACCTTCTCCTTAATTCTTCAGCTTCTCCAGCTCTTGGACCAGGTGATGAAGAATGCCAGCTTCTCCTGCAGATACTCATATCAACATATCAGAGCAACAAGAATGGCCAGCTGGTGCTTGTTCTTGTGGGTTCCAGCTTGTTCTTGTAATCCTCTACTTTACATCTTCTTTTCCTGAATCTGCTTTCCCTGCAGACTTCCAACTTCAGCATTGGTGGCAAAGGCAACAGCCTTACAGAGACTATCCAATCGCTTTCCACAATTGTGTAATGTCAAATCCCTTAAAGAATTATATGTATACATATACATACATATATGTGTATTTATTTGTGTATATAAATACATAATCTCCAAATGACTTTGCCTCTCTGGCTAATGTGCCCTATTACCTGGCTTTAGTACTTATTGGTATCCTGCCTTTGAGAACTGTTACACCATTTCAATCCCAGAATAAAAGAACTAAGAAGCCATTAAGCCTTTGTAGATTAGAATCCTGAGCTTGATATGTTTTCCTTACTCTCAGTGCTCAGTGAAAATCTGCATCTACTGTTAAGGAAATTCCATTATTTAGAACTCAACAAAGATTTTCGAGGATACAAAGTTTCCATAGTGTTAGTTTATTGCACCAAATTACTTCCTTATTATCTTTCTCACATTCAGAGAAATCCCAATTATAGAATGCATAGGTCTCTTTAAACTATTTTATTAACATAACTATAATACAAATTTATTTTAATACAAACAATTACATACAATCTGTAATCTTATTTGGCTCTGTTCTTTTTTTCTATATTTAGAATCCCATACTTTTACTAAACAGTTCCTAACAGGCTCACTTTACATCCTACAGTTTATTGCAGTTAAAAGCCAATTACTTTCAGATGTTAAACTTACAGCCTCATTTGTAGCCCTACCTCTTCCCTATGGAACATACTTAGTGAAATCTTTCCCAGATTCAAATTCCTTTTGTCTCAGAATTCCTTGTCCTGAGATATTATGGGCTACCACCAGAAGAGTGTAAGAAATATACTACTAAGTGGTAGCAGGAATGAAGGAGAACACAGTCAAGGGGGAGAAGATGAATCAGAGGCGAAAATGAAGACTTAAGGAAGATGTAATAGCAGCAATAATAAATCCTAACATATTTTTCATTTATTCTGTGCTAGGCAGAGTGCTATGTTTTTAAAAAATATTTTTAGTTTATCAGAAAATATTTATTGAATAGGTTCTTTCCTTTTTTCATCTTTTATTGTGAAATATTTTATTCTAAAATTATGCATAAGTAAATTTAAAGAAAAATAATAAAATGAACACCCATGTTCTCACCACTTAGTTTAGGAAATAGAACCTTATCAATAGCTGTGAAGTCCCCTCTTTCCCTTTCTTTTTTTTTTTTTTTTTTTTTTGCGGTACGCTGGCCTCTCACTGCTGTGGCCTCTCCCGTTGCGGAGCACAGGCTCCGGATGCGCAGGCTCAGCGGCCATGGCTCACGGGCCCAGCCGCTCTGCGGCATGTGGGATCTTCCCGGACCGGGACACAAACCCATGTCCCCTGCATTGGCAGGCGGACTCTCAACCACTGCGCCACCAGGGAAGCCCTCCCTTTCTTGATGTGTCATCCTGGTTTCCATCATGCCCAAATGTAGCTCCAGATCTAAATTTTGCGTTTCTCATTTACTTGCTTTTCTTCATAGTTTGGCCTCATACATACATACCCTAAAACAATATTTTTAGTTTTGTTTGTTCTTATACTTCATATAGGTGAAGTCAAATTATAAATATTCCATAATTTTCATTTTTCCCTCAACTTTGTTTTTAAAATGTTCTGTGTGTGTGTGTGTGTGTGTGTGTGTGTGTGTGTGTGTGTGTGTTATGGTTCATTCACTTTCACAGCTGCGGATTCTATGGCTGTACCCCATTTTATTTATCCTATCAATAGACATGAATTTTATTTACTATTCTGTTTTTTCCACTATTACAATAAAATTTACTCTGAACATTGTTGAACATATTCCTGACTGACATGTGTGAGTGATTTGATTTTCTTTTGTCCATAATTGTTATTGCCGGATTTGATTCCACTCTATAAGTTAATTTTATACTGTTTTCCAATATATTTGCACCAATATTTATACCCACCAGCATCATTTTAAAAGTTCCCTTTTCACCACATATTTGCTGGTAGTTAACCTTGTCAGACTTTTCAATTTTTGCCAATTTGATGGGTATGAAATTAAAGCCACACTGAGGTTCAGTTTGCATTTTCCTAACAACTAAAGGAGTTGAACATTTTTTTTATATGAACATTTTTTTCATATTTTTTCATATGTTCATATGTTTTTCATATGTTCATTGCCTATTTGTGTTTCATCTCCTTGAAGTCATATTTGTTGCCTTTTTTGTACTACTGGATTTTTAAAATTTTCTTAAGGATCTTTGGTACTAGTTTATATATTCTGGAAACTAATCCTTTGTCTATTATGTGCAACAAATAACTTCTTCCATTTTGTGGCTTATCATTTAGGTTTCTTTATGCGGTCTATTAATTAACAAAAGTTCTTAATTTTAATATGCTTGAACGTATCCCTCTTCCCCTTATGGCTTGTATTTATCTTTCTTGTTTAAAAAATATTACCTGCTCTGAGCTCTTAAAAATATTCTATATTTTTCTATAAGTTTTGGAATTGCCTTCGCATTTAACTATGTAATTCACTTATGTAGTAGAGACACATTTCACTTTTCTAACGGTACAAAAGACTACACTTCTAGCCAGATGTGTAGTTTGCCCTATCTGCCAGCCAGATGGGGAAACATGAGTGGACTAAATCAAAGGGACGGCAGAGCCACAAGTTGGAAGGAGACTGGGTTTGTGAATGACAATGAGGATCAGAGCACGAACACATCTGCCCCCACAAATAGGCATTGGTATGTGACACAAATAAGAAAAAAATCTTTTCAGTGTTGATTCATTGTAATCTGGGGCGTTAAGGAAGCTAACATACCCAGCTAATAAAACCTAGCAATTAATTTTTTGTGTGGTAGGAAGGAAGGATGCAATTGATTGCCTCCATATCAGTAAACCATAGTCCAAGCTCCATGTATCGTATAAGTCCAGACTTTCCTTAGTGGCATGTATTACCCCCAAATCTTCATACATCAAGTTTCCAATACGTGTGGAAAGATGCTTGGGGTTTCTATTCTATTCCTGGTATCTATTCCTGCCAGTACGGAATGGTTTTAATCACTACAGTGTTAGGATAAATCTCATGATGTAGTAGGACAAGAATCTCCACTTTATTCTACCTTGTTGAGAATTTATTGGCCTTTCCTGGACACTCACTATTCCACATATAGTTCAGAATCAGCCTCATAAATTAATGAAAAACCTTATGAGATTTTTATTGGGTGGGGTTGCTTTGAAACCATAGATAAACTAGGGAAGAACCTACATCCTTAACATATTAAGGCTTCTTACCCATCTGATCAATACTTTTTCAGTGTGGTTTTATATTTTTATCCAGAACAGCATGAACTCCAAAATTTATCAATAGATAGCATTGTGGTAGGCAGTACATTAGCCCCCTTCAAATGTCAACGTCCTAATTCTCAGAATCTATGAATAAGTTACCTTACATGACAAAAGGGACTTTGCAGATGTGATTAAGGTTAAGGATCTGGAAATGGGGAGATTGATTTGGAGGTTATCCTGGGCCCAATCACATAAATCCTTAAAAGCAGAGAATCTTTCCTGGCTCTGATCAGAGGGAGATGTGACTACAGAGTATACTCAGAAAGATGCTTTGAAAATGGAGATAGAGGACTTCCCTGGTGGTGCAGTGGTTAAGAACCCGCCTGCCAATGCAGCGGACACGGGTTCGCTCACTGGTCTGGGAAGATCCCACATGCTGTGGAGCAACTAAGCCCGTGGACAGCAGCTACTGAGCCTGCGTTCTAGAGCCCGTGAGCCACAACTACTGAGCCCACATGCCACAACTACTGAAGCCCATGCACCTAGAGCCCGTGCTCCGCAACAAGAGAAGCCACCGCAATGAGAAGCCCGTGAACCTCAACAAAGAGCAGCCCGCGCTCGCCACGAATAGGGAAAGCCCGCTTGCAGCAACGAAGACCCAACACAGCCAAAAAAAAAAAAAGAAAATGGAGAAAGAGGGACATGAGTCAAAGAATGTGGGCAACCTCTAAAAGCTGGGGATGGCAAGGAAACAAAATCTCCCCTTAGAGCCTCTGGAAAGGAATGCAGTCCTGCAGACACCAAGACTTTAGCCCAGTGAGACGTGTGTCAGCTTCTAACCTACAGAATGATAAGATAATAAATTTGTGGTTTTTAAAGCCATATTTGTGGCAATTTGTTATGGTAGAAATAGAAAACTAATACAGTTACATTATCATTTTATACAGATTGTTTTCCTATTTATCTGTATATTAAACACTTTTATTGCTGACAATTCTTCTTGAATCTCAAACTGTCTTCCTGGGATTATTTTCCTTCTTTCTGAAGTAAGTATTAGTAAACGACTTCAGAAGGTAGTTTACTGAGTTTCTGTTTATGAAACATTCAGTCTTTGTTTGCCTTTATTTTGTTTTTGGAAATTTTCCACTGGGTATATAATTCAAGGTTAATGGTCTTTTTCTCTCAGCACTTTAAAGACATTTGTCTTATTAAAAAATCAGCTATTGATTATTTGATTATCCTTCATTAGATATACTGTCTTTTCTCTTTGACTACATTTAAACTTTCTCTTTGCCTGTGGTTTTCTTCAGTTTCTCTAATGTAAATATATCTAAGTGTATTTCTTTTTATTTAAACTTTTTGGATGTTTGTTGTACTTTTAGAATATGAGGATCTATGTCTTTTACATTCATTGTCTCTTCAAATGTTTTGTCTTCCCAATGGTCTCTACTATCTTCTTTTACAACTCTATGTTTCGAATTTTCTCACTCTATCTTCTATATCTCTCAACCTGACCTTTCTATTTTCTATTTCTATTTCTTTCTGAGCTTCATTCTGGATAATTCCTTGACTCAGATGGTTGTTTGAAAGTGGATAAAGTTAAACAGAGACAACCACCAGTACAGCCAGGATTTGGGTTTGAAGGTTACAAGGTAAAGATTAAGAGTTGAAAGTTCTAGGACTCTAGACAAGGTAGAGGAAAAGGTGCAGTGTGGAAAATATTAACTAAGTATAGAGAACGAAAGGTAAGGTGTGTAGAAAGGGTCAAGAGAACACTTAGAAAATTACTTCTGAAAGTAGAATAATGCGAAAGCTATTTTTAAAAAGTTGTGTTCAATCTCCCACCCTGACAGGTGAGCAGAGAGTGTGAACCTTGCATGAATTTTTCTGTGCTTAAGAGCCAGAAAGCAGATGGCATGAAAAAATAGGGGGGAAGTCCTGACCCGTGAAATAGGTCACAAAATTCAAGGGCTAAATGTTAAAGAGGGAACTGTAGACAAACCGAAAGTACGTAGGGATGAAGAGTCACTATAAAGGGCTGAAGCCTAGAGACATTGCTATGACAATAAAAATAAGCATTTTCTTTATACTATAATTTATATTACCTAAGTAGCACAAGGTAAATTTCTTTGTACTAAAAAAAGTGTGAAACAAAACATCACACATAAAGCAAAATCTCTTTTATTATCCCCTCTAATTTTAGAATCCTCTTCTCCAAAGGAATCACCAGCAGATTTTCTCTATTTATATAAAAGATGCCCAAACAAAATATATAGACTAATTGTAGTGACTGTGCAGTTTATGTATGTGTACATGTGTTTTATATAAAGTTGGAAACTTTATAGGTAGATGTAGAAGACTAGAAAGTCGGGAGGAAACTGACAATATTCTAATCAGGAAGTAACCAGGCCCCAACAAGGGACTGACAGACCAAAGGAAGCTGCTAAAGTTGATAAATGAGTATATGTGGAAGAAGGAAGATTTGAAAGTAAAGATAACGCCAGCGATTTGGGTTTAAATACCAGGATAGCAGCTGGTGATTCCCTTGGTGTTTAGGAAGTAGGGCAGCTGGGAAAATTTTAAATGAAACACAGGCATTTGTCCGAGGCACACTGATTTGAGGTGGAAATGATCGCAAATCTGATTAAAATCTTTAATCAAATGACAGTCTTCTGTGGCTTGAAATGCACTTATTTGACTATCTATTTAATAAGTAATCTACCCTATGGAATATATATATATATTTTTACATCTTTATTGGAGTGTAATTGCTTTACAATGGTGTGTTAGTTTCTGCTTTATAACAAAGTGAATCAGTTATACATATACATATTACCCTATGGAATATTGAGGGATATTTATTTCTATCCCAGGAATTATTTTCTGAATTCTAGATTCCTTAAAAATTTTTTCTTAAAAACTTTTTTTCTTGTAAAGAACATTCTTTAAAAGAATTTGGTGTCAACAGTAAATCGAACAGTAAATTTTTATTCTGGGCAATAAGAACTGTGTGATCTCAGTCAAGTCACTTGCTTTCTTCTGACCTGAGTATGCTCATATTTAAATAAGAGGATTTAGACTTTCATTTCCATCAATATTGCAGACAAGATATCCTAACTTACTCTGTGCTAAAAACTAAAAATGTTGAATAATTTTTCCCACCTCGTTTTTTTTTTTTTTTTTTTTTTTTGCAGTACGCGCGCCACTCACTGTTGTGGCCTCTCCTGTTGCAGACAGAGCACAGGCTCCGGACGCGCAGGCTCAGCGGCCATGGCTCACGGGCCCAGCCGCTCCGTGGCATGTGGGATCTTCCCAGACCGGGGCACAAACCCGCGTCCCCTGCATCGGCAGGCGGACTCTCAACCACTGCGCCACCAGGGAAGCCCCCCACCTCTTTATTGATAAGAGGACTACAAGGCAATTGAAAACTAAGTGAAGTCAGGACCCCAGAAGTGTTCCTATGTAAGAGGTTAAGAGTGAATTAGAAACAAACCAAATTCCTCCTTCCCTGAATCCTCAACTCCCCACACTACCCAAAATAAAAGGAAAATTGCCTGCTTTAAACCAAGCTGTTTAATGAAAGAGGAAAAAAGTTCTTCCTTGAAAATTGTTAACCAAATACCTATCCCCAGGCCTTATAGGCCAATTCACATTGGCTCGGTCCTCCAAAAATCCTCAGATGGTTAACACTATGATTTCAGGTGGTTCTGGGCTAGTCATGCCCCCAAAGACCAGACACAAGCAAATACAGATGCTCTTTGGAGGAATTTACCTTCATTAAAGGTCTCAAAGAATTCTGATAGATACTGTTCTACATGAGATAACATATAGCAGAAAAAGACTATAAAGATACATGAGTTATCAATTACAGCTTATGAAAAACCATACTTAATATGTTTAAGAAATAAGAGAGTAGCTTGAAAATATGAGCAGGGAAAAAGAGAATATATAAAAAAGGAACAAGCAGTTTTGGAAAAGAATAAAGAGAACTTCTAGAAATTAGAATTATAATAATTAAATTAAAAATTCAGTGGATTGTATTAACTGCATAGCAGACTAAATTAGAGGAATAATAAGTGAACTGGAAGGTGAATCTGAAAGATTATTTGGAATGTAGAATGAAGAGACAGAAAGGTGAAAATTACACAAGACTGATATTACAGATATGGAGCATAGAATGAGACAATTTGCCTTTTCAAAAGGAGAAAAGAGGTAGCAGAAGCAAGATTTTGCCAAAAATTTTGTCAGAACCAAGAACCAACAATAATCCTTACCTTCAAGAAGCACAACAAATTCCGAGCATAGAAAGTCCATACCTAGCTAAATCATACTATAATTACAGAGCACTATAAGTTGCAGAAATATCATCTTAAAAGACTGATTACATTAAATGGAACCAAAACAGACAGGGATCAGTGAACTTTTTTTGTACAGGAACAGATAGTAAATACTTTAGATTTTGAAGGCTGTATGGTCTCTGTTGCAAATACTCAATTCTGCCATGGTAGTAGAAGCAGTCATAGAAAATTCATAAATGAATAAGTATGGCTGTGTTCCAATAAAACTTTATTTAAAAGAACAGGTGGTAATGCAGATTTGACAGGCAGGCCATAGTTTGCTGACCCCTGAATTAGACTGACATCTGACTCCTCAATAGCAAAAATGGAAGACAGAAGGCAGGGGAATATCTTTAATGGAGTGAAAGAAAACAGTTGCCAACCTACACTCCCACTGCCAGCAAAATATCATTCAAAAAAAAAAAAAAAGATGTTTTCCAGGAAAGAAAAACCTGATAGGTTTATTCCTATCAGGAATAAAGTAGTAACAGAGGAGAAATTTCTCAACTTGATAGATTTTACCACCAACAGATCTTTACTAAGTAATATTCTAAAAGATATGCTTTCAGGCTAAAAAAAAATGTGATTACAGATAAAAAAAAATAAAGAGCAATGAAAAAAATAAATATGTGAGTAAATCAATATCAACTATGTAAAATAAGATAACAACAATATAACAATATATAAAACCATTAAAAAAAAAAAAAGGTTGAGTTAAAATTCCCCAAAATAATAGCATTTACTATAAGAGAGGAGACTGGAATAAAGCACTCTAAGTTCTTGAATAGTTGAGAAAGAGGATAGAAATACTCATTAGCTTTAGACTATAATACATTAGGTATGTAAATTAAATGTATGTAAATTTAACTTCCTTAAGTAAAAACTACAAAATGGAAATAGAAAATAGAAATCCAAACTAGTAAGGGTAAAATGAAATGAGAAAAATAATCTATCTAAAGAAATGAGAGAAGAAAATCATAGAAAGAGATAGAAAGATAAAATAAGATGGTATAAATAATTCTATATATACAAAAAATTAAAATTAATGTAAATATACTGAATGCTCCACATAAAATTTTAAAATATTAATGCTGGCTTTTAAGAAAAGTCAACCATCTACTACTTTAGGAAAGAATAGAAATTTAAGCCTAAAGCAAGCAGAAGAAAAGAAATAATAAAAATTAGAACAGAAATCAATGAAGTTATAAAATATAAAACAGTAAATGAAATAAAAAACTGGTTATTTGAAAAGATCAAAAAAATTATTAGACCTCTAAGGCAGGCTGACTAAAAACAAAAAAGAGAAGACAAATTATCAATATTAGATGAAAGAGGTGTTATCAATATTGATACTGTGGAAATGTAAAGGATAACAAATACTACAAACAACTCTATGCCTACACATTTGATAACTTAGGTGAAATGGACAAATTCCTTGAAAGACACAAACTACCAAAATTCACACAAAGAGAAATAAATAATCTGAATAAGTCATTATCTATTTTTTAAAAAATATCTATTTAAAAATAAAACTCATAACCTTCCCCCTCCAAAAAAAAGCACTAAGCTCAGATGTCTTCTTTGGTGAATTCTACCAAACATTTAAGGGTGAAATTGTATCAATTCTTCACAGTCTCTTCCAAAAATAGAAGCAGAAAGAACACTTCTAAAATCATTCTGTTCTCATTGTACGAGACCAGAATTAACCTAACACCAAAAGCAGACAAATATATTACAAGAAAGGAAAGCTACAGACCAATATCTCTCATGAACATAGATGAAAAATCCTCAACAAAATATTAGCATATCAGTTTCAACAATGAATAAAAAGAATCATATACCATGTTCCAGGTGTGCAAGACTGGTTCAAAATTTGAAAATCAATCAATGTACCAGATCAAAAGGCTAAAGACAAAAAAAAAAAGACATGATTATATCAATTGATGCAGAAAAAGCATTTAACATAATCCAACACCCATGCATGATGATATCTCTCAGTAAACTAGGAATAGAGGAGGACTTTCTCAATTTAATAAAAAAAAAATCTACAAAAACCATACAGCTAACATACTTAATAGTAATAAACTAGATCCTCTAACTCTAAGATTGGGAACAAGTCAAGAGCATCCTCTGTCACCACTGCTATTCATCATTGTACTGAAAGATCTAGCTAGTTCAATTACACAAGAAAAGGATATAAAAGTTATACATATTAGAAAGAAAGAAAAAATGTCTTTATCTGTAGATAATGTGATTGCCTCTGTTAAAAATCCCCCAAATTTGCCAAAAACACAAAAACCAAAAACAACGAGAACAACAAAAACTCCCAAACCTCATGGACGTAATAAGTGAGTATAGCAAGGCTACAGGACACAAGGTTAATATACAAAAGTCAATGGTTTTCTATATACTAGCAAAGAACAATTGGAATTTGAAAATTTTTTAAATCCCACTTACAATGGCACAAAAAAACAACAGAAAAAGCAAATGCTTAAGCATAAATCTAACAACCTATGTTCAGGATCCATATGTAGAAAGTCACAAAACTCTGATGAAACAAATTCAAGAAGATTTAAATAAATGGAGATATCTTCCATGTTCATGAACTGGAAGATTCAATAGTGTTAAGTATTTCCAACTTGATCTTCAATACACTTCTAATCAAAATCCTAGCAAACTATTTTGTAGATATCAACAACTTTATTCCAAAGTTTATATGGGAAGACAAAAGACTATAAAATAGCCAACAACAACAACAAAAAGAGTAAGAAGAACACTATTCAATTTCAGAACTTAACTATAAAGCTACAGTAATCAAGACAGCATGGTACACGCGAAATAATAGGCACATAGGTCAATTGAAAAGAATAGAGAGCACAGAAATAGACCCACCGAAATATAGTCACTGATCTTTGATGAAGGAGCAAAGGCAATAGTATTCATTTACTGCTGCTATTGTAACAAATTACCAAAAACTTAGTGGCCTACACAGCACAGATTTATTATATTGTACTTCTGGAGTTCAGATGGCTGACGTGGGTCTCAATGGGCTAAAATCAAGTTGTCTGCAGGGATGAGTTCCTTTCAAGGGGTTCTAGAGGGCGACTCCATTTCCTTGCCTGTTTCAGCTTCTAGAGGTACTGCATTTCTTGGCTCATGGATCAACTCCACCTTCAAAGCCAGAAATAGCCAATAAATCTTTCTCTTATTGCATCAATTTGACACTGCTTCCATGATCACATCTCCTTCTCTGACTCTGATTCTTCTGCCTCTCTCTTCTACTTTTAAGGACCCTTGCAATTACATTGGACCCACCTGGATAATCCAGGATAATCTTTCCATCTCAAGATCATCTGATTAGCAATCTTAATTCTATCAACAACTTTAATTCCCCCTTGCCATGTTACCTAACATACTCACAGATCCAGGGGATTAGGATGTGAAAACACGTTTGGCGGGCGGGGGTGGGGGGGCACATTATTCTATCACAGAAATTCAATGAAAAGAGGATAATCTTTTCAACAAATGGATGTCCATATGCAAAAAAGTCAATCCAGCAGAGATTTTACAACTTTCACAAGAATAAACCTGAAATGGATGATAGGCCTAAACGTAAACTGAAAACCTGTGAAACATCTTTAACAAAACATAAGAGAAAATCTAGGTGAACTGGGTTTGAGTCTTTAGATACAACATCAATAGCATGAATCCTGAAAGACAACACTGACAGACTGGAATTTATGAAATTTTAAAACTTTTGCACTGCAAAAGACACCGTCAAGAGAATGAAAAGACAAACCACGATCTGAGAGAAAGTATTTGCAAACACCTATCTGATAAAGGACTTGGACCCAGAATACACAAAGAACTCTTAAACTCAACAAAAAGAAAACAGAAAACCCAATTGACAAATGGGCAAAAGATCTGAGCAGACACCTCACCAAAGAAGATGTACAGACAGCAAATAAGCAAATGAAACATGCCCAATATTATCTGTCATTCAAGAATTACAAATTAAACGCCAAGGAGATATTACTACACATCTATTAAAAGAGCAAAAAACTGGCTTAGGACCTGCAAGGAAGTGGAGACGCAGCAGGTCGAAAGGAGGGCCTCTGGAGTGTGGAGTTCCAGAGTTTGGAGCCGTGTGGATGCAAGGCTCTTGGTGCTCACCTGGAGGGGTGGGATAGGGAGGGTGGGAGGGAGGGAGACGCAAGAGGGAAGAGATATGGGAACATATGTATATGTATAACTGATTCACTTTGCTATAAAGCAGAAACTAAAACACCATTGTAAAGCAATTATACCCCAATAAAGATATTAAAAAAAAAAAAAGAGCAAAAAACCTAACAAACCAACCAACCAACAAAATAACCCGAATCTGAAAATATCAATTGCTGCTGAGGATGAGCAAAAGGAACTCTCATTCTTTGCTGGTGGGAATGCAAAATTATATAGACACTTTGGAAGACTGCCTGGCAGTTTCTTACAAAGCTAAACATACAATTTAGTAATTGTACTCCTATTTATTTACTAAATTGATCTGAAAACATGTCCACATAAAAACCTGCATATGAATGATTATAATAACTTTATTTATAATTACCAAAAACTAGAAGCAAACCAGATGTCCTTCAATAGGTAAAATGGTATACAAACTGTGGTATGTCCATATTACATATTATTATTCCATGATAAAAAGAAATGAGTCATCAAGACACAAAAATACATGAGTGAATTTTAAATGCATGTTACTGCATGAAGAAGCCAGTCTGAAAAGGCTAGAGACTGTGTGGTTCCAATTATATGCATCTGGAAAAGGAAAAACTGTAGACAGTTAAAGGATCAGTGTTTGCCAAGAATTTGGGGGAGGGAGAAGGGCTGAATAGGTGAAGCAGAGGGCAGGCAGTGAAACTATTCTGAATAATATTGTAATGGTAAATCCATGACACTACGCACTTGTCAAAACCTGTAGAATTTTTACAGCACAAAGAGTAAATTTTAACATATGCAGATTAAAAAAAATCATTTAGGAAGTTGTGGGAGCCCCGTATAAAATGCAGAATGTGACAAAACAATATATCTTTATTACAAATGTTTAAAACATCTTTACTTGAAGGGACTACAGGAAAAAACTTGCTGACCTAAGTAGCTTTGGAAATGAGTAGGGTCTGTAAGACAAAAGGCAAAAGAATCTGTACGTAAGCACTATATTCTTGTTTATCAAGTCATTTCCCCCGAGCGTGTGGGTAAACAATTCTGATACTGCTACATACGTATACTGGAACTGAACGATTAAGTAACCGAATGACGAATGGTGGGAGCCAGATTTTTCACTATTGGAGTAGGAGGTTACACAAAGCAAGGGGAAGAGGTTACGATGATCCATGTGGTAATGGATTAGAGTTAGATACATCCGTATCAACTCATGTTTAGCTTAGTGTGTGTATACATATATATATAGTTACACAAAGAAATATTATAGGTATGTATAATATATACTGGGTTGTATATTTCCTTGCCATATCAGCTGATAGGGCCTAGAACAATGATACCCCAGTAGTAATGAGCACACCTAGCACTCAGATCTTGGTTTCTAATACCACTCTTTAATAAAAAGAACCAGGGCTTCTTAGAGAAATGGCTGATCCTAGGACTGGGGCAGGAAATATACAAAATGAGTTTGGAGCATCTTGTAGCACCAGAGAGTAAGGAAATGCTTAAACAAACAAACAAACAAACAAAAATAACCACAGAATGATGGAGGTATGCCAAATAGACACAGGAACCAAATGGTAGAGCTCGGAAACTGGAACAATTTGAGCAACAGAATAAAGTAGTATTGAGTTATAAATTATAAGATAAATATCAATGAGTTCATAATGATATAAATGAATAAATAAATAAATGGGAGAGAATAAACAAATTTGAGCAGAAAATATCCAAATAATTTATGTAGACTCCCTGCCTTCAAGAAGGTGGAACATAATTCCTAACTCCTTAAGAGTGAGCTGCACACAGTGACTTTCTTCCGAAGAGTGCAGTATGCAAAGGGAGCACTTTCCAGTAGAGAAAACTGACAAACACTGCCTCAAGCAGGTAATCAAGGTCAACATCAACGGTGATAAGTCATGTTGATATTGATACAATGTAACCTTGATGCATATGATGAAATGATAGTTTACCTCTGTGATCTTCCTTCCAAAATACCCCAGTCTAACCATGTGTAGAGCATTACACAAATTCCAACTGAGGAATATTCTACCAAACGCCTGACTAGTACTTCTCTAAGATGTCAAGGTCATGCCAAACAAGGTAAGTCTAGAAGCTGTCACAGCCAAGAGAGAAGCTTAAGGATACATGATGACTGACTAAATGTAATGTGTCCTAGATAATATTCTGGAACAGCACAAGAATATTAGGTAAATACTAGGGAAATCTGAATAAACTATGGCTTTAATTAATAATAATGTATCAATATCAGTTCATTAATAACACATACAGATGCTAGTAATAGGGAAAACTGGATGTGAGTATATGGGAACTCTCTGAATTATCTTCACAACTTTTTTTTCTAAATATAAATTATGGAAGATAGAGACTTGCACTTATTTTTTTCTAAATATAAAATTGTTCTAAAATAAAATGTTTATTTAAAAATGTTTTATTAAACCAAAAGAAGGTGAAAAGAGGAACAAAAGATTTGAAAAAATGAGATGGGCAAATAGACAACATAAAAATAAACTAATTACGTTAAGTTTATATAGACCCTCTCCAGTTAAAAGGCAGAGATTTTCAGACTGGCTCAAAAAGAAGGACCCATCTATAGGTTCTCTAAAATGGATACATTTTAAACATAAAGACACAAATAGATTGAAAGTAAGAAAATGGAAAAAGATATAACCATGAAATATGTAAGCATAAGAAAGCTAAAGTGCTTATATTAATATCAAATAAAGCATGCATCAAGACAAGGAATGTGAGGTAAAGAAATGACAAAATAGTCTATTTGAATGTATGCTAAATTCTACATTCTTTTTAATGGGAGGGTTGGGCTACGTGATTTCTAAAGTCCCGCCTGCTCTAAGTACTATGATTCCAGGGCTGGCCAGTGGCAAGTCTGAGTTCTAAAAGTGAGCACATTTACTATGCTTCTACAAGTCCATAAAGGGCTGTTGGATTCACATGGACAAATTCTGATGGGCTCTTTCTGAACAGATTTAACTATGTAGAAAATAATGCAGGATATTTTGCTTGAATTCAAGTGAAATCTGCATTAACCTTTATAGGTGGGGAAGCATAAAGAAATAGCACAAGAGGTTTGTAGGTATACCAGACCATGAGATTGTTTGCTTATGAAAGCTGTTGAACTATTTATTTGATCCACACCACACACATTTTGGAGGCCTTGAACTGAAAGCATAATAGACCCTAGGGTGTGTATGTATTCTAGAGAAAGAGAGAGACTTGCATTCAAATGAATGCATTTTGTTTAATGTATGTTTTAGAACCATACTTGAAAAGTACTCTATGAAATTTCAATTTGATTTTGCTGGGTCATTTTCATTTAGAACTTAGTAAAAGCTAAACTGCCTAATGAATATTTAGTATACCTTAGTTCAGCATTTTCAAACCTGCATTAAATTGAAACATCAAAACAAAAAAATATATTATTTTTCAAATTCTTCTTGGTCTTTTCCTTTTGTGCCTTCTAAATAAAGATAGTCTAATGGCTGGAAATACTGGTATAAACTGAAGAGGGTAATGAGTAGGAAAAGAGAGGTTGGAAAGCTATAATCAATTGTGAGCTTCAATGCAATCATAAACCATGAGAGCTAAATAAGTCCCATTTCTACCTTTGCCCTTTCATTGTAATAATGCACACAGAGATTTTTAAGTAATATAAGCTTGAGATAAAAAACTGCAAAGTTCAATCATCTTAGCAATGAAACATTAGGAATGAAAAATGGATATCTTTGAATAAGTGATGAGTGGAAATGTGACAACATAATGACATTTCAGTAACAAAATTAATTTACCTCAGATATGAGGGTACATTTTCCTACACTGATTGCTACTGATTTTTTGGTTTAGTTGAGCCAATTGTAAATCTTCCCTGTTGATGTCTAACAATTATGTATTCATTTGAATTATGAAAATTATTATCACAATATTTCAGCCTCTGGGAGCTATATGTTTCCATCATTTCGACCATTTTCTCCATTTTGAACTCAGAATGATTTATATCCATTTTAAAAATTTTATAAGCATATATGTGAGTTGAAATTTGATGTGATTCTAATTTGCCTCATTAAGAAAAGAATTTCCAAGTGTGTGTGTGTGCATGTGTACACGCATGTGGCTATGTATTTGTTTGTGTGTTTGTGAAATAACCAGGTTATTTCACTGGAATACATAGACACCAAAGAACTGAGTTATTAAGTTGAGAATACAAACAGAGCAATGAAAGACAGCAAGATGAAGGCATTTCCCTATAGGGTCGTTCTTAATTTAAAACTAATGAGGGTGGACGAGGGGAGAAGGAAAAATGGGAAAAGAATAATATATAGTCTTACTTCGTATGCAAATTAGGAAGAACAAAAATGTTACAGAGATTGTTTTACAGTGAAAAGTTTAGGATTGAGAGATAAAACAACTTGAAAGCGAGCGGGATAGTGCCATTTTCTTTTTCTCTTGGTCCCGTAAGTAGGTATTAAGCCTCTTTGAAGCACAAAGACACGGTGCTGAAGGAGAAGACGGAATGATGTACAACACTGGTCCTGAAGAGCTTTCGGTCCCTGATTGGAAGGCAGTGTGGAGGTTGCCCACTGTGTTGCCTGGCAATCAGGAAAGGCTGTTTGCATGGAAGCGCAGACAGGGAATACTCCTAGGATTTCCCAAGGCCCATACTACTGTGAGCTTCATTTCCGCTTCCTTCAGCAGCAACCCATCGGTGGAATTTATGGGTGGATTCCCCTTACGTAAATTGAAGATGATTTCCAGTCCCAAGTTGTTTGAGCCACATCCTTCTTCCTACTTGCTTCTCTCCATGTGTCTAACATGAGCATGAGATCATATTTCCAAATATACTTTTTAAAAGACCCCACAGTTTCAATGAAAGTAGCATCCTTCACAGTTCAAAAATGTGCCTTCCCAGTAATGTGTGTCTTCAAACTGATTTCTTCTGCCCTTCTATCTTGAAAGGACCGCTTTTGCCGATTGGAGTCCCTCCAGCCTAGGAAGATATTCTAAGGTTCATTAGTGTTATTTTACTGTCCCAGAGTTCGGCAGCCTGTGTAAGCAGATTAGGTTTTCTTAGAATGTATACTCAAATTTTGCTGTTTGGACATTTGATACCCATCTCTACCCCACACTGCCAAAAAAAAAAAAAAAAAAAACAAACCCGAAACCACCACAACAAACCTGGTCATGCAGGAGCCAGCACCTGGCAAGGTTCCTCTGTGAAGTATTTCTGGAAGGGCTCTCATGGGTGTCTGAGCTGGTCTGTGCTTGCTGGCTGCCGCACACCCACACCTCTGCTGCCTGGGGCCCTCAGCCCGCAGTGGCGCAGGTGCTCTGCCACTGCACTCCCAAGGGCTCCCATGGTGCCAGTTGTAGAAATTTAGGTTTGTAGAATGTTATTATTTTGCTTGCAGTTGTTTAATTTACGTTAGTAGACAATGGCAGCAGATATTTCTGAAGTGCTAAGTTCGTTTTGTCTCTGCTAAATATGAACTTCCAGATCTGGGGAAATTTCAGCCCATGCTCTTGAAGGACATATATATTTATATAGAGAATCTTTAACTTCAGCGTTGTCAAATGTTTTTTTTTTCCATGATGCAGATGCAAAAAACAAAAAAACAAACCCAGCATTTCCCAAACTATGTTGATTAGAACCCATGGGAAAAAACAATAAAATGTGTGGTAATTATTTATATTTTACTCCCTAGCCTATAGAAATAGCCTTGAACATCATGACTTTTACCTGAGATATTCATCTATTCATCCCATCCATTTCCTTGATACATAAAATGGAATCTGTTTTACATCATCTTTTCTTGGAATATAATACTGGACTTAGTTTCTCTTGAGAAAAAAAGGCCAAAGTCACTTTCTTTGTTAATTACTATTGAAGATGAACTTTGAGTGCCAATAACCACAGTTAGATGGGAGCCTAATGTTTCCAAATAGAATAATGCAGAATTATTCTAAAGCAGCTTTTATTTGGCAAAAGGAAAACAAGTTGTGCGTTATAAATAACTACTGCACACTAATTGCTTGGTTGTGCCTGTTTCTAGCTCACTGGACCACTGTTGGTAAAAGCATAGTATCTGGGTCTAAGTTTATAGGTATCAAAGGTGTAAGAAGAGGCAACATGAAAAAAAACAAGAACAGAGTTGTCACTTTTGTAAGAGTGTCAAAATCTTCCATTGGGCTTCCCTGGTGGCGCGGTGGTTAAGAATCCGCCTGCCAATGCAGGGGACACGGGTTCGAGCCCTGGTCCGGGAAGATCCCACATGCTGCGGAGCAACTAAGCCCGTGCGCCACAACTACTGAGCCTGCGTGCCTAGAGCCCGTGCTCTGCAACAAGAGAAGCCACCGCAACGGTAAGCCCGTGCACGCAATGACGAGTAGCCCCTGCTCGCCGCAACTAGAGAAAGCCCGCGCGCTACAATGAAGACCCAACGCAGCCAAAAATAAATAAACAAAAAATAAATTTATTAAAAAAAAATTCTATTGCTTACGTCCTAATGTGGGCAAAGGACTGCTCTTTTCCACCAGTTAGTGTAGAATCTTTTATCCTTCCCAGATGTTCTGAAGGCCAGAGCCCAAACTAATGCCCACTTCATTATTTCCAAAACTGTTACAGAGTTGGCCACCATACTTCCTTCCCATAAAGAACATAGGAAAATGTACTCAGGGAACTTGTAGAATTGAGAAAACAACAAATTATGCCTGCAGTATAAACCCATTATTTGCAGCTCTTTCCTAGAGGAGTGACTGGGTGAGATGCCCCAGTCTGGTGGTTACAATCCAGTGCTATGGTGTCACACAGAGGCTCCAAATCATTTCACCATGATGATGACCAGTGCCCAAAACATTTTTTTGCATTGTATATTTATTTGGGAGAATGATCAAGCATTCTATTATTGTAGGGTTACTATTCTGCTTTTTCGTTGAGCTACATTAGATGCTGACTTGGGGAAGAGCAGGGTCACTTTTACGGCGGAGTCTTTGGATTTATGTAGGGTCTCTTCCTGACACGGGCATCCTCACTCGCCCATTCATGCCCACCATGGTGTTATAGTTATGAGTGTTGGCTTAAACATCTGCTGTCCAGGCTTAGTTCAGGCCTTGCTTTGTCTGTGAAGCTTGTCTTATATAGTCGCAGAACAATAGAGCTGGGAGATCACTCCAGCTCATATTAAAGATGAGGAAACTGAGACATGAAGCTGTTAAGCAACTTGCCTGAGGTCATCCACCTGGTTAGCATAAGAGTTGAGGTGGCACAGAGTCTCTTACAGTGCAGGCCACCATATTTCCCAGCCCACTCTGGCTTTGCCTTTTTCTGGATTCTTACAGACTATTGCATTCTTTAACCCCTCATTATGTATTGCCTGGTGGCACTGCCTAAGTCCTTCTTGTGTTGAATGCTGGCTGTATGTTAGATGTTCTAGAAAGACCAGTTCATTGATTGGCATTGGTGTGTACTGATGTGGACCACGCCTCCTGAACGAGCCTTCTCATAAGACCAAAATGCAGAATCTCCAAAGATTTTTCTCTTCTTACCAGCAGGTTCTTGAAAATATTCCAGAGATCAGTTGTAAGCATGGCTCTTCTAAAAAGTCAATTCATTTACTATCAGAGTTGCCAACTTTTAACACAGAAAACCATTAAAAAAAAAAAAAAAGAAGTGGAACCATGTGATGTTCTACTGGGACAAAATATCTTTCACCACTGGAAAAGGCAAAGAATGAGACACTAGCTCATTGCGTCTTCCCATACTCAATGCTAAGCAATTGGAGAAAACTGAAAAATTCAGCCAATTATCTGGATATTTTAGTTTGTCTTATAAAAAAATTGGTTATAGAAGGTGTCCAGAATTCTATCATTGCTTAGTTGTCAGTCAAAAAGTCATTGTTATACATAAATGTGGTGTCATATCAATGAATAATAAACCTTCCTGTCAATCAAAAGTATTGTTCTGTATAGACCTTGTGTCAGACATTTTAGGCTTTGCATTGAGATATGAAGTGCATGCAAATTATGGAAAATTTAAAGACAGCACGGCCACAGGCAAATATATTTTAATAGAGTTAGACTTTCCAGGGAAATTGACACTTGAGCAAAAACACAAAATGCAAGTGAGCAAATACTACAATTTTCTAAACAAAGAAGACGGCTTTTGAAGGCGGAAAGAGAAACATAATTTTATTATTATACAGACACATTTTCCATTTGGACAAATCCACTCATTATGATTCTGTAATTGGGGAAGGGAAAATAGTAAGAGATACAAGACATAAAGGCAAACTTCTCCCATGTTTCACATTTTCTAATAAATATTTTTAAAAGAAATTTAAGTTTAATACAGTTAATTTTCAAAGGAATTAGTTATCTGCTAAGTTAATTTACATTTAATATTAAAAATGCTTCCACTTGAAAATTTAAAATTTGGGGTTCAATTTTTTTTTTCTTCTCACTAGCAAAATTTCTTTTACTGAGAGAGTCCACCATATGAGCAAGACCCCTGAACAACAGGGATTATGTACCTGGTTATTTCTTGTCTTCCTCTTAACACCTCTGTCAGAGTGTGCTGTTATCCCTGCTGTAGCTGTGACCCAAAACAAAAACGAATCAAAGAATAGTGAACCATAATGTAAACTATGGTCTTGGGGTGATTATGATGTGCCAACGTAGGTTCATCAATTGTAACAAATGTACCACTTTGGTAGGGGATATTGATGATTGAGGACGCTATGCATGTCTAGGGAAGGGGGTATATGGGAAATATCTGGACTTTCCTCTCAATTTTGCTGTAAACCTAAAACTTCTCTAAAAAAATTAAAGTCTTAAAAAAACAAAAAAGAATCAAGGTAGGAGGCATAGGACCAATGATGTAAATAAACATCCTGTCTAACCCAAGTAGCACTGAAATCTTCCCTGTAGGTGTAGGCCTAAATCTGGTGCTTATGCAATTCAGTGTATGACTTTAGGCAAGTCATTTAACCTCTCTGACTCAGGTTCTTCCTCTGTAAACATTAAAAAATTGAAAATAAATGTATTCACAATACATAAATACTGAGTACCTTCTCTGTTCTAGATACTAGGATAGAGCAATGAGCTAGATTATGGTTCAATCTAGAATGGGAAGCAGACTTTAATAAATTCCCTGGTTCGCTATTTAATTACAGGTGGGATAAATGCTCTGGAGAAATGCATTTAAGAATATCCCAGCAGGGAAATCTAATATAAGCAAAGGCAGAGTTAGAGGAGGATGGGTGGATAATCCAGGTAATAACCTAGCAATCACAAATCGCTTTTTTTTTTTTTTTTTTTTTTGCGGTACACGGGCCTCTCACTGTTGTGGCCTGTTCCGTTGCGGAGCACAGGCTCCGGATGCGCAGGCTCAGCGGCCATGGCTCACGGGAACAGCCGCTCCGCAGCATGTGGGATCCTCCCGGACCATGGCACGAACCCGCGTCGCCTGCATCGGCAGGCGGCCTCTCAACCACTGCGCCACCAGGGAAGCCCACAAATCGCTTTTGAGAGGCTCACATATGATAATTAGAAAGTGCCTTGCAAAGTATAAAGAGCTACATATGATCTAGCATTATTAATTTGGGGGCATTTGATTACGGTTCTAGAGAATCAGCACCTCATAATTAATATCATAGATGCTAAAAAATACGTATTGACTTGCCTCCTTTTGTAGATCCTTTCCCAGCCTGAACTTATCCCAAAAATGAAATTATGTGATGTCAAATGTAAGTTGTAAAGTCCAAGAAGGCAGAAATCAAGCCTGTATTATTCATCTTTGGTGCAGGACCTGGCATATAAAAGATGTAAAATAAACATGTAGACTGGGAATTCCCTGGCCGTCCAGTGGTTAGCACTCCGTGCTTCCACTGCTGGGGACCTGGGTTCGATCCCTGGGCTGGGAACTAAGATCCCACAAGCTGCAGAGTGTGCAGCCATAAATAAATAAATAAACAAACAAATAAACAAAACATGTAGATTTGGGCTGAATGAACAAATGGACTTTAATGGTTTCATTTCACAGACAAGAAAACTAAGGACTAGAAAAATTACTTTGTTCACTCACAGACTACAAAGTAGCACAATTAAAACTTGAACCCCAGATTCTTAGCTCTCAATCCATTAATTACAGTGAAAGTTGTGAAGATAATATAAGACATATGGTATCCATGTGTTGATGGCGTAGTGGATAAGACCAAAAATGGTCTCTAGAAGAAATTTTCTTTTTCCCAGGAAAAAAATCAACTTTGCAGTAACATATTGTGTGTACTGCTTTTCCTCTGCAGCAGGCTGAGATTACATTTCCTCCATATCAATTACCTCCTCACCCCTCACAGAGGTTAGAGTAGAACTTAGTAACTAAGAGAAGTGTGGGGCATGGGTACCAATTACTGTCAGTTAACATTATATACTTTGTAATGGTCAAAAGCATGGTAATAGGAGGAATAACATTTTCACACGTAAAGCAGAAAGGCTTTGGGGAGAAAATTTGTTCTTACAGTGGAGAAATTTTTTAAATGTAGATACTTGAGGGGTAAAACTGCTGGAGTTAAGAACAGAAGCTCCCCTCCTTATACCAAGCAAATTACCCTGAAGCTTAGAGACTTGAAGCAACAATAAAAAATTATCTAACGGTTTCTGTGGGCTAGAAACACTTATTGTCTCATGCAGTTATTGTGAAGGATCAGGAAATCAGAAGTGGCTTAGCTGTGTGGTTCTGCTCTCATGAGTTTGTAGTCAAGGTATCAAATGAGATTGCAGTCATCTGAAGGTTTGACTACAACTGGAGAATCCACTTTCAAGATGGCTGACTCACATGGCTGGTGCCAGCTGTTGGCAGGAGGCCTTACTTCCTCATCATGTGGACCTCTCAGTAGGGTTGATTAAGTGTCTTCACAGCATGACTGGCATTCGCCAAAGCGAATGATTTCCAAGAAAGCAAGGTGGAAGCTATACTATCCTTTGTGACATAATCCCAGAAGGCACACTCCATTATGTTCATGATATTTGATGTTATTCAATGTGGAAGGGGACCACATAAAGGCATAATTACCAGGAGTCCCAATAAACACTCATTGGGAGCCATATTGGAGCCTGGCCACCAGATTATCCTGGACCACATTCCCTTCCACGAAAGCAAGTAGACATTGAGATCAGAGTGCAAAGAAAGTGCCTACACTAACTGATGAACTACAACGTAATGGAATTCTGCATAGCTCTTTGTATGAATAAAACCCTTTTGTAGAGCAAAGAAGCTATTAAAATTTCTCAGCTTAAGTTCAAGAAAACAAATAAGCAAAAACCAAGCACAATCAGGAAGCATAAAATGCAGAAAAACATTCTTTTCTAGTATCAAGGGACTTATGTGTGAGGTTTGAGGTGATTGGTACTCAGATTGACTATAGACGCCGGCCAAATAGTTCTGAAAATATCTCCATCCTGCTGACCAATTCATACAGAGATGCTGATAACACAGCCAGGGGAGGTCACAAAGTTTCACTTGCTAGATAGAGAAAAGAAGTTCCATAAATGAGGCAGAGGGACAGAGAGATGTATGAATTTTGTAAAAGGGCAGAAAGGTAACTTGGACCAAAAGGTGGATTGTACCTCACCTAGAGATCCCTGAAACTACTCACCACCAAACCGAACAATAAGAACAACTTCATCACATAAGACAAAGGATTTAGACTATTTGAGACCAATTCACCATCGAGTCCCTCTGTGGGAAACACGATTCAATCCCAAAGATGGGCATTTCTAAGTATCCTGAGGAAGTATACATTCTCACAGCTCCCAGCCAAAAATGAAACGTGCTTCAAAGTAGGTCAGAGCCGAATGACAGCTCTCCGGAGCTTTGCAGTGCACCACGCGTGTAAAAGAAGAAAAACAAAGCCGCTTACAGAAGAGTCTTAATTCTCGGATTTTAGAATGAATTCTCTAGCTGGAATGAGGTACAGAATACTGCTTTTATACGTATTGAATTAAGAACTTTGGCCATGCGTTTTATTCTCCAGTTTGATTTTCTTTCTTCATCTATCATTTTGGAGAATTTGCCTACCTGATACTACCCCAGACACTGTCATCAACAATTTTTGTTACAATAGTCTCCCTGAAGATTAACCTAAACATACTCATTTTTCCAGTTGTTTCCCATTACCTGAAGTAACTATTTTAAGCACAGAATAATTTGGGACATCTGTACATTTGATACTAAAAACAGTTCAGGTTATACATGACAGAGAGATAGAGAGATAGATGGACAGATGGATAGAGAGATAGATGTGCCTTCTTGAATGGTAAGAAAGGAACCATCCTTAATTTTTTTTTTTTTGGCTGCCCTGCATGGTTTGCGGGTTGTTCATTCACCCGACCAGGGTGCCCCCAGCAGGGACCTATCGAACCTGTGCCCCCTGCAGTGGAAGCGCAGTCTTAACCACTGGACTGCCAGGGAAGTACTGGGACCATACTTAATCTTGAGTAAGCTTAGGTGAGTGATAAAGGTGTAATTTTTACCTATTAAGGGTATGCTTTGCTTTACCTATTAACAGGTATACCTATTAAGGGTATGCTTTGTAATTTTTACCTATTAAGGGTATGCTATAAAGGGTATTGATAAGCATATCAATAACCAATGTTGTGGTTGGACTAGCTCTTGTGGTTCTTATTATGATTGCAAGATGCCCTTCAGCAATAATCATCAGGAAACTTTGCAAAAAACAACTTTATTATTTACAGAACCTGGAAATTACACAGTACACCTGGGGCCACACAGTGAGGTTGCGGGGAGAGAGAGAGTGAGTGCACAGGCCTGGGGTTTTGCTTTTATTGGGGTTGAGGATGGGCCGATGGTTTTTCGGGTTCACTCTTTATTGGTGAATTTGAAACCTAAGATTGGTAATTTAAGGCATGGACGAGAAAAAAATTTGTGGCTGAAATGGTCAGTTATCAAAATCAGCCAAGATCTCTGAAACAAAGGAGACTCAGACGGGGGAGGCAGCCTCACTCTTTATCTAGTTGCGTGGCTGCCAATGTGCTTCTTCAAGATAGCCCTCTTGAAGTGGGTGCCTCTTTGAAGTGGGTGTCTTGGTAGTCAAAGCTTAAGTCGGGCACTTGCATTATAAGAAAAAGAAAACCAAAACCAAAAAACTGTCAGGGTTTACACTGCAGGGTATCACAGTGAAACAGAGATGGAGAGCCTTTGGCCTACAGTATAAAGTGGATCTTCCTACAAGCCTTTCGCAATTTTAGTCCCATCTACCATTTGAATCCTCTCTACTTGTGTTCCTTTCTCTCCTTGCTTCCGCACACGCCCCCATGCTTTCCCACTTCCAGGCCTTTGCTCATGTAGTCCCTCAGCTCTTCTGATTAGCTGCACGTGTCTAACCCTAGCCAATTTAAAAAAGCTTAGATGCCACTTCCTCCGTGAACGTCAAGTCCAGTAGACTAATCCCTCTTTTCTCTGAACTCTTAAAAATATATCTTTCCTGGGCTTCCCTGGTAGCGCAGTGGTTGAGAGTCCGCCTGACGATGCAGGGGACACGGGTTCGTGCCCCGGTCTGGGAAGATCCCACGTGCCACGGAGAGGCTAGGCCCGTGAGCCATGGCCGCTGAGCCTGTGCGTCCAGAGCCTGTGCTCTGCAACGGGAGAGGCCACAAGAGTGAGAGGCCTGCGTACCGCAAAAAAAAAAAAAACAAAACCCCAAAAACAAAAAAAAATATCTTTCCTTTGGCACTCAACACTGCATTTCATGATTTGTGACACAGGGGAGGTTTAGATAAGGTGATTAATTAATTAAACAAACACTTATTGAGCATCTATTATATTCTTTGCATTGGGAATACAAAGATGGTTAATCAGGGACTCCCTAGCATGAGCTCATATTCTACCAGAAGTGACAGATGTGCAGATTATAGCTCAGTATAATGAATTCTATAATGGAAATATGGATGGAAGGCTGTGGAAGCCCAGAAAAAGGAGTGACTCAGTATGCATATATTTAGTTTAACAAACACAGATAAAGAAACTGTGTAAGAAACTGTTGTAAGTGCTATAAAATATTAACTCATTTCATCCATCCGATAATCCTACAAGGTACATATTATTATCCTTCCCAGTTTAGAGATGAGAAACTGAGGCATGATTGTACAGCTGGTAGGGGGCAGAGCCAGGGTCTGACCCAGATAGTTTGGATCCTGAATCCTTACTCAGAACTACCAGACTATGCTAACTCAATATATATTGAATTTTTAGAAAAGTTTGGGAAATAGACTAATTTCCAAAAGAAATTGAAAGTTCTGATAACCCAGCACTCAGTGCATTGCCTGTGATAGTACTTCCGTGAATGTTTGTGAAATAACTTGGTTCTTGAAGGACATTCAGGAGGTTGATAGGCAAAGCAAGGAAAGGCAATCCTGGCAGATGAATGGAAATGTGCCAATATGTAGAGATAAGAAAAAACAAGGACTATTTAGAGGACTGTGAGAAGTTCTGTGCACAGGAACTGGGTGGGTTTGTCTTGTTTCCATCCTCACACTTTGCCCTGATCTACTCTGTATCGCAGCTAGAGCTACCCCTGTGGGATGTGCTTCCAGACATCTGCCTGAGGCTAGGTTTGCCCATGGGAGGCTCTGGCCACACACTGCAGACCAGAAGGCGGGAAGAGGCCGGGGCATTTCTTCTAGCTTCTCTTGTCTATGCAGTGCCCCTAGCAGTGGTTATATCTCCCGGTCAGCTTCTGCCAGGCAAGTCTGGCCCCTGGTCCCCTCTTCTCCAGGTATCCTGCACTTGCTCATCTCTGAGCTACCTCCACACCATCTCTTGCTTAGTTTCTTAGCTCTTCTATTTCCTGTGTAAGCAACCCCTAGTACTAAATTCCTTTTCCAAAAAAAAAAAAAAAATCCTTAGATAGGCCTCTAGTTTCATGCTTAGATCCTAACTGATATATTCAGAATATTAGGGGGAGAGTGTATTCATTATATGAGAGAGTAAAAGGTTGAATTGCCATTAATGAATATAATAAAATGAAAAACTTTAATAATATTGTTTATTTACTCTACTTTTAAAAACTTTGTTTTATAAAATGCATAATTTATTAGTATAGTGGCATGTAAGTAAATACATAGTATAGTAAATATAATGTATAATTTAATCTATATTTATAAATTATTTAAGAAATATTTAGGCACTTCATAAGTATACATTTATATGTATCATATATAAAGATATATATAAATTATATAAAATATATATTACATTGATATTTTTAAATGTATATAAATATATATTTCGAGGTATTCATTCTCAAAGACTGTTTTTACTGATGGACCAGTCATTGGAAAACTTCAGAGTCTCTATATAAAACTATATTTAGTTAATGTCATTATAATGCCAACAATATTCATAATCCATTAGCATCTTTTCTTAGTTATAGACACTGCTGTGTGACAACTCATGATAGAAGCATGTTAAAACAGCGTGAGAGAATAACTTATGTGACTTATGTGGGCAGGTTTCATTTTTCCCCAGACATAGTTTAACTAAATTAAGGACTCTAATATTGGCCAAAAAAAAAGATGGAAGGAAGGAAGAAAGAAAGAAAGAAAGAAAGAAAGGAGGGAGGGAGAGAAGAAAGGAAGGAAACCTATTCAAATGGTCCATGGACAAAAATGAAAATATCACAGTGGCCCCAGAGGTCCAGCTTCCCAACCATTCAATACTGTCCCCAAGGTGGAAGACGCTTAGAGGTTCAGAAATCCTTCCTCTGGATGGTCGGTACCTACAGAGGGCATGTGGCTCCTCCTGAATGTGGCTCAACCCTCTGTATCCTCATCTTTTCTTGCTCTAAATCAGCGAAGGAATAGGGCTAAATCCAGGGTATCAGCTAGTCAGAATAGCTGCAACATCTATTGAAATGATGTCTGTCTGTGTACACATTTCTTTCATCAGGATTCAAGTGCACCGTACAGGTGGTCATTGGCCATACAGATCATTGAGAGCACTGGTGTCCATTCATTTGTTAAATGTTGAGCAGAATTTATTTTTATTTTTAGATGAAAATAATGAAAAGTAATAACAAAATAATAAGTGCCTATAGGTAGAAGTTCCAATCATTTTTCTTGCATTCTATTTTGGAGACTACTGTTTTATATAATTTTCCACTTTATTTGGCATTTTAAAACGCTAGTCACTTTTATTTGTGTTTTCAAGTGACCCGAGGGGAAGAACAGAGGAGGGGGAGAGAGAAACAGCTAAAATAGCTCAACATCTGGGCTTGCTCATACTGCTCTTTCTCAGGTTCATGCTTCTGCACCAGTTGGTTCAATGGACAGAACCCTGGGAAATGTGCAAACCCACGGTATAATTTCTCTGCCTGTGCTTCATGTTTCAGAGTAGCTATTTTCAACTAGTATCACAGGGTGCTGCTACTAGCAACTGTTAAATTACACAGGAATTTGACCTCATAATGTTTATTGAAGAAATGCTAGAGCATATTAAGTGAAGTTTTATTGTGCTTATATATTTCTCAAATGCAACCACAATGCTAAGTGCCTTTATTAAAGTGAACAAGTTGAGAGAGTACTTATAATAGATAAACATTTAAAATATATTTCACTTTCTCAAATAATCTATGAAAACAAGAGAAAGTAACCATTTATTTTGATGGTCAAGGAAAGAGAAACTAGAAATAAAATAATGTCTTAATGCAGAAAAATGCATATAACTTATATTGTAGATTTTGGAATATTATAAGAACATACATATGTCATAAGATAGATGGCTTGCAGGGTAATTTTAAGAAATAAGGAAATCTAATTCCTTATTTGAGAAAACCAGCACTTAATTTCCTTTGGGTTCTCCCTTTTCAATCCTTGAGAATTACACATCTCTAAGCCTTATCTGTTCTACATCTTCCTTAGTGCTTACTCTGATTTATGTTCTATTCAAGTACCGATCGCATTAAATAATAATGTTAATTCTCAGTAGTTATTAGTTAAAATTAGCTAAATTATTTGAAATCTCCCTATCATGATAAAAATACAATTTAAAATACCTTTGTTACTTTTTTGGCGAGGGAGCATCATAATCACCATTTCTTAAAGACAGTATTTATTACTTCTGTGTAGAACAGAGAACATTACTAGACCCACCTTTAAAGAATGTACAGTATGAGGATACAAAAGTGGCAATCATTTTCATCTCTCCCCACCCCCATAAGGTTACTAGTAAGACGAGTGATAAGATTGGCTTCACACTCAAGTGTATGCATCACTGAACAGACAACAGCTTGCTAGGTATTTTCTGAAAATCTTTAAAAAAAATTAAAGTGTGAACTGTGAATTTCTCTATTTTTCCTACTAAGCTGTATGTTATAGTAAAGTGTGTTTTCCAAGCATATTTTTAATATATACATTACATATCTATGTATGTATGTACGTATTCCAGATATTGGTTTATTTAATGGAAAAATAACAGTTTTCCAAAGCCCAGATTCCAAAGGGTGTAATTATATTTTAAAAACACTTTGGGCTAATTTTAATATTTTAGGCTGAAAAAAAAGTGAATGAGGTGGTAGTGGTTTGGGAAGATACCCATTTGGCTGCTCAGAGAGCTGTGTCTGGGTTCTGGGACCCCTCAAGTATAGCAGCAGCTGCGCCCATAGATGATCCTGCACCCATTCCAAGAAGTGCCTGGCTAGAAGTGGGAAATTTGTTTCCCAACTACCTGTGCCAAGTGCAGGGAGAAGCATTGTGAAGACCCTGCAATTCTTCTCTTTGGGTTTGCCATGGATGCTATAGCTACAGGTTTCTACAAAACAAAGGAAAATAAAACTGTTAGGAGAATTTGATCTTTTCCTAACTCTGCCGTATATTAGAACCTTATATTCATCCCCCAAACTACAGAATGCATGAGTTTTCCAATTTTTACCCTCCTCGGATTTGAAAAATAATCTTAATCCAAAACCTTTCCCAAGACTGAAAGAAATTTTATTTCCTGAAAACCTGATGAACATTTGGGAGCTATAATAGAAGAGTTGTTTCTTTCCTCACAAATGGACATATTTTGCAATTAGACAGTATAATTTAAGAAAACCATGAAAATACTACTACTATATGCCTAACTTTTAGGAGAAATAGTTTAATAGAATTAAAATTGAGGGAAGGAAAATTAAACCAAAGAGCGAGAGATGAGGATGAGCCTTAAGTCTGGGAGGAATTAAAAGCCAGACATTGCAGGAGAGACACTAGAAAGGCCCCCTTGCCACAAAAAGTTTTCCCTGTCTCTGCCACACTGCTGAGATTCCACTATGACAAAACATTACTTTATGATCTCTACCAAAAGTCCTTTTATTACTCTTAGATTTTTCCTTTTCCCAAATTGAAATAGCTGAGTCCTAGTCAAGTTACATTGTGATTAGTGTTAAATATATGATTTGAACCCAGGTCTCCTTTCTGCCACCCCAGTGCTATTTAACTGATAGTAATCTTTCTCAAATTGGGATGTTAATTTCATTGATAACCTTAAAAATAAGTATATTCATGATCATTTTAGTGCCTATATTTGTGTCTAGAGTTGGTGCTAACTAGCCCACTTTATCTTGGACTGAAACAGATAAGAACTTAATGCATCCCAAGTGATAGCCAAATGAGGTGAGGGAGAACTGTGCAAAGGAGAGTGTCACAGAACCTTGAATACCAAAAATGGTGGGCTCATGGCTTGACTACTTGGCACTTGGTAGCATAGGAATGTCAGTAATCACCAGTGCCATATTCATAAGGCTAGCGGTAACTCACTTTAGGCAAAACATCATCACTTTAAATTAATTGGTTAATTTAGGTCTTATTGGCTTTATAGATCTGATTAATGGGTAAATGTATGTTATTTCATGGTTTATAAAACTTTTGAGCATTTAAGGGCCTGGGAGAGTTCATTTTATGAACATTCAACTCCCTCCTTTGCCACACTGAGACATCCATACTCTTTTTTATTCATCCTTACCCCCATCTATAATCTGGATAACTGACCTCTGTGTGTGTGCCTCTGTGTGTGTGTGTGTGTGTGTGTTTATATCAGCAGCAAATACAGAAAACCAAATCAAGGTCACAGGACCTAAGACCTTAGGTGCCTAATTCACAACCAAGTACTATTTTATTCAGGGAGATGACTTACGGGTAACCAGACAAGCACTTTCATCTATTAAGTTTACACCTGAGCCCTAAATTTCCAAGCATTACTCATGATTTCTTCTCATTCCTGGTCTCACTTGAACAATTTCCTGGGGAAAATGTACATTTAAAAATATACGTAATTTCTAGAAGTCCTCACTCTACTTTGTCACTTGGGGGCAGAAGTGGGATTTGAATGCAAGAAAGCAACTCCAGAGCCTGTGTCTTCTGACCTCGTTGTTCACAGTCTCAAAGGTGCTTAATTCTAAAGTGATGACAGAAGGACTGTCACCAGAATGGTTACTCCATCATTTGAGTAACTGTGTCATTGAATTCTAAGAGGTGACCAATGAAGTTCTAATTCTTTGAAGCCCTACCAAGCAGTTTTTCAGTTTCCGTCTCCGCCTCCGCCATCCTTTTGATAAATCTTTATCTTCTGTAGTAACCTGACCATGTCTCTAGTGCTTGAAATTGGTGATTGCTATGTCAGTTACCCATTGCTGTGTAACTGGCCACTCCAAAACTTAGTGGCTTGGAACAAAATTGATTGATTGCCATGATCCCAAGAATTGACTGGACAGTTATTCTGCCCCATGCAGTGTTAGCTAGATCATTCATGTGATGAATTCAGCTACTATCTAGGCTGGAATGCCCCAGTTCTTCTCCACGTGCACTCTCTCTCCAGCAGGATAATCTAGAGGCTGCATTCCAAAAGGGAACATCGAAAAGGACAATCCCCAATGTGCAGGTGCTTACTGAGCTTCTGCTTATATCACACTTCCTAGTGGCCAAGGTAATTCACATGGCTAACTCCATGGTCAGTGAGGGAACTATACAAGGGCAAGAATACAGGGATGTGTGATGGATTGCGGGCCATCAGTGTTAACAGTCTACTGTAAGAGACTAAGAATAAAATCTAGCTATGTATGAGTTTTCAATTTTTTCAACGTATTTTCAACAAGTGTCTGGTATATGATTAACATTTTACTAGGTACGAAGACTTAAAGAATGCTATTTAGTAAGGTGGGGGGGGGAAGATACATACACACAAATCTATAATGTGATGTTGCCTGGTGTGAAGTATTAAGAAATGTATATATTGGTCTCCACCCCTAGCTCCTGACACAAGGCTCCTGAAACCCTTGTAAATCCCTAAGTGATAAAGAGCCCTAGGAGCATCTCTGGTTCTAATATTTGGCCTTTGACATCTCCCTGACCTTGTAAATTCCTAAGTGTTAAGAACACAGGGAGTAAGTTTTGTTCTCCTGAGGAGATGGGCTCCAGCACGGGAAAGACCAAGCCATGATTAGAAACTTGGGATTTTCAGCCCTGCCCCTCATTCTCTTGAAAAGGGAGAAAGGCTGAAAATGGAGTTAATGATTGATCATGCCTACATGCTGAAGCCTCCATAAAAGTCCCCAAAGTACAGGGTTTGGAAAACTTCCAGGTTATCAAGCACATCCACACCAGGAGGATGACACACCCCAACTCCACAGGGACAGAAGCTCCTGTGCTCCGGAAGCTCCCAGACCTCACCCTATGTATCTCTTCATCTAGTTGTTCATCTGTATCCTTTATCATATCCTTTAATAAACTGGTAACTGTAAGTAAATGTTTCCCTGAGTCCTGTGAGCCACTCTAGCAAATCAATTAAATCCAAAGGGGAAAGAGGTCATGGGAACCTATGATTTGTAGCCAAGTCAGAGAGGAGTTGTAGGTAACCTGTGGACCTACTATCGTGATCAGCATCTAAGTGACCTGGGATCAGTCATACAGGACTGAGTCCTACACTGACGGTATCTGACACTATCTCCAGGTAGACAGTGCCAGAATTGAGTTAAATTGTAGGATACCCAACTGGTGTTGTGGAGAATTGCTTGGTGTAGGAAAAAACCCCACACATTTGGTGACCAGAATTGTCAGAGGCGAAGTGTTGTGAGTATGGTAGTATGAGAGTAAGGAGACACCAGGAGAAGACTCAGTTTTTCAAATACACCTGGTTAAGAAGAGATGTGAGAATTTGGAATGGGCTCAAGAGCAGTTCCACTTGCCCCTCTCCCTCCAACTTCCAAAACAAATCTCAGTTCACGGCAAGCGACGCATGAAATGAATCTGAGGATGGACAGGCAAATGGTGCAAACATGCAACATTCAACCGTATTAGAAAAAATTAATGTCAACATGGGTCAGCAATTCTATACAAGCAGGCCAGGTCTTTAAATAAATGAATGCAAAACGTATTTGTTTCATCTAAGTTTTAAAAGTGAAACTATGGCTCCTTCAGTCTAATTTTTATGCAATAAGAAATTCTTTCATGTACTGAGTATACGAATCTCCTACTCACAGACCTTGATCACACAGTTCTGAAGCTCAGAAGTTTCATATCTGATGCCAACAGAAGTTAGGCACAAGTATTAGGAGAGGGTAAATATTACCACAGGTTTCATTAAGGTCAGATTTAAGTTAAAATTTGGGAAAACATGTAAAATTTAGCCTGCTATAGAGAGGAACATGACAAGTGTGGGAAAAAAACATGGTTATAACTTCTGTTGAATTTTCCCGAGGGAATAGACTAAAGCCATGTGTAAACAGGGGATTTGATTGGGGTCATTTTGATTGCATGGTAATACAATTCCTTTTTCTTTCTATATAATCAGAATGCTTGAACACCTATTTATTAATTGGCCCAGAGGTTAAAACCACTACAGTGACTGGCCTACAGTGTAAATATTATTTAGTTCAGTTCTCTTGATGGGACCAGATGGGCCTTCTACACTTATAATCAATATATGATATGATTGTAAATGGTCGGTCCAAACTTCTAAGGATGACATTACTCTATTCAACAGTGCTCTCCCCAGAAGAATTAAGCAGGTAAGGCAATAACTTCTTTTAATGTGATTAGGTCTGATGATAATAAGAGGCACAGTTTCTCTGCAAGATGTAGATGACTTTCAATCCTCCTTATGAATTAAAATATTGAATCATTTTTGGTGTCCAGCCAACATAGTGGCTATAAAAAGAGGTGAAACCGAAGTAATAGTTTTTTTTTTTTTAAATAAATGAGACCATAGCCCTTGAATTTTTCTGCCACGGATTACCCTGAATCTCATCGTAAATCCACCTAAAACAGAGCTTAAACGATGCCTGCATTAAGTACAGTGAAAACTGGTGATCAAATGCATTTCCAGTCACAGAACTCACATAGACAGGTGCTGAGCCTCCTTTCCTAACAGGACCTATCTCCTCGAAGTTTTGTTTTTTTGTTTTTTTGCGGTACGCGGGTCTCTCACTGCTGTGGTCTCTCCCGTTGCGGAGCGCAGGCTCCGGACGCGCAGGCTCAGCCGCCATGGCTCACGGGCCCAGCCGGTCCGCGGCGTGTGGGATCTTCCCGGAGCGGGACACGAACCCGTGTCCCCTGCATCGGCAGGCGGACTCTCAACCACTGCGCCACCAGGAAAGCCCTCCTCGAAGTTTTAAACTCGGTAAATGTGCTTAGAGTCTACCCCCTCCCCAAAGGGTTGTACAACGAAAAGTACCAATAATTTATGCAAATATATGGCTGAAAGGTCCCGCTCTTCTACCTTTCCACTGTGTTGGTGCTAGTGTGGATGGTGTGGGCACGGGCGTGGGTGAGTGTGTAAAATCCAGTGTTTTCTTAAAGAAGGCGTTGAATTGACGCCAACAGGTCACCCTCCCCCGAAGAGCGCGCTGTATTCCTCCCCTGGCGTGGCGGAGACTATTCTGTGAGCCCTCAGGCAGCCGGATATCACATATTCGAGGTTCTCAAAGTAAACGAAGAACCTGGCGCTTTTACCGAGTCCAAAATCCGCCCGAGAATTCCAGTACCAGAGTTCGGCGGCAAGAAAAGGTGACTGGAAGTTGCACCCCGTTTGTCTGGCACTTTCCACGGAGGCTAGTCTAATAAACGGGGGGTGGCGGGAAAGGCGAGAGCGAGGGAGGGAGGGAAACACCCTCCTCCTCTTTCAGCAAGTGCACCTCAGCTTGAGATTTGGGTAGGTTTTTACCTGTATATCTAAAAACCACCACCGCACTCCCTGCACCAACCACCCCACTGCCTCGACTTCCAAGAGAAGCAGCTACTGAGGCCAAAGAAAAGAGGGGAAGACGAAGGAGCGGGGGGGAAGACAAATAAATAAATGAAAGCGCGCGCGAGCGAGAGGGGCCGGGGAGAGGAGGGAGCGAGGGAGCGCCCGGGACTCGCGACGGCGGCAGGTTCAATTAGCTAAACAAAGAAATCATGGCGGATTGTTTACATTTGGCAGCGCCCGGCCGAGCGACCGCCGGCCCCCAGCCGCCGCGGGCCCCGAGGAGTCGGCGAGCTGCCCCCGCGCCCCGGCCGGGTAAGTGACGCCGCCGCCCCGCGCGCCGCCCCCGCCGCCACCCCGCCCCGCCGCCCGCCGCCCCTCCCTCCTCCTCGGGCCCCCGGCACAGCTGGGCTCGGCTTAGATTTCGGCGACGCCGAGGCTCGCGTCCTCGGCTGCTGCTGCTGCGGCTGCTGCAACCGCGGGGAAGGGATGCGGAGAGTTGGGGTGGGGGCAGCAGCGCCGTGTGCAGAGCAGGGCCCCTCCTCTTGTCAGTGGCCTGCCGGGGTCAGGCCCTCCCTGGTGGGGTGCGCTCGCCTCGCTCCGCCGCCTCCGCGCTGAGGAGAACCGAGGCGGAGCGCGCCGCAGCCCGGGAGGTGGGGCCCGGCCGTGACCCCGCGGGCTGCGCGGTGCTGAGGGCGGGGTGGCCGCTCAGAGCCCGGCCCCAGCCTTCCTGCCTCTGGTCCAGCGGTCTCCGACGTGTACTCACTCCCTGTCTCCTGCCTCCTTCCCCACGACCTTTCTCTCCCGCTGCCCCCGCCTTTCCTGCTCCCCTCGCTGCGTCCCTCAGGCTGGCCCTAAGGTTGAGAACCTGCGTCGGCGGTCACCTCCGCGGGCTGACCTTGCCAAAGCCACCCACGTCTGTGAGAGCTTTTCCAAAGGCTGAATCTTTTTCCTCATCTTTTTGGCCCCGGGGTTCGCTTTTTTTCCATAGGGAGGAACTCTGTCGTTCCTACAGAGGCTTTTAGCGGTCTTTTAGCTGTCTTTGTGCTGAGGTTGGTACAGTGGTACCAGGAGGCTGGCTAATGACAGGGGCGGAAAACAAAGGCAACAAATAGGGGAAAAAACAGGGCAATGTCACCAGCAACAGAGGGGGCTCTCCATTTTCCCAGCAAAGATGGTTTCCTTTGCGGGAATCTTTCAAGCATCGTTGGCATGAAAGTGACATATTTCCTTTGTAGAGAGAAAAACAAATCCTAGGTCCTTTAAATTAATCTCAATTTTTCCTGCCATGAAACTTTTTTTTTATGTTTAGCATTTACTAGTTTGTTGTTTTTGTCTTGCTTCCCCTTTCCAGAACCTCAGTTAATATATCTTATCTGTGTCCTGTTTGGGGGAAAATCACAGCCAGGACTGTATGTCAGAGCAGGATTAGAGTTGGTGGCGTTTAAGTAGCCTTGCCACAGGGTTGGCTGGGGACCAGGGCAACAGGACCAAACTCAGTGGCACCTCTTGCATATGTTCCAGTCTCTGACATCACGTGGCTAACAGGTTGCTAATGGACATTGTAATTTGTAGTTCAGTGAACTGCTTTATCACCTGAGAAAGAAAATGCTACTATTTAAAAAGAAAAAAAGACACTTGTATTATCATGGCAATTATTATATCTTTTCTATACAAATATGATTCAAGTGAATGAATTTTTGATTCATAATTTTTATTATACCCTCTCAAAGGCCCATCTGGAATAAGATATGCTCCTGTTTTCCTCCCCTTCCCCTTAAAAGTAGCAAACACTGGGTAATTGAGTCTCAATTATTAGATTGAACCAAATTATATCTATTTTTGCTTAGTAATTACCAAAGCAATGTTCTATCCAGCCCACTACATCTTTTTTTTTCTTTTTTTCTTTTTTTCCCACTACATCTTTAATAAAGCAAAACTTACTTTGTAATTATTATTTGGTAGGTGTAGCCCTACACCTTGCCATCTCACTCTTCAGTTCTTTTTTGACCCATTGACATTTCAAAAACTAAGATTTACTCACAGAGCAGGATAGGAATGGGAGTGGGTGGCAAGCCTCAGCTAACTCAGGAACCCAGAACTTCCTGGAGTCAGAAGCTCCCACTGAAGATTGTACATGTCTGTTTTCATGGTTGTGTGGACTTTATTTAAAAAAAAAAGTTGGTACTTCCACAAAGAGCTTCCACCCAGACACTTAACTCACCAGTTAGCATGAGATTCCATTACTCAGTAACCCAGAGCACAGTCTCATAAATGGATTTTGTGTTGACTCCCTGCCCATACCAGGTCAGAGATCAGAATCATGGAAGGAAGTGAATTGGCCTCCAAAGTGACTTTAACAGAAGCAGAAAGATCAGTCTTTGGGTTATAGATCTTGCTGACCCATTAAGGGTCAGTAAATTAGTAGACGGCACTTGAGTTGACACTTCTGATCCCAACTTAATGGCTTGATTAACTGATGGCTGCTATCTTCATTATGGGCTATTAGCACATTGTTAAACCTGAACTTAGCATAAGAAATTGTTTTTATGTTTACTCTTTGGTTCCCAAGGTTAATCAATATTCATCATGGCCTTAAAAATTTTTTTAACTAAAGAGGTTAGTTAAATAAACCCTTTTGTAGAGAAAAGAAAACTCAATATTATAACTGTATATGACTTTGGGATGCAAAATCTTATCTGACAATATACAAAAATATTCAATTAGAAACACCATCTCCAAAGGGAGAAATACATATAAGTATTAAAGATTTAAAATTGACATCCTTCTCATTTGTAGCTGGCCCTCTTATTCTTCTGTGTGCATTTGAATGACTGTCAAGTTTAACGATATTTAGATTTTCAATGATGGTTTGTGTAAATTGCTGGCTAGGAATAAATAGCTCTTTGTAGTCAATGCCTAAGCCTAGACTTTGCCTTCCAGGGAGTGTGAATCTTAGGCCCCAACGAGGCACACATTTGTGATCAACATACGTTAGAAATCAATCTTTATAAGGTATTATTAAATCCTTGGCATGTTTCCTCTTTCCTGGCCTTCCTGAAATTTGTAGAACATTCCAAGGTAGTTGGATTCCTGGTGGAATGAGTATCATCAGTGATTACTCTTTTCATCTCACCATTTGTTAATCAGTATGTCAATAATGCTGGGAAAACTGCTTTAAGCACTTGCAAAATTTATACTCCTAATCATGCAATAGATCAGGAGTTGTATAGATTGTTTGCTTCCTATAGAACTTCATTCAAAGCTGAGTCTGTTCTGTCAGCTAGATCACAGAAGGAGCAGTAATTTCCAGTAGAGGTTTTTGAATTGATCAGTTGGTAAGCATTTATTAAAATGAAAGCAAAAACAAAAATATAATCAAACACAAGAAGTATTCTACAGAAAAGTATAGGAGAATTAGGACATTTTTATCTCTCTAAAATCGAGGCTAAGAAGGGTGTCAAGGAGGCCTGCAAGTTTCAAAAACAAAGGATTGGTCCCCAGAATGAGAGGCCACTGAATTTGGCAAAGAGGAGGTCATTGATGACCTTGGGGTGGGTAGTGTTGATTGAGGGGTTAAGGTGAGAGGCAAGATTGTTGGAGGGCAAAGAGGAATAAGATGGTGAGAAAGTTATAGTAGATAATTTTAAAGAAGAATGTTTTGGGATTATGTTCTTGAAAGGCACTATCACTGGCAAATCCTCAGTTCACAGGACCGAGTCTAAGATAATAGGATCTTAGTAGAAACAAAATTAAAACAGCATTACGTATGTTAAAAACTCCACAGCAAATAAAAGCTGTGTGAGGCACCTGCCTTCAAAACTAGCCACATTTGTCAGCATTAAATGTCGGTACCAACAGGTAATCCTCTTGAATCATCTTCTTGAGCCCGTTTGGTGACACATGGCTGCAGGATTGTGATCAGCCCAGGCAGACGGTCCCCAAGCTCTAGGGTACACAGATTATTTTGGGCTTTAAAGTGTTTGAGCCCATTCTTACTTGAAATTCAATGTCTTGTGCACTTGCTCTCTCCCTTATTTCATTTCCTTAAGCCCTGCCAAAATGCTTTTGTAACCATACAGCCTTACTACAAATTATCTTGGTATTTAGGGGAAGTTTTTTGGTTGTTGTTTGTTTTTGAGGTGTGTGCATCTGGCGTCATATCTGCAGAGTCAGAGGATGTGCTGTGAGCAGATCTTTCTCTGCAACACCAGACTACACTGCCTACCAGAGAGAACAGCAACATTTATTGTCCTGTCCTGCCACTTAAGAAATTGAACTGAATCTATAATGCAGGCTTTAAACTCGTAATGCATACGTGTAAAATGAGTTCTTTAAAATTTGTTTGGCAAGAACTTATTATGAATGGTGTATTGTGAGAAAGGCAAAACATTTGGCCTTATTAGGTGACAATCCGCAGATAATTTTTTTTAAAAGAATAAGAATTTGATTTCATTAAGGTGGCTTTGAGGTATGCTATGTGCTTGGAGCAGGACTGGGGGGTCAGCAGGGGCTGCTGTGAGTCAGAGGCTGTGGAAAACAAAGTGGAGCAGCTGAAAAGATCTCCAGCCCACCTCAGAGGAAACAGCAATATAAACAACCAAGGCCACAGAACAAGGCTAACCCAAATCTGTGGAAGAAGCAGCCGCTTTCAGATGCACATATCAAAGAGTTCTGTGCCAGTTAGGAAAGCTAGTGGAAGCAAAATTTTGAGATGTGAGAGGCTTACAGTTCTTCCTTAAGAGGCTGAGGCCCTAGCCTTGTTACTGCTGGGCTCCAGTAGTACCAGCATACAAGCCAGGAAGCAGGCAGAAGATGAGTCAGAAAGATAGATAGGCTCCATGTGAAGGAGGTTAGGTGGAGGTGTGGCTATTTCCCCAGAACTCTTTGTACAGGGGCAGCAGACCCAACCCTCTTGCCAAATCCAGCTCACCAGCGGGTTATAGAGTTTTAAATATTCTATTGTGTCCCTATCGTGCATGTTATGTGGGGAGGGTCGAGGATTGAGTGTGGCTGCAAAGATTGCATGGACAGGGTAGGGAAAAAAACAGGGTCTGAGAAAGATGGAGTAACCCAATGAGACTGTAGGATTAGAATATAATGAAACATTCAGAACATAATATACCAGAGGTGCAGAGTTTGAAAGCAAAAACCATAGGCTCCAATAAAACTGTGTCCAGGAGTATATATTTCCAACAACGCACTGGAAGTCACTTTAACTCGCTCTGAATTAATGTGTCAAAATTCTTGTATCAAGCCCTTGTGTGTTGCCACAACTCAATGAAAATTTTAAATTCAAAGAATATATTCATACAACAGATTTATCCTAGAGCCATCCTTTCCGAATGAAAGCTTCTAAACATAGCCCAGGTGAAACTGAGCACCCGAAAGGCACCGTGAGTTTGACAATGGCATTCTGTTATTTATTGCCATAGTTTCCTCTATACCAATGCATTTGGAAAATTGTATCTTCTTGAGGGCATCACGTATGATTTAACAGAACTGATTAAGTGACAACTCCCTGGCTAAAACAAAATAGAACACAACAAATATCAAACATGCTTCTCACGCTCGTAATTAGCTGAAGAATGATGTTGCACATATACAAGAGGCTCTGTGGATCTCTACGAATATCGTACAATCAAGAACACACACAGGACTCAACATATTGAACATTTAGACCAACATATCCTGAAAACTCAGTCTTCTGTTTCATTTCACTTTTTACGACTGCCTCAAGTTTTTGTAGTCTGTAACTTAAGGACAATGTATTCGTTTTCTATCGCTGTTATAAAAAAATTACTACAAACTTCATGGCCTAAGACAACACAGATTTATCATCTTTATAGTTCTGTAGGTCAGAACTCTGACAGAGGTCTCACTGGGCTAAAATCAAGGTGTCAGCATGGTTGCATTCCTTACTAAGGACTCTGGGGGAAAATCCATATCCTTGCCTTTTCCAGCTTCTAGGGGCCACTCACATTCCCTGGATCATGACCCCCTTCCTCCATCTTCAAAGCCAGAGATATTGCATCTTCCTGACCATTCTTCCACAGTCACATCCCCCTCTAATCACACCTGGGCACAGTTCTCTGCTTTTACGGATCCATGTGATTTGATTGGGCACACCTGTCTCACAGTCTTTAATTAACCTTAATGGCATTTACAAAGTCCCTTTTGCCATAGAAGGTATGGCATTCACAGGTTCCAAGGATCAGGATGTGGACATCTTTGGGGGGCCATTATTCTGCCTTTTTTTTTTTTTGTGGTACGCGGGCCTCTCACTGTTGGGGCCTCTCCCGTTGCGGAGCACAGGCTCCGGACGCGCAGGCTCAGCGGCCATGGCTCACGGGCCTAGTCGCTCCACGGCATGTGGGATCTTCCCAGACCGGGGCACGAACCCGTGTCCCTTGCATCGGCAGGCGGACTCTCAACCACTGCGCCACCAGGGAAGCCCTATTCTGCCTTATTTTAAATTCTACTCTTCTTTCTAACTGTTAATTTAGATTCCTCTAGAAGCAGATGCCAAGGCAAGGATCCCAGTGCCACAAGTTTATATGGGAGTGATACCAAGAAATGCTGATAAGGGAGTGAGGAAAGGAGATAAGGGATTAAAAAAAGACAAGAGATGGTGTGTTATTAAGCAAGTTGCCACTGGGAAATTGAAGTTTAATCCCACTGGGGTAATTCTGAGGGATAGTGTAGGACTCAGAGTCACTCTAATGGAGGGGTGAGTTATACTTAATCAGCAGCTTTATCCTCCAAATCCCTGTCTTTATTGGTTCAGGCTGCTTCTAAGGGTATTATCTCTCTGGCACTTCTGGCTTGTCCCGCACTTGGGCCAAGTATATTCCCCCATCCAGGCTGAAGACCTGAAGCAGAGTTCACAGGTGTTCCCAGCAAGCAGGCTTCAGTGTGAAGAAGTGAGTGCCAGGAGTTTATGGGTGAGGCTTCCGCGGGTACCTCCCAGATGTCATCTATCACCAAGTTCTACTTTTTATTATTCCTCCTTAATTTCTCTGACACTTTCCTCTTTCTATTGCTACGATTCAGATCATTTCTCTAAATCACTCTACTAGTTCGTTCTTTCCACCTCAAGTTTTCTTCCACCCCAACCTGTGCTGTATATATGGCTTCAAAGTTTGTCTTCCTGAAAACATGGCTTTTATTGTGTTACTTAGATAAGCAAGTAAGCAAAAGTCTTCATCGATTTCCCATTACCTATAGGAAAATTTTAAATGAAAAATCCTCAGTCTAGCCTTCAGGTACTTCCATTTTGGCCCTATATTAACTTATCTTTGTCAAGTATTATACTTACATCAATGAATGTTTATCAAATGTACCCTGTCCCTGGAGAGTAGGAGAACGAGCCTAATTTACCTGTGTTTTGGCTTTGTCCATAGTCCTTAATCCTTGGGATCTAAGCCTGCATGATATGAAACTTTTTGCCTGACCCAGGTCAAACACTCTTGTCTCATCACTCTCCGTACTTGCCTCATTACTATTCGGGGACACATCTTATGCGTTCCTTTCTTCATGTTCTTGGTCGTAGAGTTTCTTTTTCTGGGCTAATGATCTAATCCCTGCCCATCCTTCAAGGTTCAGATGAAACCCTTCCTCTCTCTATTTAAGCCTTCTATTAGCCTAACCCAGCTGGAAGTGAGGAATCTCTCTTCTCTGAACTCCTTAAAGCTAATATTTTAGCGTTTATTATTTTTGCCCATAATTTTAGCTATCTTTTCATAGAATAGAAGTTTAATCTTCTCAGACAGGTTCATGGGCACTTAAAGATAACAGGACATCATATACGTTTGCCTCTCAAATCCTAGAATATTGGGGTTATTGTATGTACTCTTTAGCTATTTGTTGATATATGTGTTAAACATAAATCTTTTTTGAGGGAAAGTCTGAGTAGCTTATTTTGACCAAAGTGAAAACTAATAAAAGGGGGAAAATCAGTATTTTAGTGACGTTCTACTGCTGTGCTACAAAGCAATTGATTACTTCAGTTGAATGATAAACGAACCTAATTCTTTCTTACGTCAAGCAAGCAAATTTTTAAAAAAATTAAAGATACTGGAAAGTTTGAAACGAAGTTACCTTAAAAGTACAGACTAGAAGTTTGGATGGTTTCCTTCTCTTCTTAACCTAGCCCAAAGAGATGGGCTGAGAATTACAAAGAATCTTTTCCTTTTTGAAAACTGAAGTACAGTTAAAAAGTGTTGGAACTTTTTCATTTAAAATTTTCAAACTTAAAAACTAATTTAAAAAGAACTTTGGATATGACTGCGCTTGCAAGGCAAAACGTCTAGTCCAATGGATGCTGGATTTTCTATTTTTCATTGAAAAAGGAGTCCCTGTTTTCGTTTGATCTCAGGAGTCAAGGAGGTGATTGCAAAAAGCTGGGAAAGTTGGCTGATGATTCCTTAAGGTATCAGCAAAGCTTTTCTCTTCTGTGTACAGTTGTACACATCAAGGCCCGTGTTTCGTGTTGCCTTTTTAGTGTTGGAAATCATATTTCACAATGACTTTAATCTGGCTCTTTGGATCAAGAATGGCATCGCAGCATTGCCAACAGAAAGGAATAAAGGTATCTGGCAGGGGACCATCCTTTGCTTATGTCAGACCTCATTAACACCAATCTATTGAGTTGATAATCAACACATATTGCAAGTAACATTCTTTGGTAGTTCTCAGTCCTGGGAGTTGAAAAGTACAGATGCCTGGATCCCACGCGCAGAGATTCCAAGGTAATAGGTTTGGGCTGTGTTTTGGGCGTCAGCGTTCTGAAATGAGCACCAGTTGATCCTCATGAGGAGACAACACTGAGAATCACTGCTCTAGTCCCTGTCATCTTCTGCAGGCTGAGAAAACGTGGATATTGTGGACCGCAGAGTTTTTAGATAATTTAGAAATCATCTGCTCTCCTCTCTCAGGAAATTTAAGAGTTGAGCAAGCAGATCTGGCAGTATTAATAGGAATAACTAATACCCATAGAGCAGGAGTCAGAACGAAATTTCAGGTCTCCTGACTCCTAGGCCACAGTCCTTTCCTACTTACAGAGTGATCCAGCAGCATCACCTGAGAGCTTGCTACAAATGCAGAACCTCAGGCCATCCCCCTGACCTCCTGAATCAGTCTGCTTTTTTAACAACTTCCCCAGGTGATTGGTATTCATGTTCCTGAGAAGCCTTCATCTTAGCCACTGCTTAACCAGCATCTTTGAGAGACTGGAGTTTCATTTATTGATATTTCTATAGCCTCAACATTTAGCACAATACCTGGAACTTGGAAGATAACTATATTTGTTGAATTTTAGCTTTTTGCTGTAAAATGTGTTAGACATATAATTTTATTAAACAATTTATTCTTTGAATAAATGACCTTGATTATACTTTCTATGTACTGTTCAACATTTCATCTTTATGAGCCTTTATTGAGTACCAGCTTTGTACTAGGCACCGTAACTAGAGAGGTAAGTGAGATACTTCCTAGGAGCTCACCGTCTAGTTGGCGACAAGAGAGGGAGAATAAACAGATGTGATAATACTGGGATAAGGGCCACGATGGAAATATTGTGGCATAAGAGGCTTCAGTGTGGCAACAGGGAGAAAGAACTTTGGGTCTGGGTTTTGGGGGGTAGTCTAGGATGGTCTTTGGGGTGGTCTTGAGGTTTTAAGAGCAAATGAAAGCAAAGTTGACTCTAGATAGGAATCTGGGGTCAGCCAGGTATTGGAGGTGTAGGGGTGCAGGCAGCACTGTTCAAAGGGCATGGGGCAGCCCACGTTAAGGCTCAAGGTACCTCTATCTTGTGTGTCAAAATAGAAAGAAAACTATACTTGGGAATGGCTGCTCTTGATAATCCAGTGGAGGGAAATGTAGTAGAACACTTACAGTGACTGGAGGTGGGGTCCAGGGAAGGGAAGAGGGTTCCTGTATTTCTCATCCACCTGGCTCTAGATGTTAAGGAAAATACTTAGAAAAACAGGGAACAGCCCAAACATTTTAAAATTAGGAAGTATTAATTGCATGTTTCCTGGGGAGTCCATGACAGCCTAGAGTTTGGAGATCTTGTGACTGGGCTCTTTTGGGCCCAATTACAAGATCTCCAATGTTCAATATCAACAGTAAATTGCAGGCCTGTCCAATCCAGACAGAATCACCCAATTCCAGTACCTTCAAGGACCTTCCCTTTTCAAGTAAGACCTTTCCCTTTTCAAATAAGGTCGAGACCTGTGCCATCCAATGTAGTAACTACCAGTCACAAGTGGCTATTGAGTGCTTAAAATGTGGTTAGTCCAAACTGAGTTGCGTGGTGAGTGTGAAATACACACTGATTTTGAAGACTTATTACCAAAAACTTGTAATATCTCAATAATATTTTATATTGATTACATGTTGAAATGCTAATATTTTGGATACATTTGGGGTTAAAGAAAATATATTTTTAAAATAATTTCGCCTTTTAAAATGTAGCCACTAGAAAATTTAAAATTATGTATGACTCACATTATATTTCTGTGGGCAGAACTGGCTAGATTATTCCAACCAGAGGATGCCAGCAAATAATTATTTTTCTCTTCCACCGTGGTAAACACACTCCCAAGTCCATCTGTGGCTCCAGATGACTTGGGAGTGGTTTTACCTTTAAAGCTGTGGAGACACACCCTTTCAGTGGTAGTGACAAACTGCGGAAAAGTCAAATGAGTAACAAGCAAAATTTTTCCTTTATTGAATATTTTTAAAATTTTCATTTTAGAATATCTTTTAAACATCACCACAGTTATTTTTATTTCATGGCTATGCAGGTTTATGCCTTGTCCAACTCTTTCCCTCTAATGCCTGAATAAAATACCATTGTCAAATATACCCTCTTTAAGCTGTGTTATGTGACATACACTAGGTAGGACAGAGCTTTAGGTCCTATTTTCACTTCAGTGCAGATGTGAAAGTTCCAGTTAATGAGAGCATTGTGTTAAGTGTTTGTGTTTTACGAAAAAAAGGCTTCCTGAATCTGCCTTAAAGCTTTAGATCTTCTGTACAGGGAATAAAGTGACATGCTCAAATTAACTGCGGCCAGACAGATCCACGTGATAGGAATATAAATGTTTGAGTCTTGCTCAAATTAAGGTTCCTGGTATCAGGGAAAGCTGTTTCTCACTAGGCAAGTCAAAATCCCTGTGTCTCACTCTTCTACTGCGACATATAGTACAAGATTTGTATTGAACTCAACTATGAGATTTTATTCAGTATACTTATTTTAATACATTTAAAGAAACTTCTTCAGTGGTCTAAAACTTTCAGTCCACGTTTGTTTTCTCTGGCTTTTGAGAACTTCAAAAACCTTTCCATTCTTTAGCCAGTGGTTATGTAGTTAATTAGAAAGACTATGGGGGCTTCCCTAGTGGCGCAGTGGTTAAGAATCCATCTGCCAATGCAGGGGACACGGGTTCGAGCCCTGGTCCGGGAAGATCCCACATGCCGCGGAGCAACTCAGCCCATGCGCCACAACTACTGAGCCTGCACTCTAGAGCCCGCAAGCCACAACTACTGAGCCCGTGTGCCACAACTACTGAAGCCCACGCGCTTAGAGCCCGTGCTCCACAAGAGAAGCCACCGCAATGAGAAGCCTGTGTGTTCGCTGCAACTAGAGAAAGCCCACGAGCAGCAGCGAAGACGTGACACGGCCAAAAATAAATAGATTAAAAATAAATAAATCAATAAATAAAAAGAAAGACTATGTAAAGAGCCTAGAATTTGAGTTTTGAAGTCAGCAGAAAGGTTTCCATGGCTTACTCTCTGGTCAGAAGCAGGTCAATTCACCAAAAAACAACTTTCTGAAGCACTCATTCCTTGAGTTGTTATTTCTCCAAAAATAACCTCTCTGAAGGTCAATTCACCAAAAGCCACTTCCCCTATTGAGCAATTCATCAAATGACCAATTCACCAAATCATTGATTATCAATACTTTCCTCCTATTAAGCTTTCCTAAAGTTTATGTCAAATCCTGTTGTATAAAGTGACTGCAGCAACTCTGGGGATATTTTAAAGTTTTAGTTTTAGTTTAGTTTGGTTTGAATTCTTTTTAGTTTTCATTTTTGCTGCAGCCATTTTATGTTAATTAGTTGATAGGCACTGACTAAAATTTAGTGTGCTCCAGGTTTCCTCAGAGTATTGATCTCTGACTTTTGGAATTATAATAACTGTATTTCAAGTCACAGTGTTGTGCTTGTCTTAAAATCAAGGACTTTTATAAATCATAAGGACAAGGTAAGTTTCTGTCATATTTAATCTGGCCCATGCTCTTTTGTATTTTTTTGACTCATAGATTTACTAACTGGATAAATCAAATGGATTACATGAAATATATCCTAAGCATTTAAAAAGTGTCCAAAATGTGAAACATACAGGAAATGACAGCTTATTTGGGCCAATGAATGTGCTGCAGAGCTGCTGGGCTTAAATGGCTAGGGCAGAATAAAATTTAAAAAAACTAAAATTAAGACTAAATATTAAACTAAAAATTTAAAATATCATTTAGGGCTGTTAAACTAGCCTATGCAACTCAATTTGCTAGACATTTTTTTAAAATGCAGAAAGGTTATGCCTTCTGTCTCTTTGTTATGTTGACTTGGTACTAGTTTGTAGGAAGATTCGAGATGAAAGGCAATACCATTATTATAAGCAGTAGAAAAAAAGTAGGAATGCCCAGAAGGGATTTTATAACAGACCATGTGATTAGGACCTCAGATTTGACATATACTCATCACCAATACAAAGTGAATTCAAATTCCTAAAAAATGTTGCCATGACAACAAAATTAAAATAATCAACTTTAAAAATAATCTTCAAAGCTTTAATGACTATGGATAATATAAACTGCTGTAAAAGTAAAAGTTTAAAGAAACAAGTTCTTGGTAAATTCAGCAAATTGGCCCTTCCTCAAATTCATCATTTGGTAAATGGCCATTTGGTGAATGGGATCTGCGGCAAATTGCTCTAAAAGAATATGATTTAGGGCAAGTTAGTCACTCTTGTAAATCTCACTTGCTTTATTTACTCTGTGAATGGGGATGATAAAGATGAGTCCCTCTTAGGGATTTGTGAGGATTAAATAAGATAACATGTATTACCTTACACTTAGCTTAATAAATGTTACTTCCTTTCCCTTGGAATGAAGCTCTACCTATGGCTGAGCCACTAGTCATCTGTGCCAAATCATGTCAATTTTCTGGGCCTTAGCTTTCTTAACTTTAAAGTGAAGGGATTTGACCAAATTATCTCTAAGATCCCCTTTCATCCTAAGCATTTTATGGTGTTAAAAACAAACTTTGGCCTGCTGAATCAAGACCTGTTTAGATTCCACCACTTCTGAGGCCTGGGTTCTAGGTAAGGACAGTATTCAGGGATTAGGTAGCTGAGTCACTGGTGCTAATTTTGACGAGCCTTTCTGGGTTGTTGCTAGGACCCTGAATGTTTTGCAGTCCCAAGAATCCCAAGGTGATGTGCTCTTCAACAACCCTGAAGGAAAACAAGTTTTGTTCTATCTCAGCCCTGGACTGAGGAGGGGTGGAAGGAAGGAGCTGACTACATGGGTATCTCTGGGTGACCCTTGGCTTCAAAGAGATATCTGAGTATCAGTTCAGCTCTAAGAGGCCCTCGTCACTGATGTACCTAGGGTATGGAGGGTTTGCTAGGGGAGCCTGAAAGCTGACTGGATACCTACTGACATGTATAGTAACTGTGAGGGACCTGTTGGTTTCTGTCCCCTTCCATTCTGCTCCGGGCTTTTTGTTACTTAGTACTGTGCATTTGTTTGCTATCCTAAGAATAGTCTCTTTTATCAAAATGAGATAAGCATACACTTGACTGTATTACAACATCTGAACATTTCTGTGCATAGCCAGTCTTTATCCTGGCTGGAGCACATCATACTTGTGAATTCAAATTAGTTAGAATAATAAATTAAAACATTTTTAGAGCAGACCAACAAGCTTTCATTGAAAATAGCTACTGCTCAATTTAAAATGCTATAGAAAAACTCGTCTTTCTCCTTGGTATTTTACAAAGTTAGAGGTTTTCCCCAAGCACAGCAAAGTTTCCAAATGTACTGATTGTGTATCCCGTCAGTGCTACATCCTTAGACCAACTGCATTTCCCTACATGATTTTAAGTCTATCTTTAAGACTTTTAAACAAAGTTCAAAGCACACACTTTCTTTACGTTTCCGTCCATAAAACGCAGCACAAATCGCACTGTATTTACTCAGGGGAAAAAGAAACAGACATCTCCATGCTCTAGGAACCACTGACAGAACATATTGCAATCTTTTCATTAAGTTCACACAAAAATGAGGATTTAATGCATGGGCAAAACAGCCCATCCCTAGAGGTTCCATTGCCCATAATCCCACCTTGAAAATAGCTCCATATTAATTGTTGCAGCCAAGTGGACACGGGGTTTTACTGCTTGGCACTCCCACTGCACAGATAACTAACTGCAATCATGAAAACCTTTGGTTTTCATTTGCTAACACATCCTTGTTCAAGCAAATATTTCATGTTTGTGTAAACCCAGAAAATTCATATGGAGCAAGCTAAACATGTATTTTCCTGTATGCCTTTACTGTATTTTGATCTTAACTGTATGACTTTTAGAATATTTGAAAGGACATAGAGTTGCAAGTATATACACGTACATAAATATATATATGCACTCTGCTTTAAAATTTAACACGTGAAAATTCATATATCCAAAACTGACAAATTGCAAATCAGCCATCCACATTAGCAAAGAACCAGCTGAAGCTTCCTTTACGTAACCATATCCCTAGTTAATTTAAAATACGGTTCGATTTATAAGTGTTTTATTTTCACTTCACTTCTTGGATGCGTTTATTGTTTAAAGTGAGGTGCACCTGGATGAAATGACCATTTATAAATTCTGACTTACCTTTCCCATTTCTATGCCTCAGGTTGTTAACTGTTGAAGTCTTTAAAATTATGTAGTTCAGCCTTTTAATAAACCCAGAATAAGCGAATTCCTCAAATAACTATTGGGACATATATTACACCCATTTCTTTAAGACAAGGAAAACAGAATTTCCTATACAGTAAATTCCTCACTACTCCAAACTCCACCTTACAAATAAGAAGAGCCCAGTTGTTTCAGAGGACTGGACACCGTTTGCAACTCTGGCATGGTAGAAGATCCGGGCACATAAACAGCCAGTAGGAGTAACATGCCAGTTTTGAATTGTTCACTGTTTTTATTATTTTTATGTCACTGTTCTAGGTTTCAGATGAACAGGAGCCTCCTATTGCTTTTATAGCAGGATATTAAATTGCAGCCTCTGGCAGGCAGCACCTGCCCTCTTCCTGACATGCTGTCTAGTCAGTCATTGGCCATGTGATACTCTAATGTAATGTATATTTTGTGTTTTGCTCTACATGGGGATTTAAACATTGTGGAACACAATCTCTCCCTGAAGGTATGCAACCCATGGTGTCAGGTCTTGATTAAGTTCCACACAACTAAAATTTAGTGTCCATGGAAGGTCCTGTCTTCCACAGGGTGTTTTGAGTGGTGAATGAACAAAATCTTATAAGCATCTTAGACAAATGTATATACTCTCTCATTCCCTTTGGTTGGAAATTCCCTGAAAGCTCTTTTACCCTAGCAATCCAGTGTATTGACCACACAGTATGATATGTTTAACACTATTGTAGAGAGAATTAATCATGTATATGTGCACGGATCCCTTGTCTGTACTCTATAAGGGGATCAGGGTAGTCTCCTCTAAATTTGAAATGAGGAGGATTTGAAATAATTAATAACCACTGGTTATACTATGCACCTTTAAGATTTATCTTTGAATATTCAATCAGAGATTTTAAAAAACTGGAGTAAACAAGTAGGGAAGTTTTAAAAAATTTCAGTTTCTGAATTTCAATTCAGAACAATGTTTAAGTTTGTTATTAAAATAAAAGGCACATCTTTAATGTCCTTAGTTTTGGTATCAGCAGTGTCTGAAGTTCAATTTTACGGCATCTTGCTTAAAGGTCCATCTTCCAGAGTTGCCTAGCTGAGCTTACAACTTATTACTCAGTCAAAAATGGCAATTAAATCTGTTACTATACAACTGTGGAACTATGGATGGCTTCTTGAAATGTGATATATTTAACATTTATCTCATTTATTTATTCAATTACAAAAACATAAAATCATAGGATTAGAAAAGATCTTAAAGTTCTCCAGCCTAACCACCAACTGATACTTAAATTACCTCTAAAACATTCTTGCCAAACCATTTTCGTAGGTGTACCTCAATTGTATTGAGTCATCCCAAGACTGGTCTTCTATCCCATGCACTGAACAATGCCTTCCCCACCCCTCAACCTCAGAGTACTGCTCAACACACTTAAGAGGGAGTTGAGGCATCTTCTGAACCAAGGAAGAGGTCACAACTGACTTTTTTTTTACCTTTTTTTTTTAATGTCTTTATTGAATTTGTTAGAATATTGTTTCTGTTCTATGTTTTGGTTTTTTGCCTGTGAGGCATGTGGGATCTTAGCTCCCCGACCAGGGATCGAACCTACACCCCCTGCATTGGAAGGCGAAGTCTCAACCACTGGACCACCAGGGAAGTCCCACAACTGACTCTTAATTGAGGGTGTGTCACTGAATTTTAAGTTTTAAGTCCCTGAGGTGCCCTTAGCACTTGGGCTTTTGTTTCTGACTCCTTCAGAGTTTATGGCGAATAAGATTCAGGTACCCAAGTCAATAATTGAAATTTGAAATGGCCTAAGAGGCAGTGGTGTGGTGAAATGGACTATGACTAGCAATTATGCTTCAGCTGTTAAGTGGCACTCTGAGTTAAGTGATATCCCTCTGGTAGCTTGAAATCAGTCTTGGTGGGAGTATTTACATCACAGAAATTGGCAAGTGGTTTAAATCGTCATTGTAAGATGTTCCTAACTGAATATGAAAGAAGACAATAGGTGAAATGCATTCCAGACCCTACCTGAAAGAAACCAAATATACTAAGAAATTTTAGCATTTCAAAATAATTATGGTAGTGTAGATAACTGTGGAAAAATGAAATATAGAACCTTGAGCTAGAGACTATTATAAAAGCATCCTTTCTATCAAATGACTTACTCTTTTTGAGGTCAGTTCTTTAACATTTGGGGGGAAACTTGAAAATTTACTAATGTGACTTGCAGAAAACCACGATTCTTTGCAAATATTCTATATGATGGATAGTTTTGGATAATCTGCATAGTTTTGGATAACTGATCCACGAACTGAAAATCTCTGAGTTGACTTGCAGAAGCATTATACAAAGTAATGATAACCATTTTTTAAAGATCTGTGATTACGTATGGATGTGATAATCTGTAAGCAGCACTATCAGATAAATAATACATATTTAAAAAATTTCTGTAATTACATGTTTACCCGATAGGCCAGAATGACTCTGTCCCAAGGAGCTGTTACAGACTGAGTAAATAATACATGTTTTAAAGTCCATAATTACATATGTAAACGATAGACTATCGAGTAAATAATGCACATTTTAAAAAGTCCATAATTACATATTTACATGATAGTCTGTAAATTCTGTAATTACTTATTTACACAATAGACCATAACAGCTGTTACAGTCTATTATGTTAACTCTCATAGAATTATATTATGGATTTTTAAAAACACCATAAAGAACCTAAGGAATGGAATGATAGGAATGAAATAAAATATGAACTTCGTATTTACTATAGCTCTTTCACAAGAGGACTATTTCAAGTTTAAACTATCTCAAGGTAAAACTCATGACTGAAACTTTATTGATAACAACTGATCTAAAACTTATTTGCAAAAATATAAAGTAAGGAATCACAAGCAAGGAATAACTGGGTGGTGTGATATTAAGCTAGGTTTTTCACCATCTCCATGGATAAAATTTATTCTTGGTGGCATAAATAAGACACTGTATGTAACTTTTATGTTTCCTAGACTTCTCATAAAATTACAGTGAAGCAAAATCATTAGAATTGTATTTTTGTTCTTTACTTGTTCTTAAAGCACAGTAGAATATTCTAAAGTTCGTACATACTAATAACATGTTTGGGTGTGTGTGCATAGGTTGTAATAATGATGACATATGCATTTGTATGTTTTTCATGAGGATTATAATTGCTTTCTTATCTTTTAAGGGTCCTCCTGGGTTAAAGACTCATACGGTATATTTTATGTTTCAAGCTCTGAATTTATTCTAAAGTTAAATATAAGATCAATGCAACTGAATGAGACTTCTGTCCATAATTACTATTAAATAGCAAGGCTAAATGAAGCAAGTGAAAATCTGTTATTTAGTGATGTTGGGCCAATCATTCCTAGGAACAAAACACAGTATGGGAGAAACCTTTGATCCTATTTGTTAGGTATTATCCCGTAAGATATTTGAAAGCTTGAAATAAGTGAGTGCTTGATTTTCCGAGGGATGTTGCACAAAAATAAATCTTCCCATTTTATAACATTTATTTTCACTTCATATTTGAGCTACAAACCCCTGACATTTCTTAGCAACACCCATGGATGAGTTATTTAAACAGCGACTCTCACATTTCTTTGAATGTGACTTTTGGTAAGAAATAATTTACATTAGGATCTAGTACGTACATATTTACAAAACTTTCACAAAACCACACATGCTCCTATAAAATGTAATGCATTCTGATATAATCTACTCCATGAATTATATTTAATTTTGTAAAAAAGCTGTGACTCACCAAATTGACTTCATGATCCGTAAATGGGTCACGACCTGAAATTTGAAAACATTGATTTAGACAGTGCTTTTTATTGCTGGGCATACAGGGCTTCCTTATTTTATAATAGTTGATAAAATCTGTAGATTTGGAATGGAAGCATTCTATTGGTGGATCATACTTGTGTAGTCTACGATTATTTATGAGTGTAGAAATATAAAGATATAAAGCTTTCTCATTGATGTTTCTGGTGTTAAAGGTCTTGAAATAGACAATACTAGGGTGCATTATTCAAGAGTTTTGTTACTATTGAAACTGTAGAAATTATTTAATGGGAGCTGTGCAGAGTGATACATCATATTTATAACTGAGGATGTCCTGCTTGCAGAAGGGATTCATTTCATGGACATTGTTGATGTTCCAGTACAGATTTGGAAGCAGAAAAAAAAAAAAAAGAGAAAATACAAACGCAAAAATGACAAATAATCAGAGAGAGATTTTTCATCTTCTTTTTACAGTAAGAAAGTCCTTGAATAATGAAATTTCACAGTGTATTGAGCAAATTTTAATGAGTGAGTTAATTTGAAATTAGGATCCTAGATGAAGACATCACCACTGTTAACTTGTAGGGAAAATCAAATATTTAGAAAATTATTATTGTTTTACTCTGCTTTCCGTTATACATCAATGTTCACTAAAATATGGTATGCTAAGATTTCGTTGTGGGAGACAGAGTAGAAGAAAAGTTTTCAAGATGAAGCCATGCTTGGTATAACCATTATGGAGAACAGTATGCAGGTTCCTTAAGAAAACTAAAAATAGAACTAGCATATGACCCAGCAATCCCACTCCTGGGCATATACCTGGAGAAAACTGTAATTTGCAAAGATACATGCACCCCAATGTTCATTGCAGCACTATTTACAATAGCCAGGACATGGAAGCAACCTAAATGTCCATCAACAGAGGAATGGATAATGAAGATGTGGTACATATATACAGTGGAATATTACTCAGCCATAAAAAAGAACAATATAATGCCATTTGCAGCAACATGGATGGGCCTAGAGATTGTCATACTGAGTGAAGTAAGTCAGACACAGAAAGACAAATATCATATGATATTGCTTATATGTAGAATCTTAAAAAAAAAGGGTACAAATGAACTTATTTGCAAAACAGAAGTAGAGTCATGGATGTAGAAAACAAACTTACGGTTACCAGGGGATGGCGGTGGAGGGATAAATTGGGAGATTGGGACTGACATATACACACTACTATGTATAAAATAGATAACAAATAAGAACCTGCTGTATAACACAGGGAACCCTACTCAATACTCTGTAATGGCCTATATGGGAAAAGAATCTAAAAAAACCAAAAGTGGATATATGTGTATGTATAACTGATTCACTTTGCTGTACACCTGAAACTAACACAACATTGTAAATCAACTATGCTCCAATAAAAATTTCAAAAATAAGAAGCCATGCTTCTGACAGCATGATAGAAGGTCCAAAATTGGTAAATATTCACCAGACACAAATATTGAAAATCTGTACTGTCTACTAGTTTCTATCTTATCAATACTTTGCATCTGGAGACCAGAGAAAAGGAAGGAAATTTGTGTAAGTATTCCTCGGTGATCTCTGTACTATTCGTGACTTTGGATAAGCTCAGTGGGTAGAATATCTTCAGACCACAGATTTATATTTATAAATTCAGTCATAATCTCAAATATGTATCATGCCAGATCTTTTATTTTGATCTTTTAAAAGAATTCTCTCTGCTGTTATTTGCTTTTACTCCTGCATTCCCTACCTTGGAGCACAGCCCTCCATCCACCCAGCCTCTCACCTAGAGAGCTGACAGTTGTCCTAAGCCTCTCGCTTTCCTTCATTCTCCCTAGTCCATCAGTACCACAACTTTTACGGCCTCTTTCCTAAATGTATTTTGAACTTGCTCCTTCTTTCCATGCCCACCGTCATTTTCTATAATCAGACCCTCATTATTTCCTAACTTTTTTCCTTTAAGGCTCTGAAATGATCCTCCCGCCTCCTGCCCGCCTCTGTCAGTCTATCTTTGGCACTGTTGTTGAGGCAATTGTTCTAAAAATCAGCTCAGGATTATGCCTGCCCTCTACTAAAAATTTGCCTTCCCTTTGCTTTCACTGGCCAGCTCTGCTTATCCTTCAAAACACGATGGTGAAGGTTCCCTAGCTCCCCTGTTTTTGTCAGGGTGTCCCCACCCTGGTGCCCACAGCACCTTGGGCCTAGCATTATCAGAGCACTGTCAAACTGTTTCACTGCCTGTTTGTTTCTCTTCCTCCTTTGAACTTCTCAAAGGTAGTGACTGTATATTTTGCCAGGAAATATTAAGTGCTCAGTAAATATTTGTGAAATAATTATATGGAAGAACCACTGTCTCAAAGCATTAGCCTTAATTCAGGATGATATTTTTCAACTAGATTTATCATAAGCTCAAGTTAATCTTCTCCATGGTTCCTAAAGAAAGTGGAATTAGGGGACATATTTTAGAGAGATGAAGTCCTCCAGATTACAGACTCAGTTAGGAATTGTAGCAGCCTAGAACCCACACTCTGATGTCATATTTTAAGGGAGAGATGGAAATCTGTCCCCTTCCCAGCTTTTCATATGTACATGTAGTAAATTACTTCCACATTATCTGTAGCAGCTTTTCTTGAACTCTAAACCCAAATTAGATGTTGCGTTTTTCAAACCTGGATCACTTGATTTAAAAAGAAAAGTTCTTTAGCTATATTCTGTAACTATGAATGGACATCATTGTGCGTCCTTTTGTCTGAAGGAATTTCCCTCTTGCTACATTGAAGTTTCAGAAATTTGATTTAATGCCAAATGATTGCGTCGGTTGGCTATTGTAATGCCAAATATGTATGTATTGGAGAAGTTATTTATTTTACATGTATTTATCGTTTTCTTTTTTATTATTATGTATAATGGAATTTGAAGACAAAGATAGATTTCTTCCCTGCAGTGTTAACTACACTAAGGGTTAGCATTAGGGAATGTCATTTGACTGGCTTTTGTAATGATAAATATTTCCAGGACAGAACCTATTGTGAACCTGTATTCTCTAGAAATTTCTTTCTCCCTTGGCTACTATTTTACCTTAAAGAGAAAGCAGAGAAAATGCAGTAGCAGTAGATTACTTCTAGGAACTTGTAAGCAATTAAGTAAAACTCACATGTCTGAACACATCTTTCCCTTTATATTATTTGCCATCAGTTACGCAGTGTGCCGATTTTTTTTCTGCTCTTCTTATTCAAAATTGATGCTCTTGGTGGTGCTATTGTCCATTCATAAATATGCCTTGAAATTCAGGGTGTGCCATAGAGACAGACAAGTTAGATTCTTTGTCTAGTGACCTTTCATTCGTTTAGCCATTAAACATATGACTGAGCACCCCTTGTTGGAAATGTAAGCATGAACCCAAATCCTGGTTTCAAGGAGTGTAGAGTTCAGAAGTGGGGATGAGATATGCACATATATATTGACAAAAGTTTAAAACAGCAATGCTAAAAGACTCCAACCACTTACCAGCTCCACTGTCCTCACTGAGTATGAGTCAATATCATTTCTTGTTCGGTAACTGCGGGGTCTGCTAATTGCTTTTGCTACTCGTATTTTGCCCCCATCCCCAATCCAGCCCAGATATCTTCAACACAGCAGCGAGAGGGTCCTTTTGAATTCAGTGTCAGGTCATGGCACTCCTCAGTTCAGAACTCTGTAACAGCTTCCATTTCACTGCCATAATCTGCCCTTCAAACCCTCACCCCATGAGCCTCTGCCCCATCTCCTACTGTTCTTTCCCTCCCTCACATCCCTCAAGCCACCCTGGTGTCTGCTTTCTTTAAAAACGCCAGGTGTAGGGCTTCCCTGGTGGCGCAGTGGTTGAGAGTCCGCCTGCCGATGCAGGGGACACGGGTTTGTGCCCCGGACCGGGGTCCGGGAAGATCCCACATGCCGCGGAGCGGCTGGGCCCGTGAGCCATGGCTGCTGAGCCTGCGCGTCCGGAGCCTGTGCTCCGTTGAGAGGCCCGCGTACCGCAAAAAACAAACAAAAACGCAAGGTGTATTTTTTCTAGCGCTTTCCACTGGCTTCTCCTGCTGCCTGGAATTCTCTTCCTCATATATCCACGTTGCTGACTCCCTCCCCTCCTTCAAATCCTCTGTTTTTTTCTAAGATTTCACCTTCCTAGTAAGCCGTACTTTAATCACTGTATTAAAAATTGGAACCCCCTGCACCTTGTTCCTCTGCTTTACATTTCATCTTACCACAGAATTGATCACCTTCTAAACACTAGGTGATGACTTGTTTATGATGTCTCTTGTTTGTGGTCTGTTCCTCGCTAGAATCTCAGCTCTATAAGGCAGGAATCTTTTTGTTTGCTGATATATCTGAAACACCTAGAGGAGTGCCAGCCCATAATAAGCACTCAGTGAGTATTTGTTGGATGAATGAAAAACATGAAATTTACAGATAAAATATTATTAAAATTTACAGGTGAGAGAAATTTATTCCAAGAGGAGGGGATTGGGAAAGGTCTCAATGGAGGTTTATTTCAGTTGGATCTTGATACAGGAGAAAAATTTGGATACATGCAAATACATTAAAGTGAAACTGTTTTGCTCATTGTTTCAAGTATTTTTTCCTTTAGTATTGTCTTGTAATTCTTTTTTTTTTTTTTTTTTTTTTTTTTTTTTTTTTTGCGGTACGCGGGCCTCTCACTGTTGTGGCCTCTCGCGTTGCGGAGCCCAGGCTCCTGACGCGCAGGCTCAGCGGCCATGGCTCACGGGCCCAGCCACTCCGCGGCATGTGGGATCTTCCCGGACCGGGGCACAAATCCGTGTCCCCTGCATCGGCAGGCGGACTTTCAACCACTGCACCACCAGGGAAGCCCCTGTCTTGTAATTCTTATTCATAATATTCTTGTTAAAGTCAATAAGAGGTACACCGAGGAAAGGATAAAGTTCAAAAAGAAATAGGAAACAGCTGTAAAATTCTTTGGGGTATGAGAGTATACTTTTCACCTGTGTAATGATTCATTTTGTTTTGTGGTAAGAGAAGGAAAGGAAAAATAAAAGAGAAATCCCAGCAATCACATTAAGTCTATCACTTTCCTGCTACTCGTTCAAAATAATCTCAGACACCTGATGTCCTCAAAGCCTACTTCTATTTAACTAAACACTCGTTAATTCCAACATAGGCTTTAAAAAATTCTGTCCTTTGCTTTGTAGTTCTTTAACTTCTTCTCTTAGGCAAATATAGAGAAAAAATAACCACATAAATATTAACATCAGATAATTAACATAATATAATGCCAACAACAACATAGGTTTATAGAAGAATCCTAAATTGAAGTTGCCTGCATGGTTTCCGCCTTCTCGTTTTCCTTACTTAAACTGTTCAAAAGGAAGCTCGAATTGCAACATCAAACACTGAACTCAGGAGTTCAATACTAAAATGACTGGAGGCCAGGCTGAAAACTAAGCAGCTAAGAGCTGAGGAAAAACCTGAAACACAATTCCAGGCGATAACTTTGCTAACTTGGCAAGAGACTGTTGCTAAGGTCCTGGTTTTCTCTGCACACTTGCCTCTTCCTCTTTCTTGACCACGCTCCGGTCAGGCTTTTATACTTATCTCTCTACTGTAACTTTCAGTCCTCATCTTTGCCATCGCAACAGCATTTGATACGCTTGGAACACTTTCGTGGCTAGTATTCCTGGACATCGCATCTCTGGTTTCCCTCCTACCTCACTTCTGTCTCCTGAGCTTTCTTTGCTGCATCCTCCTCTTCCTCCTTGTTGCCACCTTGCAATCCCGGTGTGTTCCAGGGCCCCGTCTTGCTACGTGTCGTTCTCTGGACGCGCACTCTTGAGGCCACCACGCTTTACTCCCTTGGCTTTTATACCCTTTACGTGCTGATGACCCCAAGTGTTTATCTCTAGCACCTGCTCCCACTGCTTATCCTCATTTAATAGAACCTGTTTAACACAGAACACTTGGTTTCATTTAGCCTCAACTCTGCAAACCTCTCCTCCCCCACAGCGTTCTTCATCTCAGTGAGTATTAGCGTCACCATCATTCAGTTGCTCAGCCCGAATTTCTTGATTCATCCCCGACTCCTCTCTCTTTCACACAGTACATCCAGCCCTGTCAGCAATCTGTGCTGGCTCTGCCTTCAAGGTGTATCCCAAAGTTGACCCTTCTTTCCAGTCCCTGACTTCCCATGTCTAGTCTTAGCCACCATCGTCTCTGGGAGGTCCTCCTTCCTGCATTAGACCCACAACTGGTTTTCCTGCTTCCACTCTTGGCCCCTTACAATGCATTCTCAACCCAGCAAACCAGTGAAGTTTCAAAAGGGTAGATCAAATAATGGCACATCTTCCAATGAGTTTCTATCACACTTAGAATAAATTCAAAGACCTCTCAGGGCCCATAAGGCCCCATATGATTTGGCCCCTGATTCTTTCTCCAGCCTCATTGCTTGTCTCACAGCCCATCAAACCCGGTGCTCCATCCGACTGGTTTCTTTGCAGCTCTTCAGACCCCTTGTGGCACAGCCTTTATCGTTGCTGCTCCTTCTTCCTGGAATGCCTCCATCCCCCACAGGTAGCCAGGTGCAGGACTTGCTTCCTCCCTTTATTCCCTCTACTGCCCCCGGGTCACCAGCTCAGATAGAACATCCTGGCCCACCCCACTGAAACCAGCACCCCACTCTACTCTCTTTCCCAGCCTTGCTTTTCTCCACAGCAGCTATCACTATTAATTGATTTTTATGGTATATTGTCTGTCTCAATACTATAATATGAAAGCAGGAACTCATTTACTTTTCTGTTCCCTAGCACATGGTAGGCACGCAATAATTTTTGGAGCAAATGAATAATTGTTGAATAAATATAAAGTATTTGTTAAGCCTGGTTTTATTTATTTTTTGCCTCCTTTGTTTTCTCTGTTTCTGCTTTCCTCATCAGAAACATGTCATATTTCAACCTTGAAGGTGACTTTTAAAAAAATTTTATTAACCAGAAGACAGTATAGACGATACAGAGAAACTTTGAAAATATTCATTGAAAATTATAAATCTCGACCCATTCATACCCTCTGTCTGGCATATTATCATTAGCTTAAGATAATTCAGGAACTGGCTGCAGTTTCTTTTTTTTTAAACTTTCCTTAGAGATACAGATTCCCATCAAAAACAAATACAAAAAGACCATGAAAGAGAGAAATACAGACAGAAAAAAAATATGAGTATTTATTTCCTTCAGTGCTTTCTGAATAATTTCCATTCAGTCCATGAAAGACTTTGTGGAAACTAGATCAGTTATTTCATATTTTCCATGACCCAATTCAACCTAATGCCCATAGGCTGGTCAAAACTGGAGCCAGGTTTTCTGATAGATGTTAATAGGAAGTTAGCAGATAATTATGGAGATTAAAAAAAAAAAAGTGAGAAATGAAAGCAAGATGGTAAGCAGGGGTGAGCTGCACAAACATCTATGCATCAATAACCACAGAAGAGAAAGGGGGGCATTTGATACCTGGGCTCCTGGCTGGTCTTCCCCATCATCCCACTTCACCTTATGGTCTGCTCACCTTCTTCCTGTGCTGGCTTCTGTGCTGATAGACAAGAAATTACAGCACACTCTTGGTTTCTCTCCCACTGGGGTACCAGTAAAGCTGAACAACTAGGACAGTCCTACCTTTAGGGTCAGTCTTTCCCTGATGTTTTGGTTGTACTTTCTGTTTGTTTGCTGTTAGGAAATTCTCAAAGGAGAGTTGTAAGTAATATCAAAGTGGACCTATGCAGAAAGTTCTAGAAAAACTGTTCCCCCCTGGGGAAGTCCTTTACCTCTAGCAAAGGCAAGTGATTCTATGGTTATTGGACCTGACTGTGAGTGTATAAGTGAACAGAATTTCAAGCAGCCTACTTAGGTATTTGTTATTTGGTTAAGTAACTGTCTAGGTTTTATAAACCAATAAATTGTGAAATTAAAAAAAATACAGTTTATTTTCACTCAATAAAACTTTCAGCTAATAAGATTTTTCAAGTAGAGATCCTTCAGATCAAAAAGACAAGAGTTGGTTATTACTAGTACATTATTTATATACAAATGATGATGCCAAAGTACTAAAAAAAAAAGTATTGAATTAAAGGGTTAATAATATGCTCTCCCTAAAATCTTATTTTTTTGGATGGATATATGTTAATTCAAATTGTTTCTTAATTTTTATAAATTTAGAATTACAATAGGCAAAGAGAATTTTCAAACTTCACATTTGAACTGATAAGTAGGGAGAGAATATTTGAAATTAAAACTTTTTTAGAAAATCTGGGCCATGCCACTGTCCTGCCAATAATAGTTGTCTTTGGTTATAGCCTGGGCCCTATGTCTTCATGTCCATAGGCCAAGAATGTGATGTAGTTCAATTATGATAAAATTTCTGATAAATATAGATGAAAGTAAGCTTGAATACAATCCATACAGTATTTGAAGATGTTTTATTCGATTGATCTTTTTATTTTGTAGAATTATATTTCACTTTATGTGTTTGCAAAATTGTTTGAAGTCTTTCTTAGGTATATCTATGGGTTTCTATAATCTTTACATATCAATTAGTTATATAGGTTTTTAAAAGCTATCCAATCTAGTTATTAATTTAGTTAATACTAAATTAACATTATATATTCATAATATATACTCTTAATTTTTATTCTTTTGTGTTGGAGAGTCTTATGTTTTCTTCTTTTTGTGGTACGCGGGCCTCTCACTGTTGTGGCCTCTCCCGTTGCGGAGCACAGCCTCCGGACGCGCAGGCTCAGCGGCCACGGCTCACGGGCCCAGCCACTCCGCGGCATGTGGAATCTTCCTGGACCGGGGCACGAACCCGTGTCCCCTGCATCGGCAGGCGGACTCTCAACCACTGCGCCACCAGGGAAGCCCCTTATGTTTTCTTTTAAATTAAGTTTTTTAGCCTCCTTATATTTGTGTTCACTGTTTTTTGTCTTCGTTTAAAGGGACAGGCGTATGACATTTAAAATTAATTAAGCACTCTTTTTCAGATGTTTTCTTGTGTTTTCATAACTATACGATTAAATTGAAGAGTAAGATTCAGTTTGAAATGACTGTGTCCTTGGCTACAATAAGTTTTTAATTCGTGTTTGAATGAGTGTATTTCATCAATATATTTTTAGCTCCACACATTATTCTTTTATTGGACATATTTTAGATGACTTAGGCATAATAAGCATGTGTTAGAAACCTCCTTGAAGTTGACTCAGAGATGTTTGGGGACTTCACATCCATTTTCTAATATTTAGGTCTCATGCACTTCCTAAACTTTGGAGAATTTTGCATTGTATAAGCCATGAAGAAAATTGAATGTTAAAACAATTATTCTTTTTCTTACTTCTGTGGAAATTAAACAGCCAAAAAAACTTTAATTCAATACTGTATTAAGCCTGAGGTTTTAAATACACAAAAGTCAGTAAAATAAAAGTGATGGTTCCTAGAGCAAGTATAATTCAGACATATTGTACATATATATTAAAGCATAAAAGTTAACACCATATGTACAAAATACTACACGGGCACATTTGTGTCACCACTGATAAATGCACAACTCCTGTAGGAGCTGTGAACTCTTATATGAGCCAGGATTTGAGTCCCAGATATGAGAGAGGTTTAGGTACAGTTGTGGGAATACTGCTGCATTTCTTCTGTAAATTTTAAATTTCAACCAGAAAACTGTAGAAGCGAAAATTTCATTAGGGAAACAATTCTAAAACTTCTAATTTTTATAACCACAGATTTATTTCTGTGTGATAATGCAGTAAGGTCTTTTTCACATGCTCTTTGCTGTTCATTTATTAATTTGTTTTCAATAAATATTTATTGAGAATTTACTAGGAGCTAGACCACCTTAAATACTCGGGTCATCAGCAAACCAGACAATAATCCTTGCCCTCGTGAAGTTTATGTTCTATGAGGGAAGGCAGACAATAAACACACTAAATTAGTAGATTATAAAGTAGATTAAGAGGTAGTGCAATAAAAAATGGAAAAAGAGCAGGGTGCTGAGGGTAGAGGTTTGGTGGATAAATTGCAATGTATTGAATAGGGAAGATGTGAGGAAAAACTGGAAGGCAGTAAGGCAGTCAGCCACGTTCATAGATGGGAGAAGACAGTTTCAGGCAAAGCAAACAGGTAGAGCAAAAGCCTGAAGGCAGAAGCATGTCTAGCATATTCAAGGTGCAGCCTCAGTGTGGTCAGAAAAGGATGAGTGAGAGAGAGAAAACTACGAGATGGTTCAGGAAGTTAACAGGAGGCTAGATCATGAAGGGCCTGTAGGCCATTATCTGGGTTCTGACCTTTACTCTGAGCAAACTAGGATGTAATCCAAGGGTTTTGGGCAGAGAAGTGACACCTTCTGATTTTACTTTTGAAGGGGTCATTTGGCTTTTTAACAATATGGGCACTGTGGTAACAGTACAGTACGGCGCTTTACCGGAGACTCAGAATAATCCAGGCTATAGATTTGAGCCAGGTTAGCAGTAATGGAGTAGGGTGGGAAATGGCACATTTTGGAGCTCGTTTGAAGGTAGAACCAAGAAGATTTCCTAATGCACTGGGTGTGGAGTGTGAGAGTAAGAAGGAAATCAAAGATAACTCCAAGGTTTTTGGCTCAAGCCACTGGAAAGGTGGTATCGCTATTGTCTTAGATGTATGATTGCTGGTGAAACGGTTTTGGGAAGGAAGATTAAAAGTGCAGTTTTGAACTTGCTGAGTTGGAGATATCTTTTCGATATCCAAGTGGAGATGTAGTCAGTTGGATCTAAAAGTGTGGAATTCAAGAGAAAGGTCTAGGCTGGAGATATAGATTGAGGAGCCACGAGCTTCTAGATGGTATTTGAAGCCATGCGTCTGAAAGTAGGCATCAAGGGAGCGGGTGTAGAGGGAGGAGAGAATAGGGCCAATGAATGAGCCTTGCAGCACTCTGACACTAAGAGGTCAGAGCAAAGAAGAAGAACATACAAAGGAGACAGAAGAAATGACCCGCGAGGGAGGAGAAGAATGGTCAGCTGGGTCAAATGTTGCCGATAGATGAAGTTATATGAGGACTGTGCATTGACCGCTGGATTTAGCAACGCGGAAGTCATTGGAGACCTTGATAAGAGCAGTTTCCATGGAGTATTAGGGACAGAAGCTTGATTGTAATGGGTTCAAGTGAAAAAAATGAAGAAAATGTTTATGCACAACTCTTTTTATATGTTTTGCTGGAAAGGGTAGCAAAGACAACGGATGATACTTGGTGAAGATCATGTGGTCAAGAAAGTGGTATGCTGGTAGGTTCTCTGGGAAAAAAACAAGTTTGATTTGTAGCTTTTGCCAACTTCAGTAGTGTAAATACCCCCCAGTCATGGCTGATTTCGCTGAATAAAGAGTTGAGAACAGATGTGCACAGTGGGTTCTTGAAAGCTGGCATGAGCCAGCTCTATCACACCACTAGCTCAACAGAGGTTTTGCTTTGTTTTAAGATGAGAGAAAATAAAAGCTACTTTGTACATCCTGAAAAGATTAATCCAGTAGATAGCTAAAAATTGTTGATGTAGTCAGGAAAGGGATGAATTGCTGGATTACATTTCCCAGAGTCGGCGAGAAGGAATGTGATCCAGTGCACAAGTAGAGGGATTGGCTTTAGATATAGATATTTATCATTCATCTGTATTAATAGTGGGAGAAGCAAGAACATGTAGTCAAAATTCTATAGGTAGTTGTTGTACGGGGAGTCTCAATGCTTATTTGCATGGAACAGAAACTCATTTAAAATAAATAAAGTTTGAAAAGATTAATTTTTGGAAGAATATGGTGGTGGCTCAGAAAACCCAGGCTAATTGTAGTTGAGCCTCATGAGGGGACTCATCTCTTTTTTCTCTTGAGTTTTAGATATGTTCCTCTCTACCTCTGGATACTGACTTTTGTTCCTCCATTTTCACATGACCCAAATTCACCTTTCTTGTTCAAGTGTCCAATAGAAAGAGGCAAATGACAAATAAGCTAGGAGCTTAGTTCATGTCAGTCTCCACCTCTGGTCCCATCAACCTAGAGCAAAGGCAGGAGCCCCTGGCCAGTTAGCAGAGAAGATTTACTCTTTTGGCTCCGGATGCGCAGGCTCAGCAGCCACGGCTCACGGGCCCAGCCGCTCCGCGGCATGTGGGATCTTCCTGGACCGGAGCACGAACCCGTGTCCCCTGCATCAGCAGGCGGACTCTCAACCACTGCGCCACCAGGGAAGCCCAAAGATTTACTCTTAAGAAGCAGGTTCTCTAAGCAAGATGGAGCTGAGGATGAAAGAGTGGACCATCTCCAGTATGGTCACTAAGAGTTTGGAGCAAGTATTGAATTGGTATGCTTCTGTGTCATTTATTCATTCAGTTTTAAATTTATTCATTTGTTTAGTTAGTCCACAACTAATTATTAAAAATCTGTCCTGTGCTAAGCATTGTGGTATATGCAACGGAGATATGAGGACACATAAGAATGAACCTGTTCCCTGTCCTGAAAGTGTTTCCATTTTTTCCTAAGGTGTTTATAGTTGTCATCATTATGAAAATGGTGGTGGTAATAGTAATAGTGGTTGATTACATCTTAAGGACCATATGTCGAGGATATTTTGTACTATTTGCAATACAAATGTTAGTCATTAGCCCAAAGGCATCATGTACCTACAAGGCATTGTTAAAAAATCATTTATTGCCATTTGAATCTCCTGTTAGAAATGAATTATTTTTGGTAATTTTTATACTTTTAAGTTTCATAGATCATTTAGTCTTTGTAAGAAAAGGAGCATGGATTAATTGCTTTCATATACTGAAAAAGATATATTACCTCTTGCTGATGTTTGAGATAATTCGTTTGTCTTCCAAATTATTTTTTGAATTGTGTAAGAATATATGTACATTGTTAAAGGCTTAAACATTACAGGAGGGAATAAAGTGAAAGTTAAAATCTCCCTTCCTGAGCTCTTCCCCCTTAAAACTCCCAGTCTCACTTCCCAGAGAGAAATACTACCAATCATTTCTTATGTAGACTTTGGGAGAGTTTTGATGTATATTTAACATATTCATACACACATAGATATGGTCTTATGCACCAAAAGTGCTTGACGTTTGTTCTTTGAAATTCCCTGCATATATTTCTACTTTAAGAATATTTATGGCATTGGGCTAAGAAATAACTTGAATCGCAAGGACTAACTTTCTCCACTGAACAGATCTGAAATAGAAACTCTAGGTAGCTGTATTTTTTCTTATAGTAATAATCCAATTTTACTGAATTGTGTTTCAGAGAAGTTACATGACTTGCCCATGGTCACATAATTAGCAAATGGCACAGGTGAGATTCAAACCCACAGCCTTATTGTACTGGACTGGACTGTCTCCTAAATGACTTTGCTTCTTAATTATATATAACAATGTTCTTTCTTTCATGAATTAAAAAAAATTCTTTTTCCATGCTTTTACAAACCTTGTTACAGTAACTGTTGGTAATGGAGATGTCACCTCTGAAATATTATGCCCTCTATGGTAATGAAAGTAAACACAAGCTTACTTCTCTGAATTAAAAATTTTTTATGTTTCCACAAATTCAGAATATTTTGCAATTTTGAATTTTGGAGCTGATTACTTTTTAAGAAAAATTGTATTAGGACTGTTTCCCTGAAGGATAATTTCTCCTATGGTCTTTGGTTGCCAAACTAGGTTGACAGGTTCACTTTCCTACCTTCCTAGAAGAACAACAGGAAATAGTCATAGGAAAAAAGAGATGCGTATTTTTAACTGTCTTTAAGGCCACATATTCTGGTGAATGGTTTTTCTGTTGTCTGAATACTCGAGCCTCAACTTTTGATATGTGTGTTCCCTTTAAGAAGAGAGTATCTTCTATTTCCAAGGCTGGGAAATATAATCTTAATTCCTTCATTGAGAATTCTGCAATTCTGATTGCAAAGAGAGAAAAGAAGGGTGGGGCTTCCCTGGTGGCGCAGTGGTTGAGAGTCCGCCTGCCCATGCAGGGGACACGGGTCGCGGCTGGGCCCGTGAGCCATGGTCGCTGGGCCTGCACGTCCGGAGCCTGTGCTCCGCGGTGGGAGAGGCCACAGCAGTGGGAGGCCCGCGTACCGCAAAAAAAAAAAAAAAAAAAAAAGGGTGGACAGGTAGCTCGTTTTAGTATTTTGAAATTGGACCTTTTCTATTTCAGCCTGTAGACTATAGGAATGTCTAAAATCCAATATAGTAAAAGCATTTGTTTTTAAGGCCAGTGTCACCAGACATAACATTTTTGTACGTTATGTTTATATTGTAGTTTTGTTTTTTTTTTTGTTGTTGTTGTTTGTTTGTTTTTCTGCGGTACGCAGGCCTCTCACTGTTGTGGCCTCTCCTGTTGCGGAACACAGGCTCCGGACGCGCAGGCTCAGCGGCCATGGCTCACGGGCCCAGCCGCTCCGCGGCATGTGGGATCTTCCCGGACCGGGGCACGGACCCGCGTCCCCAGCATCGGCAGGCAGACTCTCAACCACTGCGCCACCAGGGAAGCCCTGTAGTTTTGTTTTATTTTGGTCCTTTGTGTTTGCGTAGGATCCTGAGAAAGTTTTCTTTTGGAAACTTAGGCATGTTCATGTTGGAAAGAATATGCCTCTCTTAATGATTAAGGTATTAATTTGGGGGTATAAAAAATGAAAACCAATAAAATGTCATCAGTGATACGGGAGGTGAAAATATGAATTAGGTAATATGGAGAGTGAATAATGATAACTTTGCATCTTGCCCAGACATTCCTTTCCTCTCTCCTTAAGGGATACACTTACTGCTCTATCTTCCCAGCAAGTCAGCTATATTTAGCGAGAGCCCACCATATGTTAAACAGCAATGTAGGTGTTGAGGGTAGTTACAAAAGAACTAAAAAATAAGGATAATTCTCTGGAGGAATTTATAACCTAGTTTCCTCTGTTTCCCCTTGCTTTTCCCATTTGATCTCTTTGTTATATTCCATTTAATTTTTCATTCTGTGAGGGCTTCAAAGGAACATGTGGATCCAATGTTCCTTTTTTCCCTTTACGTACTTTTTATTCCACTCAGGAATATAAGGCAGTAATTTTTATTTCTAACATTTTTAAATACATAGGCCGTGTGGTATGACTATGCAAAGTAAGATCGTAAATATTGTAAAGACAACTTTATAGGTGCTCACAACACCACAGGTGTTATCTATACATATGTGCAAAAAATTACATGTAAAATCCTGTAGGCCTAAGGATAGCTGTATGTTTCAGTAATTGAAATGCAGATTTATATGTAATCTATATTAAAATGATCAAATTGAGTGGTATTACTGATTAAACATCATAGTTGTTAATATATACTTATTCTTAGTCATTTTGAATACAGTTAATTTTAGGGACTAGACTTCTCCCCAAAGTGCTGGGTCAGCACAGGTAAAATAATCCTGAAAACACTCCACATACACTTCTAGACCCGGAGGAATCCCTGCTAAGACTTTGTCTACACTTAGCGTTTCAATATCCTATTTCCATTTTTACCATTGACATTCTTTAAATCTGTTTTCGGTGATTGAGGGAAAGACAAATTAAGTAAAATAATTACTAGTTAAGTAAAATAGTATTGTAAGGTCGGATCTTAACAAACGGCACCACGAAACAGAGGAAAGCTTCAAGTGAGCTTTATTAGGGAGCGCTCCCGGGCGAGGTTCACTGGTCCGAGAGAAAGGGGCCAGAGAAGTCGCACCCGGGCGAGGGTTGGGCAAGATTTTATAGGGGAAGAAGGGAAAGGGGTGTGGTGAATCTGGGAGGGCGCAGGGTATTCCTTATTTGGTGGTCTTTTCGGGTATCCTGGGGGACCGTTGGTCCCGCCCCTCGAAAGGCGGGAAGGCTGGGCTGGGTTCAAAGTCCCCAGGTCAGTTCCTGGAACTGGGTGGTCCGGAATGTCTCCAGGGCAGTTTCTGGAACTGGGTGGTCCGGAGAATTTCTGTCTGATGCAACCTGTGAATCTGATCCTGTTCCCCTGCCTCGGGCCAGCTGGCCTTACAAGTATATCTTTTGCAAACATTTTGAGCAGCTTAATTAACAATGTCCTAGATGAAGCAAATATACACCCAAACCAAAGAATAAAAAAACTCTCTCTCTCCTCTCTCTGTTTCTCTCATTCTTTCCCATTTTCTCAGTGGGGAAGAATCAGAAAGGACTGACGGGTGGGATGGTGACTCTACAAAATGAAAGAGTATCAACACCCCAGTAAATGCCTTTCCTCATGCATTTGTACTATCTATCTACTCAATTTAGTTATGTGACACTGTACTAGCTAGTGGTGCAACAGAGGCAATAGCTAAAAACTAAATATAATTAATTAATGTTTAATCAATTTGCAAATTTACTGTGATTAAACATGAAATAGAACCACTATAAATCGATTCAAAACAAACTCCCTAGATATTAGAAGACATTTACTGTTTAGAAATATGTATTAACTCATAAATTTCACAGAATGTTTCCTGCTACGGGCGAATGTGTATGCCACTTACCCATCAGATGAGTAGCCAAGCACTTAAAATGTTGTCAGCCTAACGTAAACAGGATAATGCTTAACATTCAAGAAAAATAAATCTTGAAATAGTCAAACAGTTAGACAAAAAGGAACATATTAAGCAATTTGCATTATAGTTTCAAGGAAAAAATTTTAAGAAAATATAAATGAATTTTTTTGAGGCTTGATTAAGTTCTTCAAATAAAAGAGATAAAGCCCTAAAGCCATGAAAGGGCACTCCCTCATAGTGATCTTGACAAAGATATGCTAGGCTCTTTTCACTCAGAATGGGGCATAGGGAATGCCGGAATCTGGGCTGAGAAGGCAAAGTGTGTGTTTGATGGTTTCAGAATGGAAGGTAACTTTGGTGAACATTCTGGTAGGTTAGCCTGAAGCAAACAGCACCCTGGGATTCATGTTTAACAAGTGGATGAAAATATGCTGATGTGTTGGAGCCAGGGTTTGTGACATTGAAGTGAGAGTGTTTTGGGAGGAGGAACAGAGAGCCCTGATCTGCAGGAGGAACTAGCTAGCAAAAACAAGAGCAGATTAGACTCTCCTGATACTGAACCTAGTTTTTTGGCAATCACTCTGTTTTGGTGTACATCCTTGCAGATGTAAAAATGAAGTTAGGTTTTATGTGCACACACACAATTTTCAGATGAATTACAATGTATTTCTGCCTCTATATTCCAATAAATGTATATACATTTATTTATACAATCAATCATATATACATACATATATATACATATATAAATATATCAACCTCATCTTTTACAAAACAGTTGCATGTATTTCATTGTCTACGTGCATCATAATTAAATTAGCCAACTGGATGAAATTTTAACCAAGTAAGTTTACATTGACTCCATTTAAAATATATCTTTATGCTTCGTCTTAGTCATAATTTTGGTGATCTATGACCTCTGTCTCCCCATTATCCTGATTAACTGGAAACTGACTGCTTATTATTAGGAAACCTCATAGAAAGCAGCATTTAACATTAACTTTTAAGGTAAACTAAAAATCAAAAGACCTAGATTCTATTTCTAGCTTCAGGATTTAGATATTGTGAGTTAAAAACAATTGTACACTAACAGCAGTAAACATATGGCAGACGACATGTGGTTATAGATTTGTTCTATAGGTTTGTTACAAATTTTTAAAGGAATACAGACACATGTTGGTTGACAGCAACTCATATTAATGGAAAGGAAGAAAATGATCTTATGAGATGGTTAATAATATTCCTTTTTGCTTTCCTCTCTTACATTTCTTTCCTTGTTGAACCATGCACTAAACTGCCATTCAGCCCTCCCACGAGTTCCCTGGTATAACCTATAGCTTTACAGAAATTTCCAAAACTTGCTTCCCTTTTAAAGCTCCTTCACCATACTTGATTCCTTTAGATCTCTTCTCTTATGATTGTATTTTTCTTAGTGTTGAGCTCTCTTATATTAATTTCCTTTTCAAAGTTCAATGAATTCTGAAACATTGATTACTTCTAGATACTCTACTTTTTACAGTTTTACATGCAATTTTTTTTTTCTCTAGATGACATTGAAGGATAGGAGACCCAGTAAAGTAAGCTTTTTCCTATTCTGGTGTTATTTTTACTCTAGAGATTATATTTAGTTAAATTTAGTTAATTTGAAAAATTTTAGTAGTCTTTATCATCTGGTACCTCCTTCTCTAACATTCCTTTTATGGTATTAAAGGCATTAAATATATGCATATTTGATCCATCTGTCTTCATGCAAGATTTGTATGTGTGTGTGAATGTATGTGTATATATATATATATTCAGCTATGATTCAGTTTCACTTTGTTTTGGATGACAATTGTTGTGTATTCTCCTATGGCAGTATTCAAGTTCTAGTTTCATTTAGGGGTGTATGTTTAGGCCCTTTCTCCATTAGCAAATTATATATAAACTCAACTTCTATAAGTAAACCAGTTTCAAGAAACCAGGGATTAAAAAAATTTTTTAATTACATGTTCAGAGCTTTAAAAATGAGGCACCATATTTTCCAGAGCATCCCTTTTTGGTATGCTTTGATAAGTATCACAACATAATATTGGATTGTGTGTACATTTTAAAGTTCTGATTCATAATCAGATTGTAATTTAATAGGAAATTTAACTGTGTTAGAAGATACACTAAATATTTGATAGATGTCCTGAAGACAAATGTTTTGTGCCAAGAAGAGAGTCATAGTTTAGTGAAGATTAAGACAGAGCTGAATCCCCTGCCTATTAGCTGTGTGCTGAGCAGATTACAGGGGTGTATCCATTCCTTCAGGGAAGTTTAACTGGTGTGATGTAATTTACTTTGGATTTTCAATATCTTTTGGTTACTTCATCTCCTAAAAGGATAACTTTGAAAGTAAATTGCAAAAGCAACCATATTAGACTCTTCTGATGAAGAATTAGAACAACAGATCAATATAAACTGAAGTGTGTATTTTTCTAAATCAGTATTAGCGTGGCAACCAAGAGGTGATTGATATGCTTAACTGAAGTGTGTATTTTTCTAAATCAGTATTAGCGTGGCAACCAAGAGGTGATTGATATGCTTAAGATACAAATTAATCATCAATAGAGTTCTTATATCATACTTTGCAGTTAAAATATTCGGGAGCTAAAATTCAGAAAAAGGTATTCTCAGTGCCTTGTGGCCTCATGATCAGAGTATTTGACCACCAGCATTGATCCTGCAAGCTGGTGCCCTGTATGTAAAAACATATGAACATGCAAATGTTTGGATTTTACAAATTGTAATAAATCCAGTAATTATGAGGTATAGGCAGTTAGCTCCCATGAACTGAAAGGCATTCTTAAGCACCCTAGGTGTCCTTCCCACACTCGGGATAAGCTGTACGTAGGGTGAGAGGGTGCCTCTCCACCATAATCTTTCAGTCCTTGTCTTTTCTCCTGGGTGACAATTCTATAATGTAAGCATCTATCTACTAAGAACTGAACTGAAACCTCCTATCCATTTTTGCATAGAACACTGGACAGCCATTAAAATGGAAACAATATTTTCTCTTTTCTGATGCAGAGGAGATTTAAATTGGTACCCTGAAGGTAAAAGGGCATAGCTCATCACCCAGTGCCCAGGCCTTAGGGGACTGTTTTTTTTCTTTTTGAACAGATACAAGAACGTGATTTTCCTTTCCCAATTTTTAGGAATAGTCATTTAATTATTAGTATAATCGCTTATATAAATCATAATCTTTAAATTATTCTAATTTTCATGGATCCATTTTAAATACTGATTAACTTCTGAGCAAAATGTGTATAGGTGAGTGTGTGTCTGTGTATGTGGGTATGCGTATGTGTGTTTCTGGATTTATTGTAATGTAATAGTGAATATCCGTATAAATAAAGTATAGAATTAGAGTATTCAAACCAAAGTTTATTATTTAGGTAAAAAGGTATTTACTGTACGTGTGCTCTTCAGTTGATATATCGTAATTATGGCTACAAGTGGCTATTTCACTTTTCTGTTGTCTCAGTTTTCATTAGCTGCAGTTTTCATCTCACGAATAAAAACATTCAGTATTCCTCCAGTGTATGCAGACTTGGCAGATTATTTTACAAACTCAGTCTGTAGCTATAGTTTCTGTATCTGTAGATGGGCAGATGGAACCAGTCAATGAATTCCCTACTATTTTTCAAGTTCCATGATTCAATGACATTTGAGACTAAAACTTCTGCTTTTTTAATGATCTGAGGCTGAATTAAAATAATTTCTTTGAAACTAGCATTGCCTTTTCAAAACTAATTCTGAGTCTTATAACACCAAATCCTCTGCTTTATAATCTCCTGACATGTAATGGCTCTACTGCCTGCTGTGGATGTGGTCCCTCTGAACTTGGCTACGTAGGCCTAAGACCAGAACTTAAATACTTTACAAATTGAATTGTGCTTGTGTTAGAAACTGATTGATAAAATAAATTACTATATCTTGTACGTTAAGATTTGAGTTCTGCAACTGTAGCTGTTACAAATTACCTGAAAACCTTTTTATATTGCATTTCTGTGGCTCTATTTTACAATTGCTTTAATAAAGAATTCTATACAAAAATTGTTTGATATTAATAACAATCATTAACAACTTGATAGATTCTTATTAAGTATATTTGCAATACATTTAATCTTATTAAACTCAGCCTTGAGTTGTTTCTTCCAAATATTATAGGTCTTTATGAAGCTAGCAATATAAAGAAGAGATTTCAACTATTTTCGGCCAAAAATTAGGTTTAGTTTAATGGATCAATTTTTTTCTTATTAAACTGCATCTGACCAGTGCCAAGTAATACATTCAGCATTGATCTTTGTCTCACCCTGCTGTAGCTTGCGTTCTCTTTATGTACATGAAAAATAAGGTGCCAGGAATGAAAACAATGCCTGTATAATACAAATATAGAATTTTTCTCAAACTTCCATTCAGTTTATCATTTTACTTTGTTATTAATGCCTTGCCTGCTGCTTTTCAGAAATGTGTTTTTAAAAAGCACATTTATTTCCATAAAGAATGCTTTCTTCTGGTGTAATTAGAAAAAACATACACCATATACTGGAGTACATCAATTGTTTCAGGGGCATGGACAAAATGTATGAGCCCTGTTCACATGTGCAAACAGTCTGTTCTAAATGTGGAGCCCTCCGGGGACTTGACCCATTAACACTGGGGGTCTGAAGTGTACTGGTTAGAACTGGGGCTCTGTTTTGTAGTTCTGTTTTTCTTTTCGTAAAAATAGAAAGATAAATGAAAATGGAACCAGATTTTAATAGATACAGAACATGCACGGGACAAAGTTAAAGTGGTGTCAGTGCTTCTTTGAAGTTCTCAGTCTTTGAGACACTTATAGTAATAACAGGAGCCCTGGAACCTCTTCATTCCACTCCTCCTGTCTTTTTTCCAGCCCCAATACATTCCGCATACTTCTCAGGAGAATCTTATATTATTGCCACTGCTTGGAACTTCCCCTCTCCTTAAAAGTTTTCCTTGGCTTTTCCCTGCTCTAAAGGGCAGAATTGAAACTCGACTCCTGGCCATTTAAAATTGGAGGGATGGGTCTTCAAACTGGCTTTTTGCTCTTGTCTTGCATTCCCCTGAACAAATCTTAGACTTCAGGTGTTTCCAAAAACACCTTGTGCATTTCTTCGTTCACCCCCTTCCCCTGGTTCAAATGCCCTTCCATCCTTCTTTTCTCTTTTCCACCTGTCCAATTTCTGCCAATCCTACAAGCCCCAATTTCACTTGTCACCATTGCTTCAAAAGGTTACCTGCTCACCTGCACAAAATGTGCTTTACTTGGGAACATAGAGTCAAACAGATTTTGTTGGTATATACCACAGACTAGCTACGTGACCTTGGGTGATTTAGTTAACCTCAGTTTAGTAATCTCACTTACCCCAACTTTAAAGAGGAGATTATAATATTCATTCCATATGGTTCTTTTAAGAATTAAATGCATTATATGTAAGCTGGGCATATGGTTGGCCTCTGATAAATAATAATAATTTTCTTTCTTCCTCCTCGAGCCCCTGGGCTCTGGACCATTCATTTGGCACACATCATGTATTGCCATGTTGCAGTAATTTTTTCTCTATTTTTAGTTGTTATCTTATCAACTGGTTTTTAAGTTCCTTTTCCATAGTAATGGCTCCATATACTACTTTGTATCTGTCATGATGCAGAGCAAAATAAACCACACACCGTAGACATGATTTGATTCATTAAAAAATATTTCCCCAGCAATGAAGAAAAGAGAAAAATGTCTTTCTCCTCCATTATCCTCCTACACATTGCTCTTTGACAACATCAGGATTCAGTTTTATAATTCTTGCAATTGGTTTTAGATTATTCTCTTCGTCTTGTTTTAAAGAAGTTCTCCTTGATGGGGGGCCTGAGCCCCCCACTAACTTAGAAGAGTGACAACCAGTATGAGACATTTGCATTGCAGGTAGGAAAGAAAGTGCACTAAACTCAAAAGACTTAAATGGGGTCTTTCAGTTTGAGCCAAGCGATATCCTCCACTCTGTTTAACCAAGCAGTGAAGTGGTGATTTGATTTCAAGTCCTAGGTAAGCCTTCTTGTATTTCAAGTGGAATAAGTACCATATTACCTGGAACACAGCTGTAACATGGACTGCACTGTTAACTCTCTGGCTGGGAGTGGGAGTAATAAGCCTCAGAAAGCTGTCTTGTATTTTCTAGGCCATGGAAAATGTGAGGTTTTCAAAGCCATGACCTTTCCCATGATCTGATGGCCCCAACTCCTATCAGGGGCTTTGGCACTGCTAAGAATATAGGAAATCCTCTTGGGCAGTTTTTGGGAACAACCTCATGGATGACAGCAGTTATTAAGTATGTTTTTGGGAAAATTGTATCCTTTAAAGATGGGCTTCTGAGTGGTTATCATTTCCATAAATACCTGAGGCATAAATCATTTATAATTTCATCCAAGGCAGCCAAGGTGTAAACATGTTTTTTTTAATAGACACGTGAATGCAAACACACACACACACACGCGCACACACATGCACACCAACAGAGTAGCATCAGAAGTGAAATATACAGCTCTGTGTGTGTGTCAAACTGGCGTAACTGGCCAAGTCTTCCGTGTGATCAGGATCAGCCCAGAGATGTCCTAGGTTGGGTATAAGTCATGAATTAAAAGCAAAGCAAGGGCTTCCCTGGTGACGCAGTGGTTGAGAGTCCACCTACCGATGCAGGGGACACGGGTTCGTGCCCCGGTCCGGGAGGATCCCACATGCCGCGGAAGCGGCTAGGCCCGTGAGCCATGGCCGCTGAGCCTGCGCGTCCGGAGCCTGTGCTCCGCAACGGGAGAGGCCACAGCAGTGAGAGGCCCACATACCGCAAAAAAAAAAAAAAAAAGCAAACACGAAAAGGGTACGGTTTCTGGAGTAATGCTTACTTTTAAATGTTAATATTGAATATGTATGATTTATATCACATCAACTTCCTTAGTCTTTCTAATATCTAAGTAATTACTGCATATAAAACCAGACTTTTTAAAATTTAAAACTAAAATAAAAGGCTAAAATATGATTGTGGGATCCATGTTTCTATAGTATAACCTTTTAGGCTTCAGTCTTATAGTAAAGTTCATGAGAAAAATGTTGTCAAGGCTAGTGAGAGAAAAACATGTTACGTCTTTGTGACATTTTGCCAGGGAAAATTGTACATACACGGAAATTTCAGCGAACTTAATTCATAGGCACTTGTGATTAATTTGTGGGTTAAAAATAAAAATAATACCTGTACTTAACTTTTTAAAAATTTCAACTGTCCAGAGGGGCAAAAATGAAAAGTGAACATTTCTCTTAACCAACAACTTTACTCCTCTCGGAAACCACTTTTAACTCTTTTATGCTTCTTTCCCTCTTCACCTCCCTTCTGCCCTCCAGCCAGCTCTCTCTTTTTCTTTCTCCCTCTCCTTTTGTTTTTCTACTTAATTATATTGTCAGGTAATAAAATTATTCTTTCATTTTCTGAGTTATCAATCTTCGACTACTCAGATGATTGTCTATGATGAACGGTGAATTCTTTTCACACAATCACTGCCTTCCATGTCCTCTTACTTCTCCAAATTTCTGATTTTTGTCAAGTTTGATAACATGTACATTCCATTCTGTAGTCATAATTAAGCCTTCTGCTACTCCTTTCTTCTTTTTCCTCATCTTCTTCACTACTATAGGATGATACTATATATTTTAACCCAATAAAACAGTATTACGTTATGTAAATATTTTCAATATTTATAACCAGGACCAAGTATTTTGGTTGGACTTAGGCAAAGTAAATAATATTTCACTAAACTCCCACTGCTGGAAGGAGGGGATCCCAAGCTTCCAAGTCCAGTGGATATATGTTTAAATTTCAGCAGTCTTTTTTTTTCTTAATCTCCAGGAATTTTTCCTTTCTCATTTTTTCATAAACAGCCCGCTCTTGTTAATGGATATTATGTTCTTTCAAATCTCTTTAAAGATACTAATTATATTTAAAAATTTTTTTTTTTTTTGCGGTACACGGGCCTCTCACTATTGTGGCCTCTCCCGTTGCGGAGCACAGGCTCCGGACGCGCAGGCTCAGCGGCCACGGCTCACGGGCCCAGCTGCTCCACGGCATGTGGGATCTTCCCAGAACGGGGCACGAACCTGTGCTCCCATGCATCGGCAGGCGGACCCCCCCAACCACTGCACCACCAGGGAAGCCCTAATTTTTAAAGTTTTATTTGCTGAATAATGCTTTTCTCCATTCACTCATATGTTTTGCAAGTTCTTGGTTCTTTTTTTTAATGCTATTAAATAAAATGCTATCAAATATGGTGATCTTCCATGTGTGTTGCCACTGCAGCTGTGTAAGTTTCCAACAGAACTTCCCATCACATGCACCATTATGTATTTGTGAGGTTTTTCTGAAGGAGGCGTGTGTGTGGAGCAGGCAGGCACTCAGGGACTCCCATAACTGGCACATAGGACGCTTTATTTTGGCCATGGGGCACTTTGATCTCTGTTTTCTCCTTGGTTGCTGGTAAGAAGGTCTAATATTACATCCACTCTGCCCTGTTTCTCTCTCAGGCCCAACTCCCTCACGGGGCTTACTTACCAGCCATATCGCCCACTTTCTTTAGAGAGCAATTGTTCATTTTTTTGGGGGGGGGACTATAGTTTGCTACTGCTCACATCACATGCTGGAGAGGGAGAGTAGGGAGAAAGATCTTCGTGGGTCAGCTGTTCAGAATGTTAACTATCCAGTTCCCTCCCTGCTGACAGCCTCACAGCCTTCTCCTACTGTTTGAGCTTGTTGACTCAACTGGGGCTGAGTTTTTCTCTGAAGTTTTGGACTGCAGTTTTCTTTCTAGTCTTTTCTCCTTTAATTTACTTCCATTTTCTTTGAATTGGTTTCCTCCGACTTTATGGTTTGCTTCTGGTTTGTTTTCTTATTTACCAGGGCTCTTTGGGTTTTATTCTTTGGAAGACAAAATAAAACAACCTCTTCTGCCATTTCAGTGTGACTTGGAAAGGAAGGGAAGGTAGATATGAGTGCTTGGTTTGCTTTCTTGAGCTGGAATCAAGGTCAAGGGCTGACCTAACAGAACTGTGCTTTAGAAAGATGTCTCTGCCATTAGGTGGAGGGTAGAAAGAGGAGAAACTGAGTCTAGGAGACTCGTTAGGAGGGTGTGAAACTAGTTTTGGTTCAAGATGGTGAGAGTTTTAACTAGGGCAGTTCTTTATTCTTTAATTTTATTTATTTAATAATTGTAATTATTGTTTAATTTTAGCAGCCATATGAAAATAATGTTATATGTGAAAACAAAAAATTCCAGGGATACATAAGATGTCAACATCTTAAACTTTTATGTGTACCATCCTTGACAATGAGAGACGATGTTTGGAAGTAATGATCCTGAGGTAGTGCAAAATATTTAATTATGAAATAAGAATTCATTGTGCTAACCAGACTGCATTTTCTAGGACAAATCTAGAAGAATGCTTTCAACTAGGGCTAACAGAATAAGGTTTTACAATAATATTGTTTGCTAGTTGTGCAGAAACTTCAATTTAAGAATCCAGAGACACTCACACCTGTTTCGTGTTTGTTTACTTGTTTCTTTTATGTCAAGAAGGAAGTATGGAAATTCTACCTTTATTCAATTATGTGACTAAATCTTACATGTGTGAGGGACTTGAGAATTGTCTTGCTTTTTAGGTAGGGCAGCAAAGCCGGATTAGCAAGACTGCACAGTCACCAAGTTTACTTGATATTTTTGGGAGTGGTCTGTGTTTCTGCTTGTATTAGAATTATAAAGAATCCAAAAAAATGCCTAAAACAATTTTAGGTTCTTTGATGGTATTAGCATATTCTTCATATTTTAATATATTACATAAACTTTGAGCATTAGAGGAGCAGTGAGAAGAAATGGAACCAGATCACTTTTAATATAATTATCATTGTACTCATCTAGTAGGAAGAAAAGAGAAAAATCCTACATATTATGAGTCTATTAAAAATGCATCTTTGACAAGGAAATTTTTTGTTTTCATGATAGTTTGGTAGTTACTCCATCACAATGTAAAATGGTATGGGCATAATTATTAACTGTATTCCCAGTGAAGTACACATCTATTTCCTTTGCAGATGTGCACTTATAATTTCTTCTGTTCATAATTTGTGTATTGCCACACAATTCCCTTTTCTCCTAATAACAAAATAAGCACAAGATGATTTATGAAACTTTTGAGTCTTTTTCGTTTCTTATATTAGATCATTAAGAATATTCTAATAGACTCTTTTCTTCAGAGAAAATCTATTTCCATAGACTTCTGTGTGTTGTTGGAGAATGTTTTCTTTCATTTACTCATCCCTCTGTTTTTCCTGCCTCTTTGTGTTTATTTCAGTCAATAAATAGATGAAAAGAAAATGCCTGTATAACAAAATGCAAACTGTATTTTTGTTTGCTAGTTGGTAAATTATTTAGAAAAGATGTGGGGAATGATAAAAATATAACCTGCATTTGCAAGGCACTTTTAAAAACTTTATAAAGCAGCTTTGTAAACTGTGTCCTATTCTGGTTTCTTAATGGTCCTGTGAGTTTGTAGGGCCAGGTATTACTTTTTTAGGACAGGGGTTGAAAAGCCCATTTGCAGAGAGTTTTAGTGACTCATCCAAAGCCCCATCCATAGCTGATTGTGGTACAGACAAGTCTTGATTCATACCTCCTAATTCTCAGTTTGGGGAATGACCCTCTACTATGAGTAAAGCACAAAAGCAGAGTCTATAGCTGGCAACAAATGAACAAAGAAAGAAATAAACAAAGTATTTATTCAGCAATCTTCCTAATTGATACTAAGCCCCAGTATCATTATATTGGTCGTTTAGATATGTTGATTGGCAATCTGCACTGATTATTAAAATGGGCAAAGTAAACAGATTAATTATGTGTTATCCTTCTGACACATGCAAACACATGGCCAACGAATGTTATAGAATCTAGAAACTGGAGAGAGGTCTCTGCAAGGACCTTGTCCAACATCCTGATTTTAAACATGAAGAGACCAAGGCTTGGAAAAACCCAGTGACCTGTCCAGGATCATACTGTTATTAGTCTTAGACTCACTAATAAAAATTCAAATTTCCTTACTTCCAGCCTAGGATTCAGATCTTCTCCTTAGCCATATCTTCCCATTCACATACTAATTATTACCCAAATCATTGAAAAACTGGAGCTCTTTACAAAGAGTTTTCTAGCACCTATTAATTAGATGGGAATGTCATAGGATTTCTGATCTGTGTTTCCAAAAAGAAAAAGTAAGTTGGAAGAGGCAGAAGAAGGAAAATGGAGATGTGTTCTGGGCCCTTGCTCCACGGTGTAATCCAGGGACCTGCAACGCCAGCATCACCAGGCAGCCTGTGAGACATGCAGATTCTCCAGCTCCAGGCCAGACCAGGAATCTGCAAGATCCTTATATGGTGTGTGTGCACCTTATAGTTGCGAAGCTTTGCTCTAGATCAACAGAGTAAGGAGAATGAAGTTTTTGTTTGCTTCCCTGGACTCCCTGGGAGTCCGCCTGCCGATGCAGGGGACACGGGTTCGTGTCCCGGTCCGGAAGGATCCCACATGCCGCGGAGCGGCTGGACCGGTGAGCCATGGCCACTGGGCCTGCGCGTCCAGAGCCTGTGCTCCGCGGTGGGAGAGGCCACGGCACTGAGAAGCCCGCGTACTGCAAAAAAAAAAAAAAAAAAAAAAATGTCTTTAAGTAACAAGTTGTCAAGATTTAGCTTTTTGAAAAAGTGGAAGTGGCTTCTACAAATTCTTCTCTAACACATTAGAACCCTCTGGAAGAAATCTCTCCTTCAGAATTATAAAATGCTGTATTTTAAAAAATTGTTCTCTATATGCCAGATATCAGGAGTAGATAAAATATGCCAGATATCAGGAGTTTATAAAGTGCCATTTTAGGAAAAAGTAAATGAACGGATACATTATAGACACGCTATTCACGATGTTAAGGATCCTTCTTTGGAACGCAGAAGTGTTCAGGTTTATCTTTTTTTTGTGTAAGGCTTAGTCCTCTAGGTTCAGTCCAAGTTTTTGATATCATAGTGTGAAAAGCTCAAAAGAAAACCAATTTTGTATCTAAAATTGTGGAGACAAAGGAAGGCAATACAAAATCAGTAATATATTTGTATGTAAGCAAATGACCTCTGTTGACAAAACATTTACCTCAGTGAAATGTAGATCAGTGACTTTAAAGTAAACATGAAGTTTGCCTAGTGTTTATGTAATATTTTCACACAATGCAAATTAAAATGGTTCTCACTATTTACATGATATATCTTATACTATTTAGAGAAGGCTAAGCTAATGAAAGGACAGTCTGATATTTTTGCAGTCCAGATTTTATTCTTTCCTTATTTTGTTGCAAGGCTTTCAGGGCATGAATCAGTGAGGTGAGGGAAGCAGGACCTAGCCAGTGTCTTAGGAGGTGAGTAGGATTTGAAAAAGTAGAGAAAGGATAGGTCAGGCCTAGGAAGAACCTCGGTTTTGTGGGGCCTGAAATGTGTACACTGCTGGGTCACTTTTTAAGATAAATAGTGCAAATTATAAATACAAACTGGGGACTTGTAAGGGGCTCAAGCAAATGCTTCCTGGCATGTCTGCCTCTAGGAAGGTATTCTGCGGGGATGCAGCCCTAAACACCAAGGAGCAGGGTGGAAATGCTTTGGGGGTTACAGAACTGTGTGTACAGAAGACCAAAGAAGATGATCATGAGAATGAAAACTTATTGCCACGTGCCACATACCCCTGTCACTTTTCCCCTGCCGTATGGGTCTTTCTTAGGGTTTAGGAACTGATAAGTCATCTGGCTTTTTCCAAATGTTACTAACTTTCAATTTCCAGGGAAGAAGCTTGAAAATAAACCCTGGCTCTGAAAGTGAGGTGACAAGTTTCCCAGGAGCATGGTGCTGACTGTGTTTATTTTACCCAGTTTTTAAAAATAAAAGTGTTAGAATTGAGAGAAATATTTTCAGTGGAAATAGAGGACACTCTGTATATGTTTAAAGTGGACTATGATGCTTTCACCAACTGTTGATGTGAATGGGTTGGTTTTTCCCTGGTGGGTATGCAGCAGTATCCTTTGTGGGTTACTAAATTCTAATTTAGTAAAAGAATTCCAAACCCTTTGCCTTCCCCCAGCCAACTCTTCATAATATTCCCCCAATTAACTTGAATTCTCAAAAATGATTTTTTATTCATTTAAAAATTACATAGCACTTTGAAGTATTGCTAAGTAATTGGGCTTAAAAAAAATAGTGATCCTAGAAATGACTGGGAATCTGTAGACTAAAGAAATAAATTAATGAATGTGTTTAGAATGTGCCAGGATAATAAAGCCCCCAACAATTCCTGGCTGAGAAAATTCTGTACTTCTAAATCCCAGAGGGCAAATCATGTCTCTTTCATTCATCACAGTCTTGGAAGCTCCTAATTTTAAACTAGTGTGTAGGTGTCTCTCTGCTCACAATAGAACAAGTGAATCAATAAGAGATGAATAGTTTGGGAAAATTTCAACTGCTTCTGCACCTACTTTCATTACACACAGGGCATAGATGCATCAAGGTCAAGAGTTACTTATAGACACTGTGATTTGGGTCCAAGAGAAGTTTTCTCTGGAGTGTCATTCTCTCGAAATGTATTTGCAAACACACAGCAATTTAGACTAACAAAGGCAATCCACTTTACTAATAATTTGCTGTAGCAGAAGAGATGCTCAAATTCAGGATTCAAATGCAAAGCCAAAAGGAGAGACTGGAATTTAAAAATCAAAACAAAACAAAACCTCACTCACCAACTTGTATGGTTCCCCCAGTCTTTGCTCCCCTTGGATTTTCCTCATTCTAATACATTTATTGCTCTATCTGGTTAAATCCCAAATTACCACTTCAATTTATCAGCTGGGCACGGTCTCATAGAACAGATCCTAATCCCAGTGTCAGCCTCACTCTACAAGGGCTCCTCCTGCTTTAACTTGGTGCTGAGTTGCCCTGGATACAGCTCCCTGCCTAACTCGGTGGCCCTCACAGGGGGCTCTTCCAGCCCGCAGGCAATGCAAATGAGTACAGGAAATATTACATTAATTTCCAGGCACTTCAAATAAGAGTTAGAACGAATCCCTAACTAAATTGGTAGGGAACAGTTAGGTGACTGCCTTTCTACTCCTGGGTGGGGTACCTCCCTGCTGATTGACAGTTTGTCTGCTTTTGAGCAGGGGAAGAGTCTGAGAATTTAAACTTCACTCCCACCAACACTTTCACTAGAGCAAGCAAAAGCTTCACTGCAGTCACGGGAGTATATTTTCTCTTAAAATACTGCTTTATTTTACACACACATGTGCACACGTATAAAAATAGAATTACTTATATGTACATATATGTGTGTGAGTGTATATGTGTATATATACATGTAGGATATATATATCCATAGGAATTTTAATGTGCCTGGGTTTGGGAAGGGCTTGGTGGACAGCAGCCTTGCTAGGAACACTCTCTGCCTATTCAAATCCATTGTCTCATAATCCCATCCCTCTGCCTTCATGAAACAGACATTTGTGTTTACTGGAACCTACATCATGCTCTTTGAGAGTCAGGACAATATGGTCTATAGAAGACAAGTCCTCCAGGCTAAGACTGTCTAGGTTAAAAATCCCAATTCTGCCACTTACTGTTCTCTGTGTTCCTGAACACGTTTCTGAACACTTTCATGCCTCAGTTTCTTCATCTGGAGAAGGAGGATAATGATAGTAGCATACCAATTAGGATAGATGTGCTGATTAAGTGAGGTAGGACAGGGACTTCCCTGGTGGCACAGTGGTTAAGAATCTGCCTGCCAATGCAGGGGACATGGGTTTGGTCCCCGGTCCCGGAAGATCCCACATGCTGTGGAGCAAATAAGCCCGCGAGCCACAACTGCTGAGCCCGCATGCCTAGAGCCCGTGCTCCACGACAAGAGAAGCCACTGCAACAAGAAGGCCATGCACCACAACGAAGAGCAGCCCCCAGTAGACGCAACTAGAGAAAGCCCACGCGCAGCAACGAAGACCCAACGCAGCCAAAAATAAATAAATAAATAAAAATTTAAGAATAAATAAATGAGGTAGAACAGTCCATGTTATATTGCATATAATAAGTACACAATAGGGGCTTCCCTGGTGGCGCAGTGGTTAAGAATCCGCCTGCCAATGCAGGGAACACGGGCTTGAGCCCTGGTCTGGGAAGATCGCACATGCTGCAGAGCAACTAAGCCTGTGCGCCACAACTACTGAGCCTGCACTCTAGAGTCCGCGAGCCACAACCACTGAGCCCGTGTGCCACAGCTACTGAAGCCTGTGCGCCTAGAGCCCGTGCTCTGCAACAAGAGAAGCCACTGCAATGAGAAGCCCGCGCACCGCAACGAAGAGTAGCCCCTGCTCGCCACAACTAGAGAAAGCCTGTGCACAGCAACGAAGACCCAACACAGCCAAAAATAAATAAATTTAAAAAAAAAAGTACACAATAGATGTTAGATATTACTTTCTTATGATATTATCAGGAAACAGTAGAATATTTTATGTAATGAATTACAACACTGAAGCACAGAATAGTTACCTAACTTGCCTAAAGGCTAGTAAGAGTGGCGCAGGGAACTCCATCCCTGGTCTGTCTGACAGAGAAGCTCTTGTTCTTATTTCCCTGTTTCCTGACCCCTGTTTTTGTCTCTGTGTTAGCCTTGCCTGTCCCCTTATCTAAGACCCTGTCTTATACTCTAGGGCATCATCTACAGTGCTTCTGGCAGTGTGGAGCCCAGAGGATGCATAACAAAGATGCATTGGTGGATTAACTTGTTAGAGCACCCCGGCCTGTGATGCTGCTGACCAGTTCTTAAACTTCTGTCTGACAATATACTTCTTTAATACCTGTTATAAAATGTTTATGTTTCAGAATCTGCCTTTCTTAACTCATATCTTTTTCTCCATAGTGCAATTTCGCATGGCTCTGTTATATCCAACTTGTTGGTTGAGATTGTTTTCTAATTGTATATAGCATGGCCAAATAAATTGTAAGTTGTACTGTTTTATATTCCTGCTTAATTTCTCTTGCACTTTAAGGAGCAGTAAATAATTATATACACAGTGGAGATTCCACATATAAACAAATTGAATTATCAAAGGAGTCATTGCATTTTTCCTTACTGGTGTTTTGCTCTCACATGGTTTGAAGAAATGTGATGGTGAGTGTAAAGTCAACAGTTACCTCCAGGTTGCTTTTGTCTTATTTGTCCTTTTTGTAACAGTTGATACTATGGGCCAATCCTCTCTCCTTGAAGTTCCTTCTCCCTTGAACTTTGGTGACACCAGAATTTCCTGGGTTTCTCCTCTCTCTCAAGCAGCCTCTTGGGCGCTCTCCTACAAGTTCCTTCAATGGTCATTTCTCAGGGCTCCCTCTTCCGTGTGCTCCTCCTTTGACTCTAAAATTGCTGCCTGGCTACTCTTATTCACATCCATAACCCTCCCTATGACACACCACACGTTGTTCTGCAAACTTTAGTACTGAACCTGTGTACCTAACTGACTGCTAGATAATTCTCAGGTCTCTCTCACTGTACCACAAAATCATGTCCAAAGCTGAACTAATTTCCACACAAAGCCCCCAGTCTTCTCCCCCTCTCTATATTTGATGTCTAAATGAATAACACCACCATTTACCTTTTGCAAAATAAATAAAACCTGGGTGTGAGTTCAGATTCTTCCTTCAAACACGAGGTCTTATGTATATTACACCCTAAATATCTGTTGAATGCATCTGTTCCTCTCCATACCCAGTACCACTATCTTAGTTTCATTCATTGCTACTTCTTGCCTGTGTTATTATTAACCCGCAAGCGGTCTCTCTGTCTCCATTCTCACCCCCTCTAATTTATCACCCTTGTGTTTTCTAGAAGGACCTGTGTAATCACAGATGGAATTATGCCTCTTCCGTGGTAAATACTCGTGTAGGTGCAGGCATTCCCATCACTGTCAGCGCAGAATCAAACACCAAGCACCAAGCACTGGAGCATTCTTGCAGAGAATGGAGATTTAAGTCCTGGTTCCTGCCCATTTCTCCAGCCTTTAGGAGAACGGGAGGACACTTCTTTCATGCATATTCTGTGTTTCTGCAATCCAGACAACCGGTCTGTCCTTGAACAAGCACTGTCTTGTTCTTTCACATGATGGGAGTGGTGGAGTGTAGGGCAGTGATTAAGTATGCGGACTCCTGAAGCCTGTCTAAGTTGAAATCTAGGCTCTGTGTGACATTGGGGAAATTGTTTAATCTCTCTGGTCCTGGCATTTTTCACCTATATCTACAATATAGGATAGTTGAAATGGGTGAAGCATAAAGAATAGCAAGTGCTCAATATAAGGGAGCTGTCATTATTTCTATCACACATTCTTTAGTCACTCAACTGCCGTTCTCCTACTTCCTGGTCTAGCTAACGTCTTCTCTTTCTTTAAAACTTAGCTTGCATTACATATTTCAAAAAAGTCGTCTGACCCTCTCCTCTGGGCTTCCATTGCATCCCACGCATACCGCTATCGCTGTGCTTACCTTGATTTTGTGTAGTTGTTTACCTGGTTTGAGCTCCTTAATCTCTGTCTTCTCTGCACCAAGCACTTAATACTGCCTCTGTAATTGCTGAGTGGTTTGAGCCTGGGAGTTAACTACTTACTTGCTCTGTGGCTTTGGGCAAGAGAAAGTACGTTTTCTCATAGGGTTATTGGAATTATTAAATGTCTGTGAGTATGATTTAAGCACTCTAACAGTGTTAATTATCTGAACAGCTGAGGATGGAAGTGGTATTTCCACCAGATTGTACCTTGCTGTATGAAAGCCATGTGCCTTTGTTGGTCAGCTGTGTGGATAGTTATACTTAATTGCTTTTTCTCTGAGATATCACAGCGTAGACACTTCAGCTGAGAGACACCATGAGCTCGAGGAAAGAAAGGATGCTGGGCCCGAGGCATGATGCCTGGTTCTATTCTGTGTGTATTCCTGACTGCGTTCGGGAAGGAGGTGGCCTCTCAGAAACTCAGTGTCCTTACCTGTAGCAGAGGGCTGATGTCATTTGTTTAGGTTCCTCCTAGCAATCATAGCCTATGATTTGTAGCGTCTGAAGGAATACTGTAGTAATGGTTACATTCTTAGGTACTCTACATTCTTAGTCACCTCATCTTTCCTCCTTTTCTCCATCTCTACCAAAAAGCAAACCCATCAACCTGGCTACAAAGTGGTTTATTCCAAATATTTTGAAATGTTTTCTATACGGTTTAAAAAGCACTTGTTTGGGGCTTCCCTGGTGGCGTAGTGGTTGGGAGTCTGCCTGCCTATGCCGGGGATGTGGGTTCGTGCCCCGGTCAGGGAGGATCCCGCATGCCGCAGAGCGGCTGGGCCTGTGAGCCATGGCCGCTGGGCCTGTGCGTCCGGAGCCTGTGCTCCGCAACGGGAGGGACCACAGCAGTGAGAGGCCCGCGTATCACAAAAAAAAAAAAAAAAAAAAAAAAAATTTGTCTTGTTCTCTTTGGGTGACGAAAGAGAACTTTAGAACTTACTGTGGAATCCCACTGCCTGAGAAGGAGGAAGGGTGGGATGGGATGATGACGAATGAGAAGCCCTCTGGCCTTTCAAAGGCAGAAAATAATTGATATTTTAAGGAACCATCCACCCCAAAATGTTTTAGGTTTCATATCATGAAAGAAAAACACATTATAAGATCTGCTTCAGGTAGCAAGTGACCAGAGAAAATGCAACAAAATAAATAATACTAACAGTATCTATTCCTAAACAGGCAAATGACTCAGAGAAGGACTTGAGAAACTTGGTTAAATAAGAAGAAATTCCTGGGCTTCAGAAGAGCAAGGCTAGACCTCAAAGGAGGATTTCATTTCTAGTGTATGGATAAGCATTATCTTAGCAGCCCTACTAAGGCAGGCAGAGCAGAAGTTTTGAGTCTCACTGGGTGAAAAAGCTGAGGTGGTTCAGAGATGCAGTGTAATTGCATTAAGTCGTGTATCTAGTGACTTACGGAGTGAAGTCCTTTATGTGGGTGCCAGAGTGAGGTAAAGGAGGAAGGAAAGAGGGACCACTGAGGGGGTCACATCCTTTCCTCCTCCCTTCCCCTTTGACCACTGCTGCCACAGACCGGATCCTTGACCACAGGGAAGACTCTGGAAGAGGCTGAGACTGAGGTTGTAGCAAGTGGCCCTGGGTGTGAAAAGGCCTGCCATGGAGACAGAGAAGAAGGTGGCCGGTGGGGGTGGGGGGGATCACAAGAGTGGAAAGGTGTACAAAAGTGGTCCTGGACTCTGAAGCAAGAGACTCACTAGGAAACAGGCTCATAGAAAAGATGGGGACTATCATAGGGTTTTTGGAATATGAAGAGGGTGAAACATCAGAAAAATGAATCGTTATATTGGTTTCAAGGTCAGTTGGATAAAAATAGAGTTTCATTTTAAAAAATAAATTTCTGCAGTTTTTCTCCAACCCTATTATTCCTAATTTGGGGATACAACATTTGGCCCTATTTCATCTACCAATAACATGTGAGAATTGGAAGTTTCTATGCCTCATCTTTCTTTCAAACATCCTTTCTTGGTTCTTCTGCCTGGTATGTCTCAAGGAAGCGTGTAAAATTCTTTCCACAAGCATTTAAGATGTATCTTAAGTTAACAAAATAATAAGCATATGCTTTGTAGCACTTTTAAGAGGGAGAGGAAGGTAGAACCCTATCAAACCATCATAGGGTATTACAATTCTATAAAGGTGACGAGACTTCATCAAACAAATAAAATAGATCCAGGGGGACCAAATCTGTAATTTACAGTATTAAAAATTTGGAACTGGTAGCTAATTTTAGTCACTCCCTAACCGCAAACATCAAAGTGATGACGGTATCAGAGCACTGTCATTCCTTTTTCAAATATTTACTCACACAAAAAGCCAGTAATTAGAGAAGCATGCAGGATTTTCACAGTCCAGTCTTTGTCTCAGAAGGAATCTGTTTTTTTGTTTCGTTTTTTTGTTTTCTTTTTTTACACCCTTTCACACTATTTGGAGATTTTATATGCCTAGACTCAATCATAAAATTGAATTCAGATATAACCTTTGGCAGTATGTGGAGCTAATGAAGTCACCCCAGAGGTCATTTACTTAAGCAATAAGCACTTCAAATTGATCATGATCAGTTAAACTATCAACTCCAGGTAATGATTTTTTCTCTTCTTTTCTTTTTTCTTTTAGTACTTACTCAAGTACCAGAATTAGAAGATCAGTTTGTCCCTTGTGTTTAATATCCAATTTTCTACCAATCAGAACACAAGACATGCTGTTAGATTTATGATACTCCTAAAATGAGTTTTATTTTACAAGTCAAAGTACAATCACCAATTTTGTTGACATATTATTACGAGCTATGTAAAATCTTAGATAAAAGTCAGAAAGGAGAAAAATCTGTATATCTCACATCTAATAGTTAGGTATTGTGGGAACATTTGACATATGTAAGGATATGAATATAGACATATGCTCGAAAATAAAGGGCAGTATTTCAAATTCAATATTTTTAGCTCAGTTTTCAAGATCAATTTTTATTTCTTATCTCTCTAATAACATTTGGTAAGTCAGACTGTGTGTAATAATATTACATATTATCTTTACCTCAATCAAATAAAAATAATTATGTCAGTAAACTCAAAGAAGCAAATGTAATGGTATCCTTAGCTAAATATCACAATTTCTTTAAAAATTTCTAGGAATTATGACAAAACTTTAGCACTGTTGCTGAACTTGACTTTAGCTAGTTCTAAGCACAATATAATTATTTTATCACATGAATATGTGCCACCATCGCATCTTTATTTTTTATTTGGATCGTTAATTTTTGACCAGTTCACAGCATATAGCCCCTTCTCTAGAATATGAGCAGAGAAAATAAGAGGAGTAGAAATTTAAATCATCAGCTGTGTCAGCACCCCTGGCAAAGCAGCTGATGGTTGCTCAGGTTGAAAATAATTATTGAAATGAGACTTCGGGTACTATGGATTTAATTTTTTTTTCCCTATTATGAACTCCATTCTAATGCATCCAGTGGCATCTACTAGTGGGGACAGAGGTCAGAAGAGGAAACTAAAGTTCAGTAGACAATGGCGCCTCCTACAGAACCTTAAAGTAATTGTCTGCCTCTCAGATTCTGAATACGTGATTTATGGAATCATCCACCATTCTTTCACTAGTGAAAAAACTATTTTTTTCTGCTTATTGAAAAGCCTTTATTTTGTATTCTATCCAAGATTTTCATTTTGGCTAAAATATTTATATTATCAATATGATGATATTGTTTTGGTTATTTTTTCTTGCATCATGCAGATAATTTATGTCCCACAGCCAATATATAAGCAAATCCTGTTGGTTTTGCCCTCAAAGTGTCCTGAATCCAACCATTTATTTATTTATTTAAAAAGTTAATTAATTAATTTTATTTTTGGCTGCTTTGGGTCTTCATTGCATGCAGGCTTTCTCTAGTTGCGGCGAGCGGGGGCTACGCTTCCTTGTGGTGTGCGGGCTTCTCATTGCCGTGGCTTCTCTTGTTGCAGAGCACAGGCTCTAGGCACGCGGGCTTCATTAGTTGTGGCACATGGGCTCAGTAGTTGTGGCTTGCGGGCTCTAGAGTGCAGGCTCAGTAATTGTGGTGCACGGGCTTAGTTGCTCTGCGGCATGTGGGATCTTCCCAGACCAGGGCTCGAACCCATGTCCCCTGCATTAGCAGGCAGATTCTTAACCACTGCGCCACCAGGGAAGTCCCAATCCAACCATTTATGATTACCTTATCTCTAAGTCACCACAACTCCCACCGGGATCACAGCAAGAGTTCCTAATAGGTCTCCTTGCTTTCAGTCAGGCCTCTGATAGTCTACTTTTCACAAAAAAGTAATACTCTCAAAGTGTAAATTAGATCATGTCAACCCCTCCGCCCCCCCCCCCGTCACACATAGTACAAAATGCTAAGTTCTCACCATGGCCTGTGAGACCCTGCATGACCTGGCTCCAGGCTTCCTTGCTTCCCACCCCGCTTCCGGGTTCCAACCACACTGGCAGCTGTTGAACATGTAAGCATGCTCGCTACTCAGGGCCTTTGTTCTTGCAGTTACCTCTACCTGGAAAGCGCTGCCCCCAAACACACAGTTTGTGCCTTCACTTCATCTAGGTCTCCTCTCAAATATCAGCTCCTTAGAAACGCCCTCTCTGACCATCCTATCCGAAGGTCTGGCCCTCCTGTTACTCTTACAGTATAGTTAGTTTTCTTCAAAGCACTTATTGCTATCTAAAATGATATTATCGGTTAATTGGTTGCTTGGTTAACTATCTGGTTGACCCAATATGTCTGACTGCTCCAGAATATGAACTCATATAAGTCAAGGACTTCCCTTCTCCCTTCCCCTTCCTTCCTACCTTCCCACCTCCGTTCCTACCTTCCTTCACTGTTCTATACCTGGGAAGTGCAACTAGTGCCTAGAACATAGAGGCACTTGATAAAAATTTTGTTGGAAGATTACTGGAGGAATGATTTTTCTTTTTAATATAATGTGATATAAGTGTGACACATTTTTCGTTCCCAAATAGTTTACCAAAGATCCCAGGACCTTGCTTCTTTTTTCACTGATAGAAATGCCATCATTGTAACAGTGAACAGTAGTATCCTTTTGCATTTGTTTGCAGAGATTTCTATTCTATCCCTTTATATGATTGGTGTTTTGGAACCAGCATCATACTGCTTTAACCATTATAGTTTTGTGATCCGTTTCAATAACTGACAGTGTCAGTTCCCTCCCCAATACTCTTTTCAAATTCTTATTGATTATTGCCCATTCTTCTTACTTAGTTTTGACAGATGAGCATTTGAAGGACCAATTCAAAAAAGTTGGATTTTAACTGAAATTATGTACAACTATGTATTAGTTTGGAAATCTTTTTGCATTTTTTACAATGATGGGTCTTCCAATTCAAGAGAACTATGTCTCTCCATTTATTTGAGTCTTTTTTATAGCTCAGGAAAGCTTTTTTTTTTTTTTCCATTTCTGGACCTTTCTCATTATGGTTATTTTCAGGTATTTTGTATTTCACACATTATATATAAGTGATTTCCAATTGAGATGTAGCTTTATTTTAAGTGCTATTTTCCCAATGAGCCCCACCTGTAGTTAGCTTTCTCTTTGTGCTGTGTAACTGAAGATTTGAGTTCTTGTTAGAGCAAGTATTTTCAGACAGTCAATTCCTTTTTTCATAACTCATGATTTCATGTTTATGAATTGAATAAATATAAAATTATATATTTCTAAAATTCTCATGTTATGGTCATTCGTCCCTATCCCTCCCACTCCCTGTCGCCTTTATCAAAATAACTAACAGAATTTGTCATTTGTATTTATACAAAAACTCCCTGTCATTTGAACAATTTATCAGTCATCCATTCAGAAATACACCATGAAGGTAAGTTTAACACTGTTCAAATAATTACAAGTCATTTAAAATCACTTTTTGGAAAAACAAACAAACAACTATGTTCTTTCCAAGCATAATATGTAGAGAGAAGAATTTTCTATATTGTGTCTGGTAAGGAAACAACTCATTCCTTTTTTTTTAAGAATAGGCTAAGCAATGGAAGGTAAAACCAAAAGAAAATCACTGGACCCTGAATTACAGAAAACCATAATAGATATAAAAATAATTCAGAAGTATGCAATATATCCCTTCTTATATCATATGTACATTTTAGAGGCTTAGCTTATATAAATGGCAAAACTATGTGACATAAGTCAGAAGTAACAGCCAACACTTGGAAATTACAAACTCTTTTTTTTCTTGTTTGTGAAATTTTATTTTACTTCATGTGCTGCTGTGGCTTTCATGTGCAAGTACTATACTATTCTCAGCTCTAGTGCAGGACACTCATATCAGATACAGTCTGGAGAAAGTCAAGGGCTCTAAAATATAATTTATCCTCATAAATCATTGTAAATAATGAGTTCTGGGATGAAATTATTTAGCATATAAAACATGTTATAATATGAATAACCTAAAATGACCACTTGCACCTTCTGTTTTGTAAAAACTGTAACACCTTCTTGGTGAGGATTTTTTCCCCCGTATCAGAACTATCTGTGACCAAAGTTATGTCCCCTTAGCTGGTGTGAGCCTCAGTACTCACTTGGTGTTTCCTCAGAGGAGATGGTCAGTTGGAGCTTCTGGAAACCAGTATGCTTTTTTTGTGTTTCAGGGGGCAAAAAAAATTAAAATCCCTCTCTCACTATTTGTTTAGTGTATATCCCTCTGCCTTTTTGGGTGACACTCATGAGTAATCTGAACTGTCACTTTGATAACTGGTTCCTAAAGACCCATTTTCAGAAGATCTGAACTTCTGAAGAGGGAGGCGGGGTTGGGCAGTGGAGGCGGGGGCGCTGGGGCTCCAGCCAACGCGAGAGGGCAACACGTGCAGGGACGCCGCGCTCATTTGTGAGAACTTGAGGGTCGGTGGCTTTAAATTAAATATTAACATTAAAAAAAAATGAGGTCTGGGCTGGTTGTCACTGCACAGAGGAGGCCTAAATTGGGCTGTGGCCCTGTGGTCCCAGCTCCATGGGCAGAGACAGCCCGCTGAGAGGGGCAGAGCCATCGGCCTGTAGAGGGAGGTGGGATTGCAACTTCATTTTCCTCTGACATATTTTGTTGGCTGATTAATAGGCTGACACTAATTTAGGTCTCAGAAGACTGGAATGTTCCGTAACAGGATAGAGAAGGAGTGGGGGACCGACGAGAGGGGGAAGAACAGAATGTGGGTTGTCTCAGAATTCGGGCCTAGGGAAACCCAGGGCATATTTTAAAGACCTTACCCGCTGGCAAAGTGAGAATGAAAAAGCCAGTGCCTTAAACAATTAATTTCCCTAATCAGGCAATCTAAATTGTCACACTTAAGTATCTCAGTGTTGACCTGTTTAGACAATATGCCTTAATCCATGGGGGAGTAGTTTCAGTAGATCATGTTTAAGCTAGCTAATTAATATCAAAAGCAGTGTGGAATTGACTAACAGGTAATTTAATCAAAAGATAATTAAAACTATTGAAATTTATAAATTATTATTTAATTAATATTAGTTAATATTATAATTTCCAAAGTCTGAATTATGCTGATTAAAGGGTTCTCTCATAAATACCACTGAAAATTAATTGCAAATTAATATAATCTGCTGAACATCCTCTTAATGGACTTCCAGCTATTCTTGACTTTTGCAATAAATAAACATTAGACCCCATACTGCATCCCATCCTCCTGAATGTATTAGGTGTTCTAGAAATATTGAGGCCATTAACTCCTTGGATTTCTAAGGGAATTCACACATTGAACAGCATCTTTAATAGCAAAGAGGTTGATTCTTTTACTGAGAATGAGGCTGAAGAGCTCGGAGGCTGGTGAAAATGCTGAGGAAGGAATTCAAGCCAGTGGCTGTGTGGCCCTTAGTGTCGCTCCATCTAATCCCTTTCCTAACCTGCTTCAGAGAAGCTTCCAGAAGACAGTTGGGAAGGAGGGTGCGGAGAGAGTTCTGATATGGAATGTTGCCCTAGGCTCTCTGCTTCTCTCTGTACTTTGCTCCAGTCCCTGCCTGTGGGTGAATTCATTAGGAATGTTGTGAAAGGATTCAGGTGAGTATGACTGGGGAGCCAGTGAAAATCAGACCCTGTCAAAGCCACCCAAAAGCCTGTGATGGAGCTGTGTTACATCTGCAGAGGGGAGAGAGAAAGGCAGGAGAAGTTGGGGTTTGCACTAGATATTTCTGTCCCCTCTTACCTACCTCAGGAAGACAAGCTAACAACAAATCCGGGGGAAATGTTGTTCTTATTATATTAGGGGGTTGGCAATATTTCCATATTGAACTGGGCAGATACCCTCAAGAGACAACTCTTTATTGCTGCTTCTCCCAGTATTTAATTTCTTGACTGTTAGGGGACCTAGAAAGAGGAAATGGAAACCAGAAAGCTGAGCCGAAGGGAACTCTCTTTGGTCATTGAGGATTTGTGCTATTAACCTTTCCTAATAAACTGAAAACGTGGGGCCGCCCCCCCTCCTGCCACCCTCAGTGTATAGCATCTAGCACTTTGGGGGTGCCCTGTAAGTATAAAATGACCTCTCTGCCTCTATGTATGAGGTAGTTAGATGCTGAATGGGATGTCACATAACCTAATACTACATATAGAAGCCCCTGGCTGAGATGTCTATGCAGTAAAGACAGATTTATAGCTGCCTTGAGTTTCCCTTTGAATTTGCAAGATTTATTTGAGCTTAAGGTCTCAACTTTAGTTTATGCTGCCAAAGCTTTCTCTAGAATTCACACGAGAGAAGGGTCTTGGGAGACTAGTGCTGAATTTCCTTTGGTGAACGTGTGCTTTCGGTCTCTCATTTTCTCTGGAGGCTGTGACTGAAATTGAGGGTGATGGTCTTCATTTTGTTTTTGTCATTCACTGTGGACCACTATCAAAACTGCTTTTTCTTAATTGGAGCATTTTGGGGAAACTAATGAAGGGAAAATCTTGCCCCTTAAAAATTGAATCACAGCTGTAGTAGTAGATAAGACTGACGCATTCAGTCTTTAGAAAGAGGCAATCAATGTTGAATGCATCAGGTGAGTTCATTTCTCAAGCTCAGCTTTAATAGCTTATAAAGAAGATTGATTAAGTTCCTGTCTGATAGATCAATAGTGGAATGAAACTGAGTTTCCCTCCTTCCCTTCTTAAATGTGGATTCTTGATATGCTTCGAGGCAGAGAAAAGGCAAACATTTGCGCATTGCTTCTCTGCTTCAACTTGTTATTAACAGCAGCTACTATAAACAGGCACACTATTTTTAAATTACCTAGGTTGCTTTATTGTATATTAAACATTTGAGAAAGTTCATTAATTCACTCAACAAATAAGTCCATTTCAGTTGTGCTACTATGAACGATTCTGGTCTAGATAAAGGTAAAAGTGATAACATCAAAAACTTAGGGAAACTTCATGGATTTAAACACTGAGTTTTCAAATCTGCCATCTATTCTTTTCTGTGTAGTGGGTATTAGCTTATAAATGTATGAAGTTTTTGGTTTTATACATTTCTGTTATATTTTTAATGTAGAATTGTAAGTTTTTGTTAAACTAAATAATTTCCTTTACCAAATTATTAATATAAAATACATACGCATAATTTATTTACATTGTATGTTATATATTCCTCAATTTAGTTAATTCAGTTCAAGTACTTATATTCAGATTTTTCTTCAGTTGTCTACCTTTCTTCTCGCTTTAGTCTGTGGAATCATGACTGTTGACATTGAACTGTAAAGTGTGATGATTAGGTAGATAACTATTATGTTTTCCAACAAAGATCAACTTGCATATATCTGTAGAATATTTTTAAGTGCCATATTTCTAATTACTTTTATAAATTGGGCAGATTTTTTTCTGCTTAAGCTACTGTTTTATCATTTACATGTAAATAAACTCCTTAGTGACTTCCTGGTGCTCTAAGAATAGAGATCGAGAGCCTCCTTTCCCAGCCCCTTGCGGCCTTGTGTAGTCTGATGTCCACTTAATCAGCCTCCAGTTCCATCACTCCCACTCACGTGCTGCTCTCCAGCCACACTGGACATATTTCAGTTCTTTAGCCAGTCATTTCTCTTTTCCACTACGTGACCATTGAAAAATGGTTTCTTTTTCTTCTGCAAAGAACCCTATCCCTCCATCATCCTCCCCCCATTTACCTGGTCATCTCTTACTTAACCTTAGTTGGCCATTTATTCTTCACTTCCTCTGGAGAGCCTTCTCTGATTCCTCCAAGGCACCTCTTGCTCTTTTATCATCTCACATGACACCTTGTACCATAGTTTTATAATGCCTTTATTTGTTTAATTCGTTGATCAGTGTCTATGAGCCTAGTGACTGAGTCTGGTTTTGCTCACCTCTGCAATATGGGTCAAATAATAATAAATTGAGTTTCTGGCACCTAGTGCATATTTGTTTAATAAAGTATGAGTGTTGACTATGGAACCACCTTGAACCATCCTTTTGCTTTAATCATCTCCCTGCCCCTTTTAAAGAACATTAGGAAGTGCAGAAAGCAGGTAGAGCATTTAATAAAATGCATAAACCAACTAACATTGCCTCTGATTACTGAGTACCCAAGTGGATCTTTTCTTCCTTAAAGAAAGGAAGAATCACATAATTTAATGAAAACCATATATTGCTGCTTGATTAATACTTAAGTTCCCTCCTCTCTTAGTAAAGATAGGAAAGAAGGGGTGTGTGTGTGTGTGTGTGTGTGTGTGTGTGTGTGTGTGTGTGTGTAGGCAGGGGGTTTGGAGATGGTGATAAGAAGTGTTGTGTTTGAATACTCACAATAGAGGACCTGGAGAAGGGAATTATAGTATTTTAAGAATAATTACAGTGTTTTCCTCTGTGATTTATTGAAGAAAATATCTGATCAATGTCAAGGTGAGATTAAAATACTTTTATACATCATCAAAATAATCCTGCTTTTAAGGGAGTATAATAGGCCATCAAGAGTAAAAGGGCATCTCCTAGAGGTTGGTCTCCTCTTCACGCATATGAGCACCCTCTCGGGTACAAAAGGAAGAACAGAATGGAATATATCAAATGATCAGATATATGTTATTTGACAGTATTGCAACCATGGATTATTCTGAGGTTAAAAGTGGCATGTTAAGAATACAAGGAGCTTTCTAGGAGGGTGAAATTATTCTTTTTCAACCATCTTTTCATCTCTTTTTACATATTTTTTCATCTACCATTAACTTTTCTTTCTTTTTGAATTTTAAACCAAAATGCTAATAATTTTCAAGCACAGTGTTTCTTAATTTTCAAAAGCTGTAATGAGAGCAAGTTCAGTGAGTTGAGTGTACAGGGCTTGGATGGCCTCTAGCTCTGCCTTTGGTTTTGGTTTTGGTTTTGTTTTGTTTTTTAATGATCAGGGCAGCCTTCTTAACCTTGTTTCTAAAATTGCAATAAATACCGCAAACATCATAGGTTTTTAAAGGAAAGAATTACTTTAAACTTCCAGAAATATTATTTTAAATAAAAGGTATTATAACTGTTGTTTAAAATTACTTTTAAATGATTGATCACTATATATTAACTGAAATTGATAGCACAGAAAGAAACATTCAAGGTTACAAGAAAGTTCTTTGGCACAATAAGAGCAAGCATGCAACTTTTAATTATATATTATTCTTATTGACTTTTTATTAGCGTAAGTATGGTAATATGATAGGGAAATCTTTTTCTTTTTTTAAGGTTTTTTTTTGAGGTTGATTTTTTAAAGTTTTTTGGAGTATAGTTGCTTTACAATGTCGTGTTAGTTTCAGATGTACAGCAAAGTGAATCTGTTATACATATACATATAGGCACTCTTTTTTAGATTCTTTCCCCACATAGGCCATTACAGAGTATTGAGTAGAGTTCCCTGTGCTATACAGTAAGTCCTTATCAGTTATCTATTTTATATATGGTAGTGTGTATAAGTCAATCCCGACCTTTCAATTTATTGAGGTTTTTTTTTTAAAATTTATTTTACTCATTTATTTTTGGCTGTGTTGGGTCTTCATTGCTGCACGTGGGCTTTCTCTAGTTGCAGCGAGCGGGGGCTACTCTTCGATGGGGTGCACGGGCTTCTCACTGCAGTGGCTTCTCTTCTTGTGGAGCACAGGCTCTAGGCACGCAGGCTTCAGTAATTGTGGCATGCAGGCTCAGTAGTTGTGGCTCACAGGCTCTAAAGCGCAGGCTCAGTAGTTGTGGCGAAGGGGCTTAGTTGCTCCGCGGCATGTGGAATCTTCCCGGACCAGGACTCGAACCCGTGTCCCCTGAAGTGGCAGATGGATTCTTAACCACTGTGCCACCAGGGAAGTCCCTGATAGGGAAATCTTTGGGGTGCAACTCTTTTCACCTTCTCAATGACTTGGTAACCACAGGTAGTGTTTGTGTTTATTTTGGAACTTTGTCTTATCAAATAACTTTTGAGATAAAAGTCATTAATCTAATGGCACAGGATAAGGTTTATGTTACTAATGTCTTTTTAAAACCATTTTATAGAGTGTAAGTTTCTAATTAGAAACTTAAGAAATAAAACATTGACTCTAGAGAGAGATACCTTTGCCTTCTCCCTGAGAATATGTGGACAGAAAAAAAAATAATGACAAAGTTGGGAATTCCCTGGGGGTCCAGTGGTCAGGACTCGGTGCTGTCACCGCTGGGGCCTGGGTTCTCTGGTCGGGGAACTAAGATCCCACAAGACGTGCAGCGCAGCCAAAAGAAAGGCATAATAATAAATAAATAAAACAGCTGGGAAAATATTCTGCATGGATTTTCTCAACCTTATCTCAGCCAATAATCTCTTTATTATAAACATTTTATAACTCTCCTTATTATCCTGAGATGAAATACATAGTTAATATAACTTACTACACACATAAAATTTTTTTAAAAAGCAACACAATTTTCTAATTGTAATTTAAAAAAGTAGAAAAAGGAGCATGATCAATAATAAAGTAATATGTATCTCAGAATGTGAATGCTTGGCAGGACTACACCAGAAGATGGAACAAAGTTGGCTGAAGCTTGCCTTTATATATGTCACCATGACTGACCATGGCTGGGAGAGCTTTGATGTGTTGGCTACTCAGACGCGGGAGTGGCTTTCCATCTGTGAAACGAGTTATCAAACAATGAATAACACGGTAAAGTTAAAGAACAAAACAGGGCATAATCTTCCCTTGATTATGTGGTAGTTGCATTCCCAGAAAATTCAGTTTCTGTTAAATTTGTGGGAGAAAAGCTTTGTGTTTATGTGTAAAAGGGTACCTTAGGCTCAAAGAACTACAGTTGGTTTTCAACAAGAATATTGTGCAAGACAACAGAAAATTATTCAGGATGTAGGTTCGTTTTTTGTTACTTATTGGATTGACTCACTTATTGCAAGACACTTAGCGTCCCTGGCTTCCACCTATTAAGTGCCAAAAGAACCCTCTCCATCATTATGACTACCAAAAATATCCCCACTTTTCCCAAACAGCTTCGAGGGCTTTCCACTGAGAACCATATGATTGCTAGTGAGCACTGCTGTAGCCTATATAAAGGAGAGAGATAAATACCCCCTACTCCAAGCTAAGTATCATTGAGTCTTTCATATTTGGGTTCAATCACAGTGTGCAAATAGGCTGAAATCATGCAGCTATAAAATACGATCATTATCCAAAGCTTTATTTGGGGACTTTAAGGTCCTTGAGATTATAATGATCTTCTAATGGTGAGCTTGTGACCATTTCTAAATTTGCAGTTTTCAGGAGAAAAATTATTTTTATTGGGAATTATACTTCAAAAAAGTCCCCCCAAATTTAGCTAAGAAATGGCCATAACCTCCACTAAAAGGCATGCCTCACCTAGGAATTGAAGTGAAAAGGGCCATAAGAAGAAACCGAACAGGGCTTGTGCTGAGGGGAGAACCCAATCACAGCATGGTATAAATTGGGTTCCCAAGGATGTAGACTCTGAGACAGTGTTTAGTGTATGGGGTGTTTATCAGAGAATGCCCCGGGGATCAGCCCCTGTGCAATCAGGAAGAGCAGAGAGGAAGGTCAAGCTGTATCCGGGCTTAATATCTACTTAAGATGACTTAATAGAGAGAGAGACTAATCGAGGTAGGATGGCCTCTCAGAGTTGGACCAGGATGGCCAGATATTTTGGTCTCACAGTGACCATCCATTTTACGTGGACGGCTCCAAGAAGGGGAGTGAACTTGAGCAAGGCCACGCTTTGCGAGTGGGGTGAACCCTGGAAGGGCTAACAACTGAAGACTGTCTGCTGACAGCGTGCCCTGCAGTTAGGACAACTTGTCCTTTATTAAAGGGGGGTGTGGATGGCATCTCACAGTATTCACCACATAGGTCAGGCCATCTGCCCCACTGGAATTTAAACAGCCCACCTGGCAAGGATACCCATGGAATCCAATCTCTTGGATGAGAGACTGAGGCAGCAAGAACCTCTGGCATACACCTCATGAATGGCAATACTCGCAGTTATCATTATTCCAGAAAGATCTGGCGGTACTGAAAGAGGGCCTGTGAGTACAGAAGAGTCCAGGCACCAGAAGCAGAATATTGGTCAGAGAACCAGGTCCAGGCCCCAAGCAGAGAAGCTGAAGTTCAGCGCAAGACTCCAAGCCCCAGTAGAGAAAAGAGAGACCAAGGAGCTAGAATACCTTCTGGAAGCTGAGGTAGGAGGATGGTTGTATGGTCGGAACAAGATCATAGGTTTGGGGAAATAGGCTACACATCAGAGGGAACAGCCTGGGGGCCCCGACCTCAGGGACAGGTTTAGGCTCTGACACCTTATGTCTGAGTCGGGAGTGGCTCAAAGGTTGCAGGCTGGACATCATTGAAGATTTTTATTACTGTTGACTGTATGAGGTGAAATGGGCAGCAACTAACAGAAAGGAGAAACTCATTATAACGGACATAAATCTGAACAGTGGAATGGCATTCACTGTGCTTGAGGAAACATGTTTTGGTTGTAGTGACAGGCTTAGCAAAATGGCCTGTCTGGGCGGTTTTCAGAGGATTCGGAAAAGTCCAATAGCTCTCATCTCAAACTAAAGAACTGAGATCTGTGTCTCATGGAGAGACGTGACTGTGGAACAGGACGGTAGAGGATCAGATGTCAACCTTAGTGTTTCCCCTTTTGATTGGCGTACAGTCGAGTTCCTCTGTCTGGATTTTTCGGTCTGGCACGGTTTCCTTTCACCCACTTGTCCTGCCTTACTCCCTGACCTCTCCCATGTGGCGTGCTCACTGCCTCTTCCAGTGCCCTCCTGCTGGAGGCTCCCCCAGCTCTTTGCCTCTCCTATCCCGTCCTTCATCTTAAGAATCACTTCCGATCACACCTTCTCCATGGAGATCTGCTCCATACAGCATCTGTTCTCCTGTAATTGTACTGGCAAAACTTAAATATTTAATTGTTCTCGACTTATTTCCTGGATACTACTTTTACCTTCCCAGATAAACAGACTGCACTCCTCTTAAAGGAAAGGATCATGTCAGAAGTTTCTTTTGTATCCTTCCCAGTGCTCAGCAAAGCACTGGGCACCAAGTGGCTGCTGGGCAAACAGTGAGAAATTCATCTATTGACTTGGCTGGAGAAAGCATATTCCAATTCACATTTCCTGAATTAATGACATGGTTTTGTTTTTAAAAATCTCCTCATAAGATCTCATGTTTTCTTACATCTGATGGTGATGAACATATCTCACCTCAAACATATGAAAATATGAATTCCTATCAGTATAATCTCCTTCCTCGTTTAATGAATACGTTTTCACAGCAGTCAAGATTTTAGGTCTCACTGGGAATTAACTTTTGTCTGATGCCAATGTGGCAGTGCCATCTATGAATCTCTCTGAGAGACGCCTGCCCTGCCATCTCTTCTATAGTTGTGACCCAAAGGGTACTAAGTGATAGCTATGGGGCAACATTAATTATTCTCGGGAATGTATTTCTATGGTAGCATCTGAAGTTTAGAATTAAGAGGACATCTTTTGCTCATGACATTTTGTTTCATCTGTGTTATTTAATTAGAGACAGTCTTGTATTATTAAGGACTCCTTCTCTTGAATCAGACGGTGTTTCTTTTCCTAAAGCTCAATCCTGTAAACACGTATTCTACAAATATCAACTCCATTTTGTGAGACCTCAACAATACAAAGATTATTTTCAACACACTGGTTGACTAATTAATCTTACGTAAACCAGCAATTTGAAATCTTTGATGTATTTATTCAAGTCTGAGAAGAAGGTCTTGTGTTAAATTCAATAAATGTGTTTAAAAATATCTTCTTTTAAGGTTGTCATGTTATTCTTTATATTTATATTAGTTAATAATGATTGTTATGTATATTTCTATATATATGTAAATGTTATGTGTCTACATGTGTGCATGTGTTATCTATTATCACAATAACATTTTAAAACAATGCTTCTCATTCATTAAACAAATATTTATGAAGTGCCTAGGATGGGCCGCTTATCTCGGTACTAGAAGAGAATGAACAAAAAGCCATGACTTACATTAGTGTAGTGGGGAGTACAGACAATAACTTACATTCAAGAAGGGAAGGCAGACAATAAATTAGAGAAATAAGTAAAATAAAGCAGAAAAGGGGGATTTTTTTTTTTTTTTTTACTGTAGTTTTGTTGAATTGTTAGATACATAGAAAGGTCAGGGAATAAGAGGAGGGCTCTTAAAAATGCCTGAAAGAAGTGGAGGAAGAAGTACCAAATGTAAAATAGATAGCTAGTGGGAAGCAGCTACATAGCACAGGGAGATCAGCTCGTGCTTTGTGACCACCTAGAGGGGTGGGAGGGTGAGGGTGACGCAAGAAGGAGGGGATATGGGGATATATGTATACATATAGCTGATTCACTTTGTTATAAAGCAGAAACTAACACACCATTGTAAAGCAATTATACTGTAATAAAGATGTTAAAAAAAAAAAAAGAAGCCCCATGGATATTTGGGGGAAGAGCATTCCAGGCAGAGGTAGAGGCAAGTGCAAAGGCCCTGGGGCAGAGGGCCAGATATGTTTTCAGAATAACAAGGAGGGGAGTGTGGCTGAAGCAGAAAGATTCATTGGGAGGGACTAGTCATAGATGAGGTTAGAAAGGTAATGAGGAGCCCAATCCTGTAGGAATCTAGTCTTGGAAGCTGTCATCAGGACTCTTACTCTTAGTGAGATGTAAGCCATCACAGGTTTAGAGCAGCATTACCAGTTACTATTATTACACCCGTTTTACAGAAGGGGAGACTGTATGGAGCTCTTATTTGAAAAAAAAAATTGAAAAACACTCTCATTCTGGAGTCATTTATATTGTAATCCTATTGTATCTTTTTAAGGAGAAATGTTTTAATACTTTTCATGCATAGCAGAAAGAGTGACCACTTCTATTTGGCAGATTTTTAATTAGAAATGTCTCTTCAAATTCCAGTAGTGAAAGGCCAGCCTAGGTAATGGGAAAGGTATTGGATTTAGAGTTTTCTATAGTTTTGGGATCTTGCTTTACTTCTACTGGCTCCCATTTACCGAAAGTTCACTAAGGGCAGGCATTGTGATAGACTTTTACATTCACTGTCTCACTTAATTCTCACAACAGCCCTATCAAATAGGTATTATTCCAATTATACAGATGTTTAGATGAAGAAACTTTGGGTTAAATAATTTAAATAACTTGCCCAACGTCCTATTACTAATGACGGAAGGAGCCCTCATTTAAGTATAATGTGCGGTGACTTCTGATACCTGAGACAGGTTGTAACCCTTACATCCTTTATCACTGTGGCCGAAGGGGGAGTTTTGATAGACTCTGGGAACCTTTCCAGATATCCCAGACTGAACTTGTTCCACTGAAATGGAGCTGGGTTTCTCCTTGTTTTAGGGCCACTATTGTTGAAAGCTTAGGTTTTTATTTTGTACTTGCTTAAAATGAGACTCTAAATAATAAGACAAGTTTTTTTTTTCCCTCTTTCTCTGTTTCCCTCTCCCCTTTCTCCTCCTCAGACCATCTGCACCCCCCTCCCCTCCTCTGTCACTGATGGTAATAAACTGTGTGTATGATCCGTGACTCTCCAAGTTCGTATAATCGTATGTAAACCTAGACATTTCCTTTGCCTTACAAAAAAGGCATCGCTCTGTATAAACTTCTCTGCATGTTGTCACTTGACATTGGCAAAAAAAAAATCCCTGGAAAAAATTCAGTGGATCTTCAACCATTTCCGTATTAAAGGCATTTTCTTTGTTTCCAATTCTTTGCGTTTCTGTAAACATACCTGTTACCCACTGATGCTTTTATTTTTGAGATTGATTCCAGGTATAGGATTACTGGGACTAGGGTATATACAATTTTAATTTCTATAGATCTGTCTGGATTACTTTCAAAAAGTTCCATAACAACTCATATTGCCAGCGGCTGGTTATGAGATATAACCATTTTCCTGAATCCTCACCGGAAGTAGGTGCTACTTCTCTGTTTAATCTTTTCTAGTCTGATGGACATAAAATCATGGAATTTATGTTTTCCTGTCTGGTAGGGAGGTTGAACATCTTTTCCTTTTCATAAGTTTATTGGGCATTAGAATTTACTCTTTTGTGAAATGTCTGTTCAATTGCTTTGTACATCTGTCGGATGGTATTTTTTTTTCATTGAGGTGAAATTCACATAACATAAAACTAAACGTTTTTAAGTGACTAATTCAGTGGCATTTAGTACCTTCACAATGTTCTGTGACCACATCTCTATATAAGTTCTAAAACATTTTCACTGTCCCAAAAGTAAACCCCATACCTATTAAGCAATTACTCCCTATTTCCTCCCCCCACTCCCAGGCGCTGGCAACCACCCATCTGCTTTCTGTCTCTGTGGAGTTACCTACTCTGGATATTTCATAGAAATGGAGTCATACAACAGGTGACCTTTTGTGTCTGGCTTCTTTCACGTAGCGTAATGTTTTCAAGGTGTGTCAGCCTGGGTGGTACATCTTTTTGTTATCAATCTGAAAAGCTTTTTGGGGATCCTAGATTTTAAAACTTTTATGTCATCTGGATTGGCAAATCTTCCTTAAGATAATACCTGTCAATGGATTTTGTTTATTGAATTATTTGTCATATAAAAGATAGTAATTTTTACATATTCAGATATGTCTATTTTTCTTTAATTTCTGGGTTGGAAATTCAGTGTAATACTTGTATTGGTTTAGGTTTACATTGAAATTTTTAAGCAAACTGGAATTTTAGTATACGATTTTTCTTCCTCTCAGAGGGATGGCTGCTGGTATCATTATTATTTTTTAATAATTTCCTTTCTTTGCTTGATTGAAATTGCATCTTTCTGTATATTAAATTCCTGCTATTGACTTTTTCTGTTTTCTCAAGTGTGTTTCACTGATGTTTCTGACTATTCCTATGCCAGTGCCAGACTATTTTGATTACAGTCCTTTGTATTGCTCTTAATTTTCTTTCCCTGTTACATTTTTTTGTGAGTTTATATTAACATACCTAAAACTTTTTGATTGTATGCAAGAAAAATTACTTTAGTTTTTTTTTTTTTTCAATTTGGATCTTAAAGGCAATACATTTAAAATATTCCTTCTGAACTAAGCTGACTAGATAATTTCCTGATATTTCTGTTGCTAAATCTGTAAATTGCAATCCTGATTAGCAAGAAAAGATTGCTTCTTGACTGGTTCCTTCTTAGGGAAAGCACAGAGATTAAGCCCCTTCCCATCAAGTCTTATATAAATTGCGAGTATTTCATACTTAGATCCATCCCCACTGCATTAATCTGTGAGTGTGTTTGAAGGCAAGTACAGAGTGATGCACCAGCTTTCCCAGGAGAAGGTATGTGTAATTTGCTTCTTAGTGATTTGCAGAACTTGTCACTATGCATGACTTTTGTTCCTTGATTATTAAAGACCCTTGAACTCTTCATTCGTGAAGCATTTGTAGGCAACCATTATGTTCCCATTACTGGGTAAGATCTAGAAAAGAAGACATTACTCGTTCCAGCTTTGAAAAACAAAGATAATTTTTACTTCACTAAAAGAAGACACAATCTCTACCCTTGGGAAAATCACAGCACAGTTGGGGAAATATAAATATTTATAATTATATCCAAATACATCCTCAAATCAACATTTATACACACATATACACATATCTCCCAGTAATAACTTGCATTTGTATAGCACAGCTCTTTATAGCTTAGAAAGTGTTTTCATCAAAATTGTCGTATGAGAATGTCCCTACAACATTGTGAACAATGTCCAGCAGTTATCTGTACCCCCAATTTACCGATGTTCAAAATAAGATGTTTGGGGTAGACAAAGTCAAGGTCCTTTCAGAGAAGATGGTTTAATTCCTGATGCTTTTTTTCTGGTTTATTCTTTAATGGAGCCATCCTTGCTTCCAAGCACCAAAGGTATAGGACATCGTTTTCCTCTAGAAGTGGGGCTGTTCACCTGTTTGGTGGGCATTTATATTATGTAATATGGCTTGTTTGGGGGGCTAGAGATCCAGTGGAAAATAAGACCTCCATGATCCCTACCCTTATAAAGACTGTGTTTTTGAGGGGAGGGACATATAGGGCAGGGAAGGCAGGAATAATAGACACATAAACAAATAACTAGAATTGTGACCATTATACAGCACATTGGTATACGGAACACATAGTATTTGACCTGGCCTACGTGGATAGCAAAGTGAACTTTTCTAAGGAAGTGATTGTTAAGCTGAGTATGCCACAGCTTGGGGGAAAGCACTGAAGAAGAGGGAAAGCCTTAAGACAGGAAGGAATACAGAACAGTGAAGGATCTGAAAAAGAGTGGGAAAGTCTGAAATGTGAATAGTAAAGTTCGACTGTAATAAAGCCAGGCAGTGAGTTGGTGTACGATTCTGCAGGGCTTGTAGGTCAAAGTGAAGATTTTGGAAGTTATCCCTGGAGCATCAAGAAGCTTAGGAGAGGGCTCTGACTGGTTCAGAGTAAGGTATAAGAAGAGAGACCAGTTAACAGCCTCCTGAGAGAGTTGAGGTAAGAAATAAGGGTCACCAGGACTGGGATATTGGTAGTAGAGAGAGACAGAAGGGGATGGATTTGAGAAGCATTTAGGAAATAGAATTCACAGGTCTTGATAATTGATTCATGGTGTGGAGATGTCAGGAGTATCTTCCAAGTGTTGGTGGGCTTGGGGGGAAGATTATATGCATTTAAAATAACAGTTGGATCAAAGGGTCTTGAAAATTATTTTGGTTCTTTCTACCTTGGTGCAAAAGGGGGAAAAAAATAAAAGAATGTGCCCTTGTAGGAATTAAAGCCATAACGACACACCAAATATTTGCTTTAACTAAAGAAGGCTACAGTTGTACAGAGCTGAAGTGAATATGATACACTATTGATAATAAAACTGAGGTCCTGCCCTCCATAAAAGTTAAACTACTTATTATACTCTTGCATGTTCACTCATGTTATTTATTATTTTCTATGTAAAACCATTATGTTTATTGCAAAAGGGGCATAATTTTACTCTGAGCCTATAAGCCTTACTATAACTTATCTGTATCTTCTAAGCACAGAACCATTTTTGTCCCTTTAATAAGTGTAGTAATTTACATTGGTATAACTATGATAATTAGCATAATGTAGTTGTATTCTTAACCACTGCCTTATTACAACAATTTAAAATCTTGTTATCTTTTCCTGGTGGAGTGGAGCTTATGATTATCCATGATTTTTTTTTAAACTATGTTTAAAAAAACCTTTGCTTGCTTTATTTCACTTCTGGCTCAATTCAGTTAGCAAAACTTTATGTGTAATTTGGAGATTTTAATCACTATGTATTGGATGAAATTGGATACTGTGTGCATTTTGGTTTTTTTTTTGGTTCTAGATTTATTTAGATTTTCTTCCTAAATCTTTTACTTCCAGGCTAGCGCTTGCAGGTTTTCTTGCACGGCAAAAGGGAAATGTAGTCTTTTTTTTTTTTTTTTCCAACTACACTGTGGTAGATAGTTGGAGAAAGGAGAGTTTAGTGTTAATGATTAAAATACTGAATAAAAATTACAGTGAACTCTGTCATCTGAAATAATTATAAAATAAAATGCTTTGTTTAGCCAAGTATTCATATACACATATATTCCATATATAATTTATAGATGGCTAATTTTCTAATAATCAGAGCTAAATTAACTTCCCCTAAAAATAAAACAAAATTTAATTGCACGTTGGCCTTTCAGGAGTCAGAAGAGGTATCAGGATTTTCCAGTGTCTGAGGGGACCTAAATTGGAACTTCCCATTATTTCAGGTTCCATTATGCTTACTCTCTAAAGTTGTAAAAGTTCTTTGTAATAGAACATTTTAAGCATTCAGAAAAGATAGCTTTGCTCAATATGTCAGATCTTCATTATCTACTTCTAAGATATAGTAAATTCTCAACCTTTTAAATAAATGCATATGCTACAAAGTGTGAAAGCTAGCGAGGCCACATCTAGGAAGTGAAAGAGGTAGTTAAAATAATTAAAATGTGAGGTTTTAATTTTTTATTTTATTTAAAAGCTAATAATCTGGATCCTAACTCACCAGAACCATTAATTAAGTGGATTTTTTTTCAGCACTGGCCTTTCCCACTTTAGTGCTGAGGTCGTTCAAGTTCAAATCAGCCCTGTTGTCTTCCTGCCACCTCAGATCACCAGCGATCAGAACACCTTTCAAGGTTGCAAATTATGAAAAAGTATTAAATTGTGTTCAATTTGCACTACCCAAGTTAGCCAGAAAACTTATTAATCAAATACCTTGAATATTTCCAATTTTGACAGCTTTATTTAACTTAGAGAATTTGGTAAAAGAAACAAAAACAAGAGCAAAACACATTTGTTTCAACAACTTATGAAATTCAAAAGAATATGATACTTTTTTCATTTTTAATTACCCAGAGGCAAAGTATGTTCCTCTTCTCTTTGACTCATGAAACTCGACCTAACATGGGTATCACAAGGGACAGTAGCAAAGGCACTTGCTGCGTTACTCTTTTGGTGCAAATTGTGACAATCTGTGGGACTTTTTAATGACTTTTTTTTTAATCAGATGAGATTTTACATATGTCAAATAATTGCATCCATTTTCTTCGTTGTTTATCTCCCAGAAGTTGCTTAATAAACGTTCAGTACAAATGCCATTGACCACAAGAAAGAAGCCATGTATGTGAAACACCTTTGCAAACCGTAAAGTGCTCACAGATATATGATAATGAGAACATGATAACAGTGGGTGTTTTAACAAGGCTGACAGTCGAATATTCCCTGAGTATTACCTGGGAACCAGGGAGCAACTTTCTTGGAGGAGACTTTGTAGTACTTAAGCTTCTGCATTAATTTGAATCTGCTCATCTGCTCTGCTGAGACCTTGCACATTGGCCCATTTCACTGTCTAATGACAGGCCTGGTGTATTTTGATGGAGAGCTTGCCAAACATGTCAAATTTCAGAACAACAGGTAGCCAGCCATCTCTGTCACTGAGACATCCTTTCTACATTTTGATTTCATTTGTTTCACCTCCTTCTACAAGGCCCAACTCCAGGCTGATTTCTTTCAGAAAGCCTGTTCTTCGCTATTCTGATGTCAAAGGGCATTGCCTCAGTGGCTCTTAATACTTGAGCTCTTATTTTGACATCAGATTAGTAGTCAATGTTGAGGTATCTCTCCTTTTTCCTTCTGGAATCTTTACTTGGATCCATACATTTTCAGGTAAATTTTATGTGTGTGAATTTCAATGTTCAGGTCCAAAACCATACCTTTTATTCCTTTGGATGCTTCACAGAGCTCAGGATCCATGAAAATATATAATCATTTCAGTTTCTGTTGATTTGATTTTGATCACCAAAGAGAGAGTCATAAAACTTCCTGTGCTTGGAACATATATTTGATTCATTTATTTACTTTTTCACAAAGAGGTTTACTTTTTGTAAAAAGGGTTGTGTGTGGTTTGGATAAAGGAAAGATACAAAAGTCTTTTTTTGCAGTTCTCTCTGTGGTCAGTGCCAGTTAGATTGAGGAGGATATTTCACATGGATGGCCTTCATAGGGTCCTTAAGCTTCCTGAAATTATATGAGTAATGTTGTGTGTTTGGGGACTTTTTTCCCTTTGTGGGGAAAGAGTCCAAAATTTTTATCAAATTCTCAAAGTGACTCAAAGATAGTTGAGGGTCATTGCATTAGAAGGTACTAGCATAGCTGAGTTTAGGACTACAGATGTGCAGACTACAATACTCAGTAACAAAGGCTTTTTTGTCTAGCCGTTGATAGTAGTACCAAAGACGCTTGTCCCGTGTGTTACTTTGCACTCTTACCTTACTTTACCATACCATGTTAATGCATTTATAAAAATACTCAATACGTAAGAATCCAAATTTATAAATAGGGTGATGTTCATTTCATGAAATGATTAGGTAACATTTTGTTTAATGAGCTTTCCCAGACATTTAAATTACTTCATTTGTGTGTCACTTTTCAGACACAAATGTTCTTTGCTCTGGACAAAGTATACCAGGAATTCTATACTTTGCAATGGAATAAGCAAGCCCATAAATGTATTGCATCTTTCGGTGGGGTAGCCATGATTTTAAAGTGTGAGTCTTACAGATGTGAAGGTGTTTTTTTGATTTGTTTGTTTCTGTTTTTTTAATTCTATATGAGCCCCCACATTGGACACAGCACTGGACTCACAATTGGTAGATGAATAAAACCTATATGTGGCTTAAATGACTCTGTTCATGTATTAGTCACATGGGTGGTTCTTCCAAAACCCCAGCGTCCAAGTTCCTTGACCTCCTCTCCCACAGTGATCTTGTTTTCCATCATACCTAACCCAAGATCACACCCTGGACCAGTGATTCTCCAAGTGTGGTCTCCAGACTAGCAGACTCAGCATTACCTGGGACTTATTAGAAATGCAAATTTCGGGGCTCAGCCCCAAACCTATTGAATTGGAAACTCTGAGTGTGAAGTCCAGTGATTCCTTTACCAAGCCTTCCAGGTGATTCTGAGAGCTGCTTCCCTAGACCTTGCTGATACCAATAGCTCTACCTGTTTCCTCATCTCAATTTCAAGCTTCCCACTCTTCAATCACCATTTTTATCTTTCTGGCTCTCGCCTTCTAGTATCTCAACTTCCCCTGAGATCCATCAATCATTTTTACTTTTTTCTCATCATCACCTTCATAGCTCCTGTTCTAATGAGATTCGGTGGTCCTTGATTACAATCATTAAGTCTCATGCTCCCTCTTTCTTCATCTTACCTGGACAAATTCCCACCCTGGTTAGGTCAACCCTCCACTCCTGCACCCTCACAGCTGAGTATCTGGAGGAAAACTCACAACCGTGCCAGAAATGTCACTTTACCACTAACCCAACTGGGCCTTTGGTGCTACCTGGAAATCATAGTACATTTCCCTAGTCTAGTCACTTTCATATTCTTTTAAGTATTTTCACATGGATGTTACTGTGGATAAACTACCTGTGCCCTTCCAATGGCCATCCCCAAGCTCCTGCACCAGCTTTCACCTCCTCTTCCCCTTCCCTATTACAGGAGATTACTCCAGCAATTCTCCTTTCTTCCTCCTGCACCACCATTTGTTCCTTCTCTAGTGGATCACTGCCATCAGCAAAATAAATGTCGTCCTATGATATATCATTAAAAAAAATTCTTTTACCTGCAAATACCCTGCTACCTATTACCCATTTCTAATAGAAATACTCCTTTTAAAATGCTATATCTAGTCAATTTCTCCCAATATTCTCTCTTGAAACTATTCCAATCAGGCTTTTCTTTCCATTGTTCCACCGAAACAATTCTTGTTAAAGTCACCAATGAGCACCATGTTACAGCCTCTTAAAATGCCTCATTTCTGCCCTTCTCTCTGTCCATTAGATGCTGTTCTCCACTCCACAACTAGGATAGTCCTATTCAAAAGCAAACTGTGGACTTCCCTGGTGGTGGTGGTTAAGAATCCCCTGCCAGTGCAGGGGACATGGGTTCAATCCTTGGCCCGGGAAGATCCCACATGCCGTGGAGCAAATAAGCCCGTGTGCCACAACTACTGAGCCTGTGCACCACAACTACTGAGCCTGCATGCCACAACTACTGAAGCCCGTGCGTCTAGAGCTGGTGCTCCGCAACGAAGAGTAGCCCCCGCTTGCCTCAGCTAGAGAAAGCCCAGAGCAGCAACGAAGACCCAACACATCCAAAAATAAAAACAAACAAATAAATAAATTTATTTAAAAAAGCAAATTGCATCATGTTACTTCTCTGCTCAGAGCCTTCCAGAAACTTCCAGTCATATCAGAGAAAAATCAAATTCCTTACTGTGGCCATGTGGTCCTATGTGGCCTTGCTGCCTCCAAGCCCCTGCTCTACCTTGATGATCTCACTGTCTGCACTCTCCCCCGTGTCCACCCTGCTCCAGCCACACTGGCAGTTACACTAGTTCTCAGTAACCAGATCCAATCCTGCTTCAGGATTTTGTTTTCTCTTGTTTCCTGTGCTTTGCCTGCTCTTTCCAGAGATTTCTAGAACAAGATCCACATTATCCTGCTCTCTCATTTATTTAAGGTCCCTTCCTTCCCAACTACCCTATTTAGGAGAGTAATAGCCCGCATAGACTCACTTATCACCATTTGACATATTATTTGGGTTGAACCACATGAAATTGTAGATAATGTCCACTTTGGTCCTCCAAAAACTGTCAGTGCATAGAGTTCAGGCTAATTCCTATTTCCTGTTTTTGAGTAAGCTCTGTGATAGAAGAGGCTTTTTCTGTTTTGTTCACTCTTGTAGCCCCGGCTCATAGAATAGTGCTTGGTACATAATTAATACTCAATAGAAATCTATAGAATAAAATGAATGAATGAGTTGGCAATACTTCTAAGGTACTTACAGTGTGCTATTCATGTTTCTATCCATGTATCAATCTCTTTTTTGTTTTATCTCTTTATATAAAAATGAGTCACCATCTTTTTCAGCCAGGAACTAGTATGCAATTGGGAGGATTCAAGGGGAACAGAGTAACTATTTGAAAGAAGTATGCAATATAAATTCAAATCTATGTATATATATTTATATAATGTTTATTTCACTAATTATGCTTTAATTTTACCAAGACCCCCTACTGTAAATTCTGATATTTATGTCCTGAGCACATTTCATCTGAGTAGATGAGAGGCATGTTGGCAGGGCAGAATTAGGGTGGGATTAAACTATTGCTTCAAATTGACAAAGTGATATTTCTCTCCAACTAAATATTGACTAAATTTGAAAGGAAAGGCTTTGGGATCATGAAAAGTATGAGTATTGCTGGTGGGGGGAATGCCTTCTTTCAGTTTTGTAGTAAGAATATGCTTTAAAAGCTGAGGCTGGTTGGAAAGAACCTGAAATGCTTTAACAATGAAGTTCAGCTACTAAACTGAAACTGGGGACTATGCATGCAGGCCTGTGCTCACCAGTCATCTTTTTAGGACGGTATGTAAAGATGTGATCCGGAACACTCAAATGTAATCTGAGGAAAAATAATTGAATCGGGAATCATATATTTTTTAAAACCACACAACTTGCAACATCTTGTAAGGTAGTTAAAATTGCTACATCCATTCTTTGGACAAGTTCACTGAGGCATAGGAGAAAGCAAGTCTTTTTCCAGGAGCACAGCACACATTGGGCGGAAGATCCGGGATGAGAGCCCAAAAGTCCCATCTTCCTGTCTCATACTTTTGTATTCAAAATATTGCAATCTGTTACCTAGAAGATGATTAGTGTGTAAAACTGAGTGCTTTAATTTTACTGCAGGAAAAAGTAATGTAGAAAAAGCATAGTCTGTGATGGAGACAAAATTTGTCTAAACAAAGATATCTTTGGTTAATTAGTAAAATGGCAGAGACATTTATGAAAAACAAGATAGGCAGATAAATCTCTTTCATAAGTGTTAAATATTTCAATATTCACTCATTTGAATATTTTCAAATCATTTGAAAATCTTTTAGTGGTAATTCTCATATATTTGTAGAAATGATTAACATTTCTACAAATTATGTTTGAAACATAATTTTTTTTTTGCTGCTGAGCTAACATTAATTTTTATCATTGTATCTTTGAATACTGTATTACTTATCTGACCTAGAACATTTCACATAAAAGAAAAGCTAAGTTAGCAAAAGAACAGTTCAGCTCATAAAAAGATGTGATATCTGTGAAAACAGATATGATTAAAACAGTGTGTGCTGTTTAAATGAATTAGGAGTCATCATGGAGAGCTCAAGGAAGAAGTCTCCCCATCACACAGAGGCAGTTAGGAAGGCAAATAGGACTCCAGGGTGCATTAAAAAAGGGAGAAAATAATATGGAAATATTAAGTTGATGTCGTATCAAATAATGATACACTTTCATCTACAATACTGAGTCTAATTTCAGTCGATGCACCTTAAGACATGTCAAGCAGAGAATGAAAATATCCTGAGGAATGGAAAAAAATGAGTAAATGGGGAATGAATTCACGTAAAGACAATGTATCTCTGAAAAACAAGTTCTGTTAAGTGGGAAGTCACTTGTTTTCCCAAAGAGCACAATAAAGAACATTTTGGTAATTGGGTGAATGATGCTTATACTAAAATAAGTAGCAGTGCTAGCTAAACCTAAATGATAAATAAAGACTGTATTATCTGAGAAGTGGAATGATACTTAAAACCAGTGTTCTGGGATTAGAAAATGGTTGCTGATTAAAAAGAGCTGAGGGCTTCCCTGGTGGCGCAGTGGTTGCGGGTCCGCCTGCTGATGCGGGGGGTGCGGGTTCGTGCCCCGGTCTGGGGGGATCCCGCATGCCGCGGAGCGTGTGAGCCATGGCCGCTGGGCCTGCGTGTCCGGAGCCTGTGCTCCGCAACGGGAGAGGCCCGCGTACTGCAAAAAAAAACAACAACAACAAAAAAGAGCTGAATAGGAGCATCAGTGATGGAAACAGAACTTCCACGCTAGTGGCCTTATTCTTTACCAAGCTGTGTACCTACCTCGGTCCCCAACTGATACATAACATTAATTGTAGGTTTATACCCTTCTATGGTGATATAAAAGTATAAAATAAGGTCTTTTGTCTTTTTTTTTACTAATTAACAAAACAACTTGCATATGTGTTTTCTCAGCATAAAAGAATATACTTATTAGAGAATATTAGTAAATCTGGGAAAACTAGAAAGGAGAAAAAATTCTTACTGTTACCAACCCAAACTGATCACAGCGTTTTGACGTATTTTCTTCCAACATTTAATCTATATTTGGTGCTTGGTTGCTTCGTTTTATATATACCATGGAAACAGTTGTTTTCTGTTTCTTTTCATTTTAGCAAAAACATATTCCTGTGTTATTATAAGCTCTCAGTGATAATTTTCATACAGTAATATTGCATCAATAGATGTACCACAATTTATGCAATCATATCTATAATACTGATGATCCTACTAGTGGTAATTTTGTCCTCTGTTTGAGATAGTATTACCAAGTGATTAGTGAATAGAAATTTTTAATAAAATGACACACTTAATGATTTGACAAGTTGTAAGAAGGAAGGGCAATAACTAGCTTTTTTTCCCACCTATGTTTATTTTCAGTTACCTGCATTCACATTATTTTAGCATTTCCCCTCTAGAGTATAAACATCCACTGGGTTTGTATGATATCTCCATTAGCCCATTTCTATGTGCAACTGGGAACTTAGTCAATAGTTTCTGAAAGCAACTACCAGGGTTAATCATTCAAACAGTGATCATGGCCGACTCTAGAGACAGATGCCTGAGGGACAGGAAAATTATCCCCAAAGAATTCTAGGCTTGGAGACTGTAGACTCAATGAAAGAGCTTCTTCACTACAAAGGATACTTCGTGCCTATTACTTAGAACTAAAAATAGCTAGAGCTCACTATTGTGAAGCCTGGGGCTTCCTCTAAGAAAAGAAATGGAATTGTTTTATTTTTTCCATTAATATAATTGTCATTTTATAACATGTTGGATTTAATTTAACTTGGTATATAAATTTTATCTCATTTATCCTCATGTGCTTGTTAAGATGATTAACATCTTACTTCACAATGAAGAAACAGACTTTATGGTTAGAAGGATAAAAGGGAACTAGGATTCAATCCTAAACCCTTCACTATGAGCCTAGTTTACAGTCTTTGCAGTGACATTAGTTTTTATAATGCAAGTGACAATGATGAGGTAAACTTAACCCTCATGGACTATTAGATGGAATCTGAGTAGTCCTTTCCTTTATTTATTTTTTGCTTGTTCAAATAGGAAAAGATTAGTTCCATGAATCTATTGCTAATTTTAACTCCCTCCCAACACAGGAAGCATGCACTATTACTAGAAATTGGGCTTATCTATAATGTGGATGTGCTTATTTCTAGCTGGACCAGTGCAGATTGCTTTCTTGAATCTCTAACTATTTTTGATTAAGTTATTTATTAACACTCTCTCCCTTAGTCATCCATAGCTCTGGATGATTCCAAAGTTCAAAAAATTTTTATGCCTTTTCCATAGACTACTGTTGTCAGGCTCCAAAATTTTTTGTTCCTTTTTTTTCAACTCTGTAAGGAGATTAGTAAAGACTAAAGTTTGGGAAACTTGGAGGAGCAAGCTTGTTTCAAAGGTAGAGTTAAGAGAATGAACTTACAAGGTACATATATTATTTCAATACCAAACAGATATTCAGAGAAGAAAAGCAGAGGCTAGAAATAGAGTGGAAATAGAGGAACTGAATAGCAGAATCTAAACATTTTAGAGCTTTGAGTGGGGCGTTCTTTCTTCTCTTATGAAATGTCTTTGAAAAGGATTTGGAGCCTTGATTGCACGCTTAGGACGTCAGAGTACTAAGAAGGGGTAGGGAAATTCAGGGCCCGATTCTGCTTTGCTGAATACTGTAGCTTTTTTCTGCCCCCCACTGGTAATTATAATGATTGGAAAGATGTAGGGGGGGAGTTGTTTTTTTTTTTTTTTTCTTGGAGAATGCTTTTCTTTCAAAGATCCTGAGTTTGGAGATGATCTTTAAGTGAAAGGGTACTAGACATAAGAGTCTTTTTAAGTCCTTCTTATCCCAACATTTGAAAAAGCATTTTATTCATAAAGCTTACACTTTTTTTCAAAGGAGCCATTTAATTCATTATGGAGTAGTATGAAGCTGTTGAGAGAGATATAGCAGCTTGATTCATTTGAAATCACAGGACAAATAGACTTTAAAAAGCAAATGCATCCATTTTGACACTAATTATGTGTCTTTTGCACATGCAGTATCTCATGTCACAAATTGCTCTCATTTGCTTCTCTTTGCAGAATGTCTCTGAAATGAGATGAGTGGAAAATGCCTTAAACAGGTGGATGTGGAACAGGTCGGGGGCTATAAGGACTTTGGTGGAGGAGGGGTGGGTTGAGGAAGGAGAAAAATGAAGGTGTCTTAGAAGGCCCTGGAATTCATAGGGGATTCGTTCAACATGATATTGACCCATGTGATAAGGTGGAATATATAGCTTTTCAAATATGTATCTTCCTTACAATTGTAACGACAACATAACAAAGCCCACTATAAACCAGGCATTTGTGCTGAGGTTATTTTATTTGTACATAATCTTTGAACCTTAAAATAAGCCTGTGATTATATTCCCATTTTATAGATCAGATCACTGAGGAGGTTGAAGAATTTACCTAAGGTGTCTCCAATATGTGTGTTTTTCCCAAAGCACCAAGCAATTAACTCAATTCTGACACTATCTACCTGGAAATAGCATCAGATCTGACAGGTTAAGAGCTCAGTTCTCCAAGACTGCCTTTCCCTCAACCTAAGATGCCAGTCTCTAGGTCTACCTAGACCCCTGTGCTTCTGACCGGCTGCCTATAGATCAGAGGTCCCACAACCCTCTCCTTGGGTGGATTAATGTGCTAGAGCTGTTGACAGAACTCAGGAGAACATTTTACTTACTAGATTACCAGTTTGTTATAAACGAATTTAACTCGGGAGCAGCCAGATGGGAGAGATGCATAGGGCAAGGTATGGGGAAACAAGTTTGGAGCTTTCATGCCATTTCCAAGGGTACCACTCTCCTAGCACCTCCATATGTTCACCAACCTGGAAGCTCATCAAATCTTGTTCAAGGATTTTTATAGAGCTTAATCCGCAGCACCTCCACCCTTCCCTTTACCCAGGTCGATCAGTGGGGCTGCAAGTTCCAACCCTCTGATCACTTGATCTTTCTGCTGACCAGCCCTGTCCTGAAGTTATCGAGGGACCCTACCCTAAGTCACATCGTTAACATAAGCTGAAAAGGGGCTCCATGTGAATGACAAAAAGTACTCTTGTCATTCTAGAACTTCTAAGAGTTTGAGGAGCTTAGTGCCAGGAACTGGGGACAAAGACCAGATATATTTCTTTTTATATCACAGTGGCATAACTAATACTTGGGGATTAAAGCCCAGGCAATCTGAGTCCGGAGCCCTAGAGAGCGCTCTGGCCACAATTGTATCAGGACCTTTGTCCTGCATTTTTCCTGGTCCCACTCTTCTAGTTTGCTACCCCTGTGTGCTGTAGAATGCTTCATGATAAAGTTTACTGAAGTCTACAGAATTAACCTGAGTTTGGCATCTTGCAATCCATTCTTGGATCTATTTAGCACAGGAGGAGAGCTTTATAAATGATGCAAGAGTTTCTTAGAGTTCTTTATAGAACAATTCAAATAGGGCTAAAAACAACCAAGAGGAGAGAGAAGTACACATTCACTTTCCCTGAATATGAACAAAAACAAAAGCATTTGCTATATGGTGTGAATTGGAGGAACGTTATACTATTGAGCTGGTGCTTGTTGCCTGATAACAGACAAGATTAGCGTCACTTTTCTGTAACTAAGCCTGTAATGGTGTCACAGCCTATTTGATGCCAATTGGTGTTCCTGAGGTCCTTGGTATAAAGCAACCTTTGCAAATGAGTAGTCAAAATGGTTGGAATAAGGAATAAAACCAGAGAGTAAAAAATGAATAGCTAATTCAACACTTAATTTCTTTTAATTTTGAGAGTCTTACATATGTGCTACCACTGTTAATGGGTGGGTTGCTGATGACAGGGGAAGAGTTTTAAATTGTAAATTTATTTTCACTTCAGCTGCAGAATTCAAACCTGGCATGCCTTACACGTAACGCAGTTTGACAGTTCATTTGAAATAAATGTGCCGATAACCCTTAAAAGTGGTAATAAAATACTCTTTGCTCTACTGTACAGATGATTAATACCACTAAAGTAATTAAATTCCATTAGGCTGAGGTTCACATACCCAAGGAATTGGTGCCAGAATTTAGCCGTTCTCTAGTGAGGACAAAAGACTAATGCCTTTTAAAGCCATGTTTCACCAGGAAAATCCCAGGGAAGTCTATATTAACTTAGGACATCTGCTTGTTGTGATTGTTTGAGGTATTGATGCATTGGATCATTAGCAGGGTAGCGTGAACTAGTGTTTTCCTGTTGACAAGGATCTCTCACCAGGAGCTGCTAGCTTTCTGCAAGGGGAGAGAGAAAGCAAAGCAGGGCAGCCAAGTTGAGTCCTGTGAATGGCTTTGACTTACAGAATTATTGCTAACTGTATAGCCTCTGATGGTAGGAAAGAGCATTTTGCCCCCAGCCATTTTTCCCAAGATCAAAGCCAAAGTAACTCTGTCTCCTGCTGTTTTGTAGCTGTAGATTCTTAAAGACTGGCATTATTGTCGTCGATGAACAGTTTGCCCCCTTTCAGATGGCTGCAGTAATGACCCACGGGGGAGGCAGTGGTTAGGCAGTGCTGACAATGTGACCAGGTGCTGCAGCATAAGCGTTTCATTAAATATTGAAGCAATGGTTTTCAGTTACAGTGGCAAAAAGGGAATTTGGTCTATGTCCAAATATGTGGCTATTTTTTTCCTTCCACCTCTTCTAATCACATTATTTTTTGCATGACCTTTCTGCTGGAAATTAGCTGCCGTCCTGAAAAAGTATTGTGTGTAATCTACCTAAGGTAATTCTGCATTCCACTTTACACGCTGGTAATCATTCTTAATGTATGAATGATTTATTTAACGTTTTTTTTTTTTCTTCCTCAAAATATGCGAACCATAAAAAATAAACCTTACGATTATTTTCTGAGGTACCACATGAAAGAATCCTGAATTTCCAAGGGAGAGATAGTTTGCAGAAACTGAGAACAGGACTGAAATGCATCTAAGAGTTAGGTTTTTATATGTATCCTGTGAACAACAGTTTTAGAGCTTCAACACCGTTTCCATTTGGAGACCACGTTAAACTTGTCTGTGTAGTTTGTGAAATTGAATTCACAAGAGGACAACTCTGGTCATTTCTAAAGGAATGGGGTTGCCTCTTCATTAGAGAAGGGTCTGCTCCTTGACTTCCTGTGTGAGCAGGTTCGCTACCAAATCACAACAATGGCCTGGCTGATTGCCATGTGACTTCCTGCCATGCGTATTCCTCATCCTCTGATTCCAGAATCTTCTACGAGAAAGTGGGACTTAACATAGGACAAACATTTATAAGTTGTAATAAAATACCACACACAGAAAACCCCCTCAGAACTGCTGGAGAAAAACCTGGTGCCTGTTGGAGGCTATAAAAAGTAAACTGCAACCAAAATGTACTGTAAAACAAACAAAAGCTCCTTGTAGGAAAGAACACAGAATTTAAATAGTTTTGTCCCAGTTTTGTTTATAGATAGGAAGAACTGAATTAAAATGCCATAATAACCAATCTTTTAATCTTTCTCTTTCTTTCTTGTTCCATTTTTATTCTTTTGCTATTTTTTCCCTCAAACTTATAGATATTAAATGGGTGTACCTATAAGATTAAAAAACGTACTGAAAAATGACTATTTGTTGAACAGGTTTTCATATTATGACTAGTATTAGTAAGATAAAATAACTTTTAAAAGAGATATAAGTCAAATTTCAATTACTTAAATATATTGTTACAGTTCCTTTTAGGCTGTGCTGTTCAAAGCACTTTAAGAAATGATTACATTCTTGTCACTGATAAATTCTTAAAAATATAGAGGTTTATACAGAATAGAAAAAATGGAGGCTGCTGTAGATGAAAGCAAATAATGAAAAAAAAGAGGAAGACTTGTTTAAAGAAGTAAATACTATATCAAGTTTGTTTAAACCTATCTATGCTTAGTTGATGATATTATCACCCAGCTAGTACTTTCATGTTGAAAATTGTCTATAGCCTTGAGACTGTTTCAAGAGACAACAACTGGGCAAAATTCTAGGGTTTTACAGTGAATACAGAAATGAATACAAATGTGTCTCTTGCCAGTACCATTGCTTGTAGTAGATCTAGCCAAAACAGTTCCTAAAAAATGTTCATGATAATTCCTCAGAGGAGTATATTTATCTATTTTCAAGTGCTGGATGGCATAGTTTCTCTGCTTTAAGAGTGTTCAGGAGCACTGGTGACATCTTCAAAGTTCAGTCTAATGGGATTGAATATTTTTTGAGAAGTCGGCAGGCATTGAAATTCACTCTTTTCTTTTTTTTTATTATAATGTGAACATTCTGTTTTGACACAATTTCCCCTTCATTTCTTCATGACAATTTGCATGCGCCGTTTAAATTATTCCTCATTATTCAACTGTATTCTTTGGGCTTCTTTGAAATACATAAATATTAAGGATAGCTTAATGCCAAAGAGCACATCCAAACTATTGCTGATGAGTATATCGTGTGGCCAAAGGGGAGCTTTTTTTGGTAACTAGAGGAAAGATTGAGATACAGTTAGCTGGGAAAGGGAGGAGATTTTTTTTGCTAGGCTACTAACTAGATGATCTCTGTTCAGAATTAGATCTTGTGTAATATAATATATTAAAAAGGTTTTTTCCCTTTTCTTTTTTAAACTTTCTTTTTATGATGAAATAAATTTGTTTTAACCTTAACTTTTGTGGGGCTCCTGATTTTGTGATACATGGCCTTAAAGATGCTAAAATTATCTATATTAGGAGAAATCCCTCGCTCTCAGAATGTTCTATATGTTGTTCAGTGATTTAGTAATATAAATCAACAAACATTTATTAAGTAACTATAGATACTTATCTCAAAAAATACTTTGGCTAAGGCATCTGAGGTCTGACCTTAAATATTTAATTTATAGAAATTGACTCTTCGGTGGTGCCTTCCCTGAGAACCTTGCATGCTCTTTTAAAGGTTAAGTCATGGCTTAACTTGTATTTGGTAGAATCCTGGCATCCCGTGAAAAACAACAAAGGATTCCGATACTAAAATGGAAAGCTGAAAGTTGTCCCGCTTCACCCTAATTAATTTTCTAATAACAATATTTCCATTTTAACTTTTTCTTTTAGGACTGCCCCCTTCTGAGACGCTGACTTAACTTTTGAGGCTTTTGAGCTAGGTAGCATTGCCAGAGAGAGCCAGAATTTGATCAGCACAGGGCCAATGCAAGGCACGTCAAGGAAAACTTAGGGCTCTCGGTCATTAAAGATTGGGATTTTCAAAGGATTGAGTAGAACAGAGGTAGAAGATAGGGGTTATAGACTGCATTCTTGTGTCCTCCCCAAGTTCATAGGTTGAAACCGCACCCCCCAATGGGATGTCATTAGGAGGTGGGGGCCATTGAGAGGTAATTGGATCATGAGGGTAGAGCTCTTATGATGGGATTAGAGATCTGATAAGAAGCGACAGGAGAGGGCTGGCTCTCTGCAAGCCCTACCCTTCTTTCTCCTCCTTACCTCCTCTCTGCCATGTGGGGGCTCTCACCAGCACCCAATCCTGCTGGCACTCTGATCTCGGACTTCCCAGTCTCTGGGGCTGTAAGAAATAAATTTCTGTTGTTTAAGCCACCTAGTTTATGGTATTTTTGTTATAGCAACCCAGACTGACTGAGACAATGGGGAATCGAGCATTGAAAGTTCTGATGGTATGTGTAGCTGAGCCACATGAGAATACAAGGAGGGAAGGAGGGAGAAAGAGGCAAGAAAATTATCAATAATTTCTGCTAAAAGGAACAATCCCCACCCCTGCCCAGGTCTGGGGGATAAGCTGAAGGGACAATCTAGCAAAAGCAAAGGCAAAGTTCCAAATAGGCAGAAATAAGTTAATGAGGGCGTGTCCAGGCATAACCCAAGAGGAAACTTTTGTTTCTCCTTTGCTAGAGCTGTCACTTACTGAATGTTGAGGAGTGATGGGCATGCCCACTTCCTGCAACAGGCAAAGTCTAAAATTAGCATGGAAAGCAATCAATCTAGAGCTTTTCCCCTACATTTTGTCTTCTTCTGGGGCTATTTTTGTCATTATGGTTTCAAAGGAGGAACTAAGGGAGAGGCCTCTGATATATTTATGTCTCAAGCATTGTTCCCAGTACTTCACAACTACTATTTTATTTAGTACTCTCAAAATTACGCCAAGTAGCTCCAATAAGTGGAACCTTGGCATTTGTAAATGAGCCATTCACTATTATGCCTCCTCATGAGTCACTGAAAGGTCTGCTGCATGTATGATTTTTAATGATACTGACAAAGGAGTCTGAATTGCTCTGCAAGGCTTATGTGTAAGGGTAAGTACTGGACAGTGAACGCACTTGGCTAATCTCCTAACATCCACACCTTTACGTGTCTTTTTTCTGCTCTCGTCACTCAGAATTTTTATAATTTAAATACTTTTTCTTTTTTTTTGTGGGTGGAAAAAAAAAATTCCTAGTGAAAGTTGGATGCTAGGTGATAGAAATGAAGAAGTCTAAGAAAGTGAGAGGTTTTAGTTAAAAATTTTGAAGTTCTAGATACATTTATGCATGCAGTACTGCATCTGTAGTTCAAATCTGTAACTGAAGAATCCACTATATGCACTGAAAACGTAGAAGGAAAAGTGACTCATAAAGCTGTTAAAAGAGTCAAAAGTTGTTCTTTAAATAAAAGAGGAAACTGTGAAAATTACAGATGGTAGAATTTATTTTAATAGCTTCATAAATGACTTAAAACCTGTATTTATAAGATCATTAGGGGTCTGAGGGAGTTGCCTAATTTTTTTCACTTACATTATTGCATTTCATAGGGGAAATTATATACTACTGCGGTATGTGGAAATTGAAGGATTTGAGAGGGACTCTAGTTTTATCCTTCACAATTGTTGATAGTGTTTTATTAGGCTCATTATTAGCTTCATTTTAGAAATGAGGTAACTAAAGAACAAAGAAGTTAAGACTGACAAACCAAGGGCACACAGGTAGCAAAGGGGAGCTGAGATAAACCTGGGTTTGACTCAAATGCCCTTTCCACATCAAAAATTTAACATAAAAACCTTTGAAGGGGTGACCTTAATTCATTTACGTCGGACAGGTTGGGTCATGTACCAAGCAGTCTGCATATGACTTTTCAGAAATTTCAGACCACGTGGATCTTTTACTTAGGACAAATCCTACTGGTCTTAGACAGTCTTGGAAAGTCTTCAGTTATTTGCAAGTCCCTTGTGACCCTTCACATAATGTCAACTTGACGGCTCCAAGTTGAAGAGAAAAACGCCCAGTGGTTGTGCTGCAGCTGGCTAGTACTGACTGGTTCACAAGAACCAATTGTTAGATTGTCAGGCATTTTGTAAGCCCATTGTTAAATACAGCCATGATTTTTTTTTAAATATATAAACTTATTTATTTATTTATTTTTGGCTGCGTTGGGTCTTCGTTGCTGCGCGCGGACTTTCTCTAGTTGAGGCGAGCGGGGGCTACTCTTCGTTGCGGTGCGCGGGCTTCTCATAGCGGTGGCTTCTCTTGTTGTGGAGCACGGACTCTAGGCGCCCGGGCCTCAGTAGTTGTGGCACACGGGTTCAGTAGTTGTGGCACACGGGCTTAGTTGCTCTGTGGCATGTGGGATCTTCCCAGACCAGGGCTCAAACCTGTGTCCTCTGTATTGGCAGGCGAATTCTTAACCACTGTGCCACCAGGGAAGTCCAACACAGCCATTATTATAAATCAAATAATTAAACTCATAGATAAATTAATTATATTTAAGATAAAGGTAATAGATACTGAAAACTCATCACTTTTTAATTACTCTATGACATTTTACTGTTGTCTATGATCTTGAGGTCATTTGTGTCTATTGTACCTTTCCAGTGAAAATACTGCATGGTGGTTTGCTACTGCGTATCTTTTCCCATGTCCTCCATTTAGTATCATCATGTTGGTAACTTGAAATCAGCCATGGTGGGAGTATTTTTACCAGGAAAATTGGCAAAATGGCAAATTCTACAATCAGAGTCTTTTTCCCTCCCTGAGAGCTAGCTGTTAAAATTTACTAGCACACCTGTAGATAAAGCTTTATTAGTGTTTAATTGTGATTTTCTTGATCATTCCTTTGACAAAAGGAACCTGAGCTACACTGGTTGAGAGATTCAGATTGAGGGGAGGTTTGGAAAAGCAAACATCTTCTTGTTCAAAATCAGTTTCTAGTTAAAGGAAATGAAATGAGGAAATCTTGGCAAACTCTCTTATGTCTAAGACACAGGTTTTCTTGGAATTTTACCCACATGTCATATGGAAAGAAATCAAGATTGGATATTTCCGCTTATTGGGAAAATCAACACATATGTATTAAAATAGAAGGAAAAAGCTCATTTGTAATGAATTTGACCAATTGTGGTTCTGAGGGTGCAAAACTATTCTTCTCTAAGTTGCCAATACTTGAAAACTAAAAAGGGCACAGAACAGTCATGTGATTACAGACAGCACTTAGCAGCACATCAGCAGTTGCTCAAAAGCAGGTGTGAGAAGGACAGGAACCTGTTCCTAGGAGTCATGCTCCCTGCCCTGGGTTCTTGGACCTCTCTAGCTCCACTAAAATAGGTTTCAACTTTGATGAGTTATGGGTGCGAGAGAGAAGAGGATTTTGTTTTTTCGGTGTCAGCGTGCACATTTGCAGCTTTGAAAGTCTTATACATTTTCATTCTTCATGCTGATGAGTCAGGCAGATTTATAGAGCCATGTTATTATGGGTAGTGGAGACTGTGTCTCCTTGAAAGTAATGGCATGTGATTGCTTACTCCATTACTTTCAATGGGACTCAGTCGTTGCCATCCTTAGGGACTCAATCCCGTTGAAAGTAATAGTCTGAGACTGCCCCCATTGTTACTGTGCTTTAAATTGGTCTGAATTTATACTGATCAGTATGGGCCAGCCACAGAAGTCTCACTTTTAAAAGATGTGGAGTTGATAACGTTTTTTTGGCCAGCAGTTGGAAAGTTTAACTGCCTGTGTGGAGAATGTATTCTTACTATTTGAAGCATTCATTTCTTAATGTCGAAGTGTTTTAACATTTAGCCTCTGAACTATTGGAGGAATTCATAACATGTCAGGAAAATTGTTTTTAAATTTTAATTCTTTCTTAACTGTGCTCTATTCAGTCATTTCAGGAAAGAAGACATTCTTTTGCTTGGACGTTAATTACTTTCTTGTGCTGAGAATACTTACATTTCTAGAACTGGAAAGAAACTTCACAGTATCACATTTTAGATGAGGAAACTGAGGTTCAAGATAATTTGGCATGGTCAAAGTCACAAAGGAAGAGCTTTGTCACAAAGTGGAGACCAGAAGAGCCCTGGGCAGGATTACCCAATCCCATTTAACTCTTTGGAATTAGTTTACTTTTATACCTAGAAATACTAATGGCTTATTTCAGGATAAATTTTACATTGCTATTTACACTTAACCGATAACATGTTTTAATTTTTCTCCTTAAAACAAACATTTTCATATCTTGTTAGCATAAGATTCCTTTATGGTGAAAACATTCACTGTTGGGGGGAAAAAGTAAGACAGTATTGCAAAGGAGGCTGCCTAAAATGGTGTGAGAAAACAGCTCCAGATCTTACCTTTTATCTCACTTTGCTCCTGTATTTGTATCATAGTTTAGAAATGCGGCACATATAGTTTTTAAAATTTCTGCTCTAAGATTGTTAAAATGCCCAGCCTTACTGTATTGTTATATAAAAAAGTTTTGCTGTAACTTCAGTAAAACTAGCAAAGGGTGATTTCATATTTAGTTGATACTAAAGCTTAAACATGGAGATACCTTTGATATAACAAAAGAAAACAGTTAATAAAATCTTGAAGTATTATTCAGTTTGCACCTTATCATGAAGGCTAATCATTTGTGAGTTGTAGTAAAGACCTTCATCTTCATTAGCAGTGCCAATAGCTGAAAGTATTGGCTAGTCCTCGATGCTCAGTGTAAAAAACTTCAATGCTTTGTCAATTATGTAATGAAAATGAGGGAGATATGAGCTTTGACAATTATAGCATAACCAGAAATTTAATTTATTGTTTTACTCAGTGTCGATATGATCGATGTATAGATTTTGACCACATACGCATGTGCATACTGCTTATCGAACTAATATTTGGATAGAACAATTGAATTAAAATACATTAGTTATGTTACTCTGAGAAACTAGTGTAGTATGAGGGTGTAAATATGGATATTCTGTAAAATCTCCCCCATTCCCAGAGCCTATGATTATGTGGTTTTAAAATTATAAATTTCAGTTAGGGCAGTGACTTGTCTTTCTTTACTGTATAACCATAGTTTATCCTACATCATTATTTAACTTTTTTTTTTAAGTAAATGACCATATCAAAAAAACCCGCATGACATACTAATCTGTGCCTTTAGAAGTCAGAGTCCTGCCTTGGAGTGGTGGTGATGGTGGCTGACGGATGAGGAGAATGAAGGGAACCTCTGGAGGCCAAATTGATGTTCTGTTTCTTGATCTGCATGGTGGTTATGCAATTGTGTTTGGTTTGTGACTATTCCTCAAGATGTACACTTTTCTGTATGTACGTACTTGAATTAAAAGCGTTAAAATGATATTCACATATAAAGAAATGGTTAATTCCTTTAAAAAAAATCTGATATTCCAAAAGACTTACCTCCTTTGAAAAGTCCCTTCTAGAGTTTTTGTTTATTTTTCTGTAATAGTAGAAGGCAGAGGTCAGCAAACTATCCTCTGGGCCTCATCTGGTCCACTGCCTATTTTTGTATAGCCTGTTAGCTAAGAATGTTTTATACATTTTGAAATGATTGAAACGTAATCAAAATAAGGATACTCCTTCATGACACATGAAAATGATATGACATTCAAATTTCAGTGTCCAAAAATAAAGTTTTATTGGAACACAGCCACATTCATTCACTTCTTTATTTTCTGCTCTTTTCTGTTGTCTGTTTTACTGCCTTACAGCATTTTTTGTCCTATGATGACAAGAGTTGAGGAATTGTGACAGAGATCGCATGGCCTGCAAAGCCTAAAATACTATCTGGCCTTTTAAGGAAATGTTTGCTGTCTTGGGAAAAGGGTCAACCTTGGGGTCAAAGGTTGACTGGTACTATCATAACCGAAAGTGAGGGTCCAGCTGCTCTCTGCTCTGAAGCCAATAAAGAGGCAAGGTTGGTGGAAAGGAAAGTTTGCTTTATTTCTGAGGCCTGCGACCTGGGGGGTGGGGTGGACTCCTGTCCAAAGGCTGACTCCCGCCCACTGACAACCAGGGGACAAGAGCTTTTATAGGTGAACAGAGGGGGGGCTACATGCAGAAACAGCACAGTCAGCTCTGACAGTCATCTTGAAATTGGTCACGCGTTAGTCTGAGCAGCGTCATCTTGAGTATTTTAAGTACAGTTAATCTTCAGTTCCAGGGTTGGTTTTTTTCCCATTTTTTTGAGGCCAGATCTAGGAATTGTGGCAGCTACGTCATGGTCATCATGTAGTTAACTTCTTCCACCTGGTGAGGGATTTAGTATCTATAAGACAGCGCATAGGATATGGCTCAGATGTTATCTATAGCCCTTGAAGAGGAGCTAAAGGTCCTTGACTAACCTTAATGACTAAACTATTATTATTTATTCTTGTTGGACTGTTTTCCTTTGTTTCTGCATTTTCTTACTTCTCTGATTACACTTATTCTTTGGCTAAAGTTTTTCCACAGACAAAAGGCAGGCTGAGGGCATGGGGGGCAAGGACCACAGGGTCCTGCTTCGTTTCACTATTACAATTTAAATGGTGTATGAAACTGGCCACCCATTGTATCAGCTAACTCAGATATTACCCACCCTTATCAGGATAGTCATTTTTGGAGTCTACATTTATTGTTCATGAGATCCTACACATGAGTGATGAAAGCAAAACCAGCAATTTCATTGAACACATAGTTTCTCTGGGGTATTGCTACTGTCCCTTGTCCTTTTATCTTACCAGTTTTCAGCATCATTATGGAACCAGATGGTCTCTGCCTTCACAAATTTCCTGCTGACTGAATTCATGCCCTGAGGCTGATAATCTGGTTAATATTGATATCTTGTAGTCTTCATGTGGGATCACACCAGCCTTTATCTTCAAGACATGTAGCCTTGATTTACCACGTGCACTTTGTGACCCTCAAATATCTGTCCAAAGTTTCTTCAGTTAATTGTCTGTGTTCGTTTAGGCCGTCCCCTCAACTGGTGTCAGCCATGTTCTGAAAGTCACACACGTACACACACAGACCTCCATGTAGCCCTGTGGGCAGTTGTCCCCATGTTATGTTTCCTTGATCGAGTACATGCTTACAGTTTTCTTACATATGGTCAGTAGTAGCAACCTAACGAATATAATGGTTGCTTTGCTGATAAGAATCTTTTTGAGAAATAGAGAGAGAGCTGTGAGTGCTCAAGTCCAGCCAGGGCAAGAGGAAGTCAAAGATCATAAGGCACCAGAAGCTGGACTGATCAGTGCTGCAGACAAAGCAAATGTTGTATGAAATAGGGTGAGAGTGTGAGAAGGAGCTTGTAATTCAGATCCATCTGAAAGAGGGAAATCCATGCACCAGCCACCCCAAACCGGACCTGTGCCACGACTCTGTAAGTCCTTCTCCTTTGTTTTTTTCTCCCATTTGTTCCATACATGTACATGGAATGAGAGCCTCTGGCTGTTGGACAGTCTGTCAAAAGTGGCCGCGGTGCACCCGGGACTGTAGGCGACAGCACATTGCAGTGGTTCCGAGCATGGTGTCTGCAGCCAGAGGGTTCAGACTCAAACACAGCTCTGTTATTTCCTGGCTGTATGTCCCTGGCAGGCAACACATCCCATCAATGCTTCTGTTTCTTCATCTACAAGGTGGGGGCTAAGAGAGACAAAACAAGTGCTTTGAAAGATGCTCAGTTAATATTACCTATTGTTGTTTTAGTTCTCACTCTGAAGCTAAGAAAGTGTCCTCAGGATAATACTGGATGCCAGTATGGCAATAAATTGGCATCAATCATTGGCATCAATCATCAATCATGAAGTAACTCTAAACAGAGTTTGTTTTTTGCCTAAAACTCACCTATTCTTCAACATCTAAAAAACATTGTTTGTCTTTGTGGATGATATCATGCTTAAAACTTGCATCCTAAAATGTTTTAGACCTTATTCAACGTCTTAAATTCACTCGTTGCTAGAACAAATAGTTATTGAGAACCTACCGAGTACAGTACTATGCCAGGCCCTGGGGATTCGTCGGCGAGGAAGGCTCACATGATTCTAGTGGGGCAAATAGAAGCAGAAATAAACAGCTGTGAGGGAAATAAACATTGTGTTCAAGTGTTGTGAATGAAAAAATAGAGCGTTGAACTAGAGAACTTCAAGGAGAAATATGCTTATGACAGAGTGATCAAAGCAGGCAGGGGAAACTCTTTGAGGGACAATTTAGTTTAGACTGAAGGGTGAAAAGGTACCAGCTAGGCTGACTGGGAAGGAGAGCACACAGCACCTCTAAAATTCCTGGGGTGAAAACTGTCCCGTTCAGAAGACTCCGAACGGGAGTTGAAGCTTGGTGAGCAAGGTAGAGATTAGGGAAGAGGATGAGAGTGGGGAAGTGGGCCAGGACAGATCTTGCAGGGTAGGGATGCTTCAACCACGTGGTTCATCTTCTACAGCGGGAGCCTCATGACTTGCAAGCCTGTGTCGGATGCGGGGGGTGGCTAGGAGCATACACACTGTGATCCTTATTTAGCAAATCATGCAGGGAATTCAAAATACCACCGTGAATGGAGCAATGATTTTGTGTCGAATATATATCTAAAATAGCTGTTATGAACGTATATTTGTATGTCCTTATAAAAGATGGAATGTCTTAAAATTACATAATGTGATTTAATGTGCATGCACTTTAGGATTATTATTTAGTGTGTAAATATATTTACTTTCATGTTTCAAGCTTTTTAAAGTCTTTCCCAGGAAAAGTATTTATTTTTATCCCTTCAAACCTGCATCTCCATTAAAAATTTTCCTTGTACTTCCTTATGTACGTGAAAATCCACCTTAATTAGCATGTTGATAGACTTTAAAATGTAACGGGCATAATTGCTATTGAAATCAATGTTGGGGAGACCTGGGTGAAAGTGGTCCAGGTGGAAGCACCTCAGCTGTATTCTGCTCAGGCAGGATGATTCTATTGAAATTTCAAGTCTCTCTGGGTTTTGTTTCCAATCAGCCGCCTGGCTTAGAAACTCATGATGTGAATTTTTGATGGCAAAATTAGAAAATAAAGTGCCCTTCTCTTTTAAAAATAAATTTTGAATTCAAGAAGAGATCTGGCTAGACACTTGTATAAACTAACTTTACATTCCTGATGAATGAATATAACGCAGACAAGAAGTTTCACCTGGTTCCACATTAATATGATTATATCCTGAGTTGGAGATGAGGTGCCACAGGTTCTGAACTTGCCTATTCTAACTAGTTTATTCTAGAACGAGAACCAAGTCAAGTGTATTCACATAAGAGCTCGCCATGCCACCTAGGAAAAGTGTGTAATTACCCTGAGAGTTCCCCTTACCTTAGGAATGGGACACAGGATCCAATGTGAGTCAAGTTATTCAGCCTGGAGTTGGGTTCCCCCAGCCCCTCCCTCCTTTGTCCAGGACTAATGCAGACAAATGCTCTAATCCTCTCATCCTGAGGTTGGCAGTTTGCCAGCTGTAGGGACATTAGTTCCTCATTAGCACCTCGTCATCTGCCCACAGATCCACATTCCACCCAGAACAAAAATAAAGTGGCCTGGCCCATTTGAAGCTTTGGCCATTGCCAGAAGGAATGCCAGTGCGTGGGGTTCCTTATGGTTTTATGAGTTAGGAGTGAAAGAGGGATTCATATATTACTCAGTTTCAAGAGATTAGTGGGCATACTGGTCAGATTATTTAATCATGTAAGACATCGAGGTACACTTTTTATACATTCAGATTCCAACACTGACCTCTTGTTTCCAAAGCAATTAGAGATTGTCTGTTCATTTTCCTCCAGAATATTGTCTTTGATGATGATGATGATGATGATTTTTATTTTAATAAGATAGCATTACAAAGGTGCAGAGGAAAAAAGGAGAGATGTTCTTAGCAGTAATTCTGAGATGTTCTGGGCAAGCAGAAGAGTTCAGGTTGGTCTAAAATTCTTTGCAGTAGTGAACAGGTAAAGTCCACTTGATAACGAAACAATTTTCATTAACAGCATTCCCCCCATCCCCACTTGTTTTGTCCATAGAGCCTGTCTCAGTCACTCTGTGGTTACAAATTGTGTATATCTGTGAACACCCAAGTCAGTAAATGCTTTGCAGATAAATATCCTCAAATCTGACTTTTGGTCATTTCAGCCATCTGTGCCATCAGTTTTGGTCACCATATATGCTAATCCTTTGGAATCAATGCACAGCTAACTGAAAAAGAGTTGAGAATTTTGAATTGGGTGTCTTGCTTTTGATTTTGACCTTGGGTGTAGAAATCACTGAGAAACATTTCTTTTAGCCCTCAGATTTTCACCTTGGTGTCCACCCCACTCAAGGTCTGAGAATTAGGCAATTAAGAAAATAATGGTCCTTTGTGACCACCTAGGGGGGTGGGAGGGAGACTCAAGAGGGAGAAGATATGGGGATACATGTATATGTATAGCTGATTCATTTTGTTATAAAGCAGAAACAAATTCTTTATTTAAAAAAAAAAGAAAAAAAAAGTTAATTACTATGTTTTGTAATTTCCACTTTAGTCCAAATTCTGGCTTGCCAACAAGCTTCGTTTCTTTGAGGGCTAGTCTGCTTTCAGTATTGTGGATCTATGTCAGTCTGTACCTTCATACCCAATAATACAAATTGATTCTATGGGACATGGTGAGGTCGGTCATTGTCCCCAAACTGATAGCTTGCCTTGTTGGGATGGAAATATTAAGGCTTGCATTGTCTTTATAAGATGGCCTTACACCTTCCAGATCACCAAAAGATTCTAGGGTGCATAATCGATTCAAGATGGGAAGATGCTACATTTTCAGAAAAGGAATTACCTCTTAAGTTATGTTTCCATCCCTGAAAATATTCAGAAGGGAAACATATAACTATCAGTTGGGATAGTTTTATTCCCCTCTTAGATACCAAAAGGCTGTCTCGAATCACTTTTTAAAATCACTTCCAGCTCTATGAAATCCATAAGGCTCTGTGGCTCTTGTTTGACTTTTCATATTTGCGGTGTGTATGTGTGTGTGTGTGTAAAGAGAGGGGTCCTGTGTCGGTACCTGTCCCATCCCCCTCTGATTAATTTACATAGCGTATTTCTATTCTGACAGATCAAGCTCCTGGCTGTTTGAGTCTCTTTCTAACTGCAGCTGCCATCTGAATTCCTTTTGGACATAGTCCATTCATCTATAGTTCAAATTATATTTTTTCAAAATTAAAGAAAAAAATTAATTTCATGACATGTATGAGTTTCACTGAATAAGTGATGTTTATGTGGTAACCAACAGCATCCCAACCATATCTGGTCCTCAAACATGGAACTGTATTGTTTTTCTAAAGGCACAGGCCCTCTGTCATCATTCTCTAAAAGAATATACTGGATTGGTTATCTAGTTTCTGTTTAAATATATATATATTGACAAGGAAACCAAGATATATAGCATTCACAATCTGAGCTTTCTAATTCAAAAGTATAGTTATCGCAAACATACTTCATACCTCAGCAATGCATAAAGTGTTTAAATAATAGATCGAGATGACAGATGTCATAAACATATATGAAATGGATATAGTCAAATATATATGGCAAATTTTGAGAAATGGTTTCAATCACAGTATTTTTGTTGTTGTTGTTGATTTTTATCTATGAGCTGAGGCAATTTTAAATTAAGGCAGATGTCACCTTTAATTTATTGTCAGGTGGAAGGCACACTTATTTTGTACTCCAAGGATTTATTTAACTTAACTCTGTAATTGCTAGCAATATACAAGCTCATTATGTCACAATTTAGTATATTTGATGCCAGCTGTTATGGAGTTAATGGCAAAGTCAAAAGAAATGACATAAAGCACACTCTCATGTTTAGTGCAACCATCCTGTATTACCGTAAAAAATCTCCAGTCGGCCAGGAGTTCACTTTAGTATTGTTTCTTACTATTGTCATGAGTGAAAAATAAGACTTTTCCTCCAAATATTGCATTTGATATTTTGCTAAACATTAAACTTTTGGCCTCTCTTTTAAGGTATGAAAAACCTCTTTTACCTATTTTATTTTTCTGAAAGTTATTTATGGCAAAGTTGCAATTTAAAAAACTATTTTCTCTTCATGGGAATGGGGTTTGAGAGGTGTCTGTATAAAAACTAAGAAGCAAATATGCTTTTAATTGGGTTATGTGTCAGTATTTTCTCCTCCTGGATATAAGTTGATTATTTCCTACTTATATTTTAATAGAACCTGTGGTTCTTAGGGGAACAATACCAAGCTAAAAAAATGTAACAACCCAGTATGAATTCAGTAGCAAAATTCTGAAATTAGTGAAAAAAGATTTTCCTGTATTATAAGGAACTATGTATATATTATATATGATATATATTTATAGTGTTAAATAGTGATTGCTATTGCTACCTTCACAATTTTGACACAGCATGTCAGTCTTCACAGACTATAGCATCCCCGTGGAAGGCCATTGATTTATTTGTGTTTCCTTTGGTACACGTGTAAAATCTATCACTGTCGCAAAATTTTCTTGATTTGAAATCATGTAACTTTTTTCTAAATATATTATTACATAGATGCACAAAAGGCAACACTTGATATATTTCTTAAAACTGAACAGATGTTAAAATAAGAAATAGGATCGCAAACTATATTTTTAAATATAGGAATACTTAAAAATATTCCTCCACCCTCTTGTTAACAGATATATTTAAACCAATAATTTTACACGTTTTGTGAATTTGCGTATTTAACTTGGGAAAACTCACTCTTCACTGTGTGAGGCATAAAAAGAGAAAATGCGTTTCCAGGAAATAATTCACTAGTAATTTAGTCCAGCTATTTTCACTACTTAACTTTTGTGTTTTTTTCTTAAGTTCACCATAAGATGACATTTCATTATTAGATTTTTTTTTTTTTTTAATAGTCACTCACCAGATATTAAAGGATGCAATTGGTTTCAGTTCAGGAAGGTTTTAACTGCGTTTTAATTAGCTTAAAACATATGCTTCCATTTATCGTATTACATGGAGTACATCCTATTCCATTTAGCTGAGTATTGAGGACTATTGTACAATATGGTGCTCAGGCTAAAACAATGAAATACTAATTGGATCCAGTAAAATAACTGTAACATTTCCGATTCCTATTAGGCAGGTTACGTAAATTAGGCTAATATAAAATGGTGCTTAATAGAATTGCAAATATGGTGTGATAATACATTCAGACAGGAAAGACAGTGAAAGGGGATTTTGGAGGAAATCAAATACATTTGCATTACAATAAAACGTTTCCTGCTGTGAGGGCTCTTGCAAGGCTGGAAAAAACAACACTCCAGTACCACTCCCTCTTATTTACATAGGAATGCCATCCCTACCTCTTTCAGCTCCTATGAACAGTTGTCAGTAACAGAGAATAACATGCAGTTTTAAGTCTGTTGATGAATATAGTCCTTTTATTGTTTCATTGGGCATCACATCTGAGATCTTCATATTGCAATGAGGGAGCATTTCCCTTCATATACAGTATGTCTTTTTATGATGAGAATGTAGCTTCTAGGTTTGAAAAGCTGACTGCAGTCATTGGAACTGGATTGATATTTCCTGTTTCATCTACATTTTATGTCTTGTGTTTATTTCCTTCTCTTCTCTTTTATGTTATTAGTCACTGAGTTGGATAGTTTTGACATGTGTATACACTTGAATCGTCCTAAAATGGAATAGAAGGTCTTCATATTCCTTTCCCCCAATGTCCGCTGGCCCCCTTGGACTTTCTTGTACGTGTGAATTACAGCTACGTATGATATTTTAAATGAAGAAATTTCAGAAACTGTCACCGGGATGGAGAAAGGTAGAGTGATCCTTCTCCTAAAAATCCTTTAAACCAACACTAATTTCACCTTTGTTCATTAGCAGTCCCCATGGTGAGCTTGCTTCTGTGTTTTTGAGGAATCCGGAGCACTTTTCTGGGCCGAAAGGTGTTCTGGGAGGAGATTTTTGAAGCTGTCCCTCAAAGGAAAAGTTGCCCAATGAAGTGAGGAAAGGACTACATTCTTCCCTTGCATATACACTGATAAAAGAGCTTTCTGCTGAACTCACAAGCACCCTTGTACCTTTCAGTTTGCTCCCAGCGCTCAGATCCCAGTGTTTCTGTGAAATGGCAGAGAGAGGGAAGACCATTCTGGGGCCTAGCATGCAAATGAGCAAACCACGTAAAGGAAAAGAAAATTTAAATCCCATCTATTGTATTCTAAGCAGGTTGCTAGCAAGCCTTTGTGGAGTGGTATAAAAACGAATCTCATCTTCTTCCTGCCATGAAAACTAAAAACATACTTTATTTCTCACTCACATCAGCAATTTTTATGCAGTTTTATCTTCAAAAAGCTTTTGTTTTTCTTAGGAGTTAAGTGTGTAACATTTTCGTTCATGACACAAATTATTTTATCTGCATCTGTGCCTCTGATTTAGACCTTAATCTTTAGTTATGGAATTTCTCGCTTTATTTATATTCACAGGTAGTCCTCTCCCTCTTTTTAAAAAGTGTTGGAATTAATACTATTTGCTTAAAGGAACAAGCAATTTAAAAAAGGCACTACATTGTATGGGGCATGGTTTCCTAGTGAAGCAAAGCAAGTTAAAATCCTGTAGATTCAAATTCCCTTCTCTTTCGGCTTTCAGCTGTGAAGAAAAGGATTTTCATCTAGATGTAAAAGATGGTAATTGTATACAGTAAGGGAAAGGTTCTGGCCAATAGGAATGTGCCTGGGGGATGTGAAAAGAGGGGCAGAGAAAGAGTCATCAGGCCCTGCAAGCCGGACTTATTGGGAAGGAACGCTTGACAAGCCACGCAAAGCAAAATGGTCAGCTAGCTAACTAGGCGCTTTGTCCACCAAACCAAATAATACGTTTGCTGGTTCTCTGTCCCCTTCCCCACCCCCTGCTTTAGTCACCAGAAAAAAAATTAAACTGATTGATTTGTTTCAGCCTTATTTCATATACGGAGAGTGGGTAAATCTTTAGATGTATTTATTTATCTCTATCATTATTTTCTTTTTCCCTGTCAATTAAACAAAAATCCAGGTACAATAAATTTCATATTAGTTAGAGGAGGCAGCCCATTGTCCAGAGAAGGTCTCTGTTCTCAAATAACTTAAAAAAAATTGTACTTTTAAATAATTATTGATTCACAGGAAGATGCAAAAATAGTATGGAGAGGTCCTGTGTACCCTTCATCCCGTTTCCCCCACTGGTAACATCTGACATGATTATAGTACAACAGCAACACCAGACAACTGAGATTGACACTATCCATAGGCCTTATTAGCTTTAACCAGTTTTACATGCATTCATTTGTATTTTTGTGTGTTTGTGTGTGCGCACCTGTGTAGTTCTAAGAAATTTTATCAAATAGCTTTTTTTTTTTTTAGCTTAGTCATAGATTTGTCAAAATAAAACAGCCAAATGGCTTAAACAGTGATGATATTTTACTAAATCTCTCATTATTTCAACATTTTATGATAGTTGAAAGTACACCTTTTGTTATTACTGTTTGGGTTGTTGTTTTGGCTGTTTTGCTGTTTAAGAAGTGGACTCTTCACAGACATAGGAACATAAATGTTCGATTTAAAAGTGATGACCTAGATTTTGCAAGATATAATTGTAACCAAAATAAAAGCCCACATGGATAATTAATATAATGTGATTTTTATCACAAGTCCGACATTACTTTTTAATTACACTTAGAATTATAATTTTTCACATTTCACACACATACCTATGTGCACACACACAGGTATAAGCTTGCTGGAACCCTACTTTTGTCTCCTTGATCACTAATCATTGTTTATGTGTGCACACACATATAAATAGCTACAGACTGTACTTGCATAGATCTCTAGAGTACAAATACCTTCACTCAGGAGCCAGCAAACTCTGAACACGGCCAGATAGTAAATATTTTAGGCTTTGCAGGCCGTACGTACAGTCTCTGTTGCAACTTCTCAACTCTGCCCTTATAGCAGGAAATCAGCCCGAGACCATATGTAAATGAATGAACTTGGCTGTTCCAATAAAACGTTATTTATGGACACTGAAATTTGATATTATATAATTTCAAGTGTCATAAAATATTCTTCTTCTTTTAATTTGTATTCCAATATTTAGAAATGTCCAAATCATTCTCAATTCACAGACCTTAACAAAACAGTCTGTGGGCTGGATGTAGTCAGCAGGCTGTAGTGTTCTGAGCCCCATACTACACAAAAATTGGAATCTGGGGTGTGCTTTCATGGATGTGTGTGCACACAAAAATTTTCTTCCTCCTAATCTCCAATCTTATTCTTATCACCGTTTGAGAAAGCATAGACAAGCTCTAGGGAAGAAACATGCTAACATGAGAGAAAGCTCTTGATGCGATAGTAAAGTAACAGTAGATTGTTTCTTCTCTTCTTTTTCTCTCCCTTTCTCCCTTCCTTCCTTCCTTCCTTCCTTCCTTTTAGTTTAACATCGCATTAAGGGAACAGCTCAAGTTTCTCATTTTTCCCCTATTTTCTTGTCGTGGATATATTAGCAGTACATGATGCATACTAATTATAAAGTTGGCTGTAACAAGAGTTCCTCTTGTGAATCCATTTAAGAACTGATTGTTTACTATCTTTTTCTGTAAGTATAAAATTTTAATTATGCCACTGACAGGAACTGTGCGTGATACAGTGCTCTACATTTATCACTGGGAGAGGGCCAGTTGCAGAGCTGTTTGACTTTGGAGAAATCCTGATGCGTTTGCAATGTTGAGCAGCAGGTGCCACATTATTATGTACAGAAAAGCAATTAGGAAGCATATTGGATGAATGGGGAGTGCATTAATATTAGCAAGTACATTTGTCAGTGGTTTTGATGCGAGTCTTTTTCTTTCCTTTATGCAACATTAAGATTGTGGCTCTCATAAATTCTCCCCTTAAATTGCCATCTGTTCCCTTGTCAGGCAGTAGTGAGGTAGAGAAAAGTTTTCTTGACAAAATGAAAGGGATTTCTTTTATTTAAAGTAGAAGCAAAAGAGCTGATAGAAAGTTGCAGAATTGTAGGTTGCGGCAGTTAGGCTTTGCGTGTGTTAAGTAATTACCTTTGAATGTAACATTAACTGGAGAACCCTTTGATTTTTACAAGTTGCTATTTTCCCCCCAGTCATTCCGTGTATTTTAAAATTCAATAGGAAAGAGTTACAATTAGATTAATGCAGTGACAACCAACAATTGGCCACTTGGGTTAGGAAGTTTGAGGAAGGAATTGCTGATTTTTTTATTGCCGTGCATCTTTCCATTTTGCTGGCCCGCGGCCACGTTCCCATCCTGAAAGGATTTAAGATTAATAACTAGAACGTCTCCCCTCTTTAACTCTAGAGTATTTCTGAAATAAATAGCACTCGGTACAATAACAGTTGAAAGAAATTCTCTGCACATTATGTACTGTAACAACTGGATATTATCTTCATGACAAACTCTGATGTATAATTATATTATTAAATTTTCCAAAATCTTCACTAACTGAAAAGCATAGTGCACAAGTGACTGTGGTTAATTGAGTTTTCTGGTTAACCAAAAGGTAATATAATTCTTTTAGTTCCAACTACCTTAATTGGAATGTTTTTTTCTTCAATATATTCACTTTTTGAATTTAGCAATGGAGTATATAAAATATCATTAGATCTCTGCTTTTAGGCACTTTCCTCATTATTTCTTACATCAGGCATTTTCAAAAATGCCTCAGAAAGAAGGGAGAATTGGGCTTAACTTGTACCTCACAAAGAGCATAATCTAATTTTAAAAAAGGCTAGTATTGTCAGCATATCTTTTCCTACTTTGGAAACCAAAAGTCTTTTTGCAAGGAAAATCGAGTTAGTATACTTTCTGGTTGAGTTCTCATTGATTATAAGCACAGAGAAGAGGGAGTTACATGATTTTTCCACCTAGGCTAACTGCTGTCATGTGTAACCCGGTCCTGTTTACAGGTGGCCTTGGTGAGGATGTTGCAAATAGCAAGTTACACACTTTCCTTCTGGTTCTCTTGGGTCTGTAACTTGCTGTTTGTGGCCTTCTCACCACAGACACCTGTACACAGGAGAGGTCTTCTGGTTTCCTCTCCTGTCTGTTCCCAGGGTAACTAAGGTCAGGAGGACTAACCCAAGCTCACAGAAACCTAATATACAATTAATGCTAGTTTATTCACTTAAAGCAAGATTTGCAGCTAGTCTTGTTAGAAAGCTGGAGTTTAAACCCTGTGTTTTGGTGGTGAGCAAGGCCTCACAGCCACTTAGTTTATCTGGATCGTAAAAGCCAATGTCCTCAGGTTCTGATAGCCTTATGGATTTGTCTCCACTCCTGGAGTTCAGTTGTCCTCTACCCTGGACAAGGCTGGAGACATCTTGATAAACTCTTGATTGGGGAGTTCTCCATTTTCCTTGCCTCTTCAGTGTTAGCTCTGTTAGTAATATCCACGTTCCTTTGAAAAGTGGATATTCCCAAATTTTCTTCATCAGACGTAGGTGAGCAATCTCTTAGGTGACATATTCCGAGGTGGCCGAGCTTATTTATTAGGCCTCGTTTTTCAGCATCTCAGAGGTATCTTAGTTCCACATTCTGGCTGCTCATATACACTCACTATCTCATATGAGGCACCTGGGTGCTAAAGGACAGTTTTAAAGCCTATCTGGGAGCGATTATGCCATGACCTTTCATCCTCACACTGGACAGCTAGCCTGGGCCACATATACAGAAACAAAAATAAGGTGAAGGGAAGGACAATTAGCTAGATAATTCAGGAAAGCAAAACCACGAAAGTAAGGGTGAACGTACCTTATCAGCATTTGCGATGAACTTTCCCACTCGTGATCTCAGTACCTTCTCGTTAGCAGCCCAGTGAAGCAGGCATCGTTCACCCGACCTACTGCAAGTGAGGGAACTGACCCTCAGCCAGGCTTCCAGAATCATTCTGCAGGGAGGGACAGGATTAGCAGGCCAATGAGGACCTAAAAACTCTGGATCTGGTGCTTCCTCCTACCTCTCAGACCTCTTCTCAGCTTTTCTTATTTTACAAGGGAGAGTCTTTTAACTATAGTTCATCCATTTGCAGGTCCCAGTTTCTTCTGGTATTTGTTCAAACCTCCAGTTTGCTTTGTCAGGATAAGTGGATCCTACCCTGTCTCATTGACATGGAGAGTTTTTTGTTTAAACCAGGATGAATGGAAGGAGATGTCACCATGGTGGCTGGAAAAGAGCACTGGACTGGGAGTTAGGAGAGCTGACTTTTACATGAATTTGATGGGTAGGTGTGGGCCAACCATTCAACCAAATTAGACTTCACCTGTAAAATGAAGAAGTTGTCCTTAGATATATCTTCCAAGCCCTGGTTTGGGGGTTCTATGTCTGTCTCATATTTTCCAGAGAGTTCCTGAGCTCCTCACCGATCAAGGAGCTCAGTCTTCTGTTTTGGGGGCCTGTATGTATCTGGATGCACTTGGCATGTCTGGGTTCCAGTCTCACCAGGCAGTATAGCAGCTCTGTGACCTTGGCAGGTAGAATCCCTGAACTTCTGCCTTGTTCACACAAAGAGAATGCAATGAGGATGATATCTTTACTTTGCTGGCTTCATAAGGTTGTGTGACGATCAAAAGAGATAATAGTTGTGAAAACATTTTAAAAACTGTAAAAAAAAAAAAAAAAGAGTCCATGAACTTATATTAGCAATCTTTGCTAAATCACCATCTCTCTAGAGCACCTATTCTTCTCTCATTTTGTTCACTGGGCCTGTCTTCAAGGCTAGAGACAAGTGCTGAAAGACGTGCAGCACTTGGGGATGTCAGAGCCGTAGTCCTGTACGGCGATAGTTCTGTAGGAGTCTAGGTATTCCCCAAACCCAGCCTATTCTTGAAGCTAGAGAAATGTCTATGGGAAGATATGTGTACATTTAAGCCTCCTAGAGGAAAGAAGAAACATCACTATCCCTTAAAGAAATGTTTTAAAACATGATTGCCTGGAAGCCTGGACATCTACTGGTGGCAAGAAAAAAATGCCTCCTGAGCTTTATAACTGGATGCCTGTCGCTGCCGTCCAGCCATCCATCCAGGCAGGCAAACCCAAACCTGCTTTCTGTCTCTCACTGCAGTGAGATCTAAAGTCCAGTATGTAATCCTTCTTGGGATATCTTTTGGATCTTTTCTTGGTTCCACAATTATTTATTTATTATTATGAAACCATCGCTTTGAATCTGAGCTTCAGTACAAAGTGGAGGGGAAAAAAGGTTAAAAAAGAAGCAAAAAGTCAGAATCACAAAGGTTTGCCAACTGAAGTGACTTCCATATCCCACTCCTTCCATTTCTCCTCCCTTCTCCTCCCTTCCACAGTGTGCACCCTGCTAATTTCAGTGCCACCACCCACCTACAGTCAGACCTCTTTGCAGGAGTTTAATCAGATGTACCTAATGGCTAAGTCCAAAATGCAGATGAATTTTGGACCACTTACCTGTCTTTCTCCTCTATCCTTTTTTTAATTATTATTATTTTTTATTTTATTTTCTTAAAGCTAAGAAAATTAAGCAATTAAAATATTCATATTAAAAATCCAAAGTAAATCACAATCACGAGCTCTTAATCTGTTTTTTTCTTTTGTCTTGTTTTTCCTCCCTCCAAATGTAGAATTACGTTTCATGTCAACTTCCATTGAAATCCCAGCAACAAAATTGTTTTCCATGGAAGGGAGGCTGGGAGGGGGTCTTTTCATATAATATCCCCTCAGACAGAGTCCTGAGAAGATGACGTATGGAGCAGTCCGATTATTCACATGGGCATAAGTGTAGAGAGGAGTTTTCAAATTAAATGCAACAGTAGAAGAAAAGAAAAGCTATCAGGAAAAGGGTATCTCTTTACTCTGACCTGGGCAAGATGTCAATCATGTGATATGTTGACTCTGTAAACAAACAGCAGGGTCTTCTCTCCTCTATCCTTAGTGACCTGCTTTGCTGAGTCTAATCTCCGTAGAACTTGGCGGAACTCCCTTTGTCAAAAGTCAGCCACTCCTTAGGCATTTATGATGCACAGTCACATCTTGGATTATTAATCTTTTGTATTTATTTGTTTGGGATTAGTTTTGTATTTATTTGAGTCCTGTGTATGGATTAATTTTTTTGTATTTGTCTGAATCCTGTATATTGGGCACAGTGACATAGGTTGGTTCTCTGGTCCTTCTAATGTAGGTTCATTTTTGTCTGTAGTTTCAAAGCACTTCTCAGAAGGTATATTTGAAATGAATAAGAGAAATAATGTCTTTGGTACACAGACATCAGTGTAACTGTCCCATGACCCCTTCAAAATTACTAACTTAGGGCTTCCCTGGTGGCACAGTGGTTGAGAGTCCGCCTGCCGATGCAGGGGACACGGGTTCGTGCCCCGGTCCGGGAAGATCCCACATGCCACAGAGCTGCTGGGCCCGTGAGCCATGGCCGCTGAGCCTGCGCGTCCAGAGCCTGTGCTCCGCGACGGGAGAGGCCACAACAGTGAGAGGCCCGCGTACCGCAAAAATAGAAGAAAAAACAAAAATATTTGAGGCTGCAGACAGAAGGAGGTTGCTCAAGGTTTGAGACAAGAACAAAATATATCAAATATATGTTTTTAAGAAGTTGAATGTGGCTAGTAGTGTACAGAGTAGATGGAAGAGAATTAAATGGAGCTCAGTCAGACTGGGTCATCAGATTTAAGCTGTTCAAATAATAATCTGTTGGAGTCAGTCATTGAGAGGATGTGACTGCTGGTTGACCCAAGCTGAGTGCTGGACCCAGCCTGCCCACGGGATGTCCAGTTCGCCCACTGTTCCCACAGTGAGAGCTGTTTTCAAGTATGCAGCCTTGAGAGAGTGAGTTGTTGAGACTGCTTGAATCCATTTGAGGCCTCTATATAAACTTTGAAGATTCTGGAGGGTGGGTGTGGAGATCTACTCGTCTCGTGTATACGTTCCCTTGCTTATTAAACCTGCCACCTACTGGTCTGGAGTGGGCTGCCTCTTTTTTTGGTATCCCCTTGCCCTCTGGCTGCCAGGTTTCAGATCTCACCCAGGGAACTCCCAAGGTTGTGACCCAACAGTCATATTGTTTTACACTTGTTAAAAGATAAACCAAAGCATTTTACAAATTTTATGAGTTTATTTGAGCAAAAATCCATTTGAATCAGGCAGCACCAAACCGGAATTGGTTAGGAGTGATCCACTGACAGGAGCCCGGGGAAAGACTTTTATAGGGAAGATGTGGAAGCCAAGCAAGGAAATCTTTCGATTGACTATAGCTTAAGGTTGCCTTATTTGGGAAAGCCTAGTTGGCTGTGATTGGTTGTCCTTAGGTTTTGACTTCTTAACCTTGAGGCATTTACAGGTTTTGAGGCATCAGAGCCACCCAGTCTAATGACCTCCTTGTTCACTTAATTTAACACAGTGTTATAGTATTTTACAGCTTTCAGGGCACTTTTGCTTACATTGTCTGTGTACGACTCAAAATAACCCAAGCAGGTAAATAGGGCAGTCCATGTTATCCCAGTCTATGTGGATAAGAATCATGGACTCAGCGATGTTAAATGTTCTACCCAGAGTGGCAGATTAGACCTGGTGGAATTGGGACTTGATTGTGGGAATTCTGCTTTGTAACTGGACACATGCTATGACACCAGGGACCAGAAGAAATGCTACTTTCTTAGGTCATTAAGTTGGTCTCAAAAAACTTGAACATGCAGAACATTTTACTCCTGAAATCAGTTCCCTCAAGTTATGCACACCCAGCTTCACACATCACTGTGTATCAAGTTCCCTGCTTCCAAACATTGTCCATTTTATTAGGAGTCAAACAAGTATCTCTTAAGATGCTTTTTAAGACTTTAACTATATTGACTAAGTGTGAGGTATTCTCAGCACTTTTAGAGGACTGTATTCTTTACAACCTAGGGTGTCATTATTGTTTTTTTTTTTTTTTTTTTTTTTACGGTACGCGGGCCTCTCACTGCTGTGGCCTCTCCCGTCGTGGAGCACAGGCTCCAGACGCGCAGGCTCAGTGGCCATGGCTCACGGGCCCAGCCGCTCCGCGGCATGTGGGATCTTCCCGGACCGGGGCACGAACCCGTGTCCCCTGCATCGGCAGGCGGACTCTCAACCACTGCGCCACCAGGGAAGCCCCATTATTGGTTTTTGGCCTGAGCCTTACTCTTAAATACCCTTAGGAGGATAAACTCAAGGGTTTAGGAACGTACATTATGACTGTTTTTTTTTCTTTAGAAAACTTTTTATTGCATTAATTCAGAAAAATGTACAGGTCAGTGAATTTTTTACAAATTGCATGTACCTAGATCAAGATACTAAACATAGTAGGTATCCTAGAAGCTGCACTCATGCCTTTTCCTAGGCAACTTATTTAAATGCTTGTTCTTTCTTACACTTTTGAACCTTATATACCAGAAATATTGATTTTTAAAAATTCAATTGCTTTTATGTCTTGTATACCTATTTTAATACCTTGAAATAGTTAAAATTCTTTCATTCTTTTTAATGTTAGCATTTCCTTCCATATTTTTAGCCCTATATATAAATATTTATTGAGCATAGTCTCTGATACTATTATAAAGAGTACTGTCATTTTTAGGTAACTCGGAATAATTTTGGTATAGCTAAATTTCAGTTTGCATTCCTTTCACTACTTTGACAGTTGCCATTTGATTTTCAGGGTTTCACTACCTTAGACATTTTTCACCTTTCTTTTTTTTCTCTTTCATTCTAGATACAGTCTACAGACCTTGTGATCATTATCACCTAGATGGTTCTCATTCAGTTTGCTTTACTAGACCTGTCATCTGTGTTAATCTAAGTCAAGGGAATTGGCTATTTTTTTTCTAATTCAACATTTATATGTCAGTGGCAAGCTCAGCGCTTGATTTCCTCTATTTAGTATATATAATTTAATGACCAATTATAATCCTTTGTTATTACAAACACAAAGCTTGTTATTACTTTCATAAGGCTTATGGAGTTTGGTACCTTTTTGGTCCTGTGATATATCTTAATAAATCTTAGAACAGTACCTATGTGAGTTGCTAGTTTTGTTCTTTCACCTCTTGCTATTAAACCCACACAGATGGAGATACCATTGTTCTGTTGGTGGTGACCTGGCTCTGTGGTCCTGCTCTTCTGAGTCATAGGTCTTCCATAACCACGTGTCTGACTTTTTTTTTTTTTTTTAATCTTAGCTCAGATGTCTGATTCTGAAATCACTTTTATGCCGTGTGTTTTTCCCACATTCTGCCCTGACCTAATCACTATGGTTCCTTTGAGCAGGAGGTTGATTTGATACAGGACCTTAGCTTCTTTCCTAACTATGATTAACCCACTATACAGACCTAGTGCCAAGAATCTGGGAACTTCCCCTTGCAACATCCATATCTAGGACTTCCATTTTGCTATGCAAACAGCCCTACTCTGATTCCTTTCTGACCTATGCTGTGCGTTGCAAGATAAAGCATACTCAGATGAAGGATTCCTTGCAATATGGTTCATTACCTTCTGAGTTAAGGAAGGAATGCTCCCTGGAAAGGGAGAGGAGAGGCTCCTTTCTGCATCTCCTCCCACATTCTGTCCGGGAGGGAGCAAAAGAGATTTCAGGGACTTATTCTAAGTGTGACACCTAAGTTTTACCTGGGAGGGGTAAACAGTCCATTTTCAGGAAGAAAATAAATCTTGCCGTTAGATGTTCAAGAATGTAGAGAAATCCAGGTAGACATCAAGGGGCTCCTTCTCTCGTCCCTTTTTCTTCCTAGTGTCTTTTTGTTGTTTTGGGTTTATATTTCTGCTTCTCTCCTGAGTTTGGTTTCTCAGTCAATGTTTTTTGGTTTACTCTCCGGATACAGCTAACTGGATGGCAGCAGAGGTCCTTGGGCTCTTAGGTTTTGCATGTCATCTGCATCTTTTAAGGCGAGCCACCAGATGTCTCTCTGTCTGTCTCTCTCTCACACACACACACACACACACACACACAAATTCTCACCACTTCTTGTTGCCTGACTTATGTTTTCTTATGCTCACAGTTTCTCTGTCTCTTTCGGGTCTTTCCAAATAGCCTCCTCCCAAGAAGGAGAAACAAGCAAAGGAAGAAGCAGAGGCAGGTGACAAAGGGTGAAGCAGCCCCATCCTGCGCTTGAGTATTCTTAGTATCTCTTTGAAGAGGCTCAGAATCTTTTCCCTGGAGATGGTAGAGAGGCCAGGAGGAAGCCTTAGGGCTTCTGGTTGTTTCTGCTCCTGCAGGAAGAGTGGAGAGGATGCGATCAGCTGGTGTGGTTTAGCATTAGTATGGAAGGAAAGCAGCTGCTAACTCAGCCCTCCCTGCCGCTTGGTGAAAATAAAACAATTTATTTTAAAGATTATTTGACTTTAATTGCCAGTACCTTCCACCATTTGACAGCACTCATCCTAATACCTTAATTAATTTTAATTCCAGGCTTCTCTGCCCTGTGTGTACCCTCTTGGAAGGGCATACCCACTGACCTCTGTCCAGGATGAGCAATAGGGTTGCAGTGACTCACTTGTGTGTTGACTTCCTATGTCTACACAGGCAAATCATTCCAGTTGCATGGTGATATTTGCTTGTCTAAAGGGGACATTTTGAAACAAAAGAAGGAAATAAACATGGAGTAAAGATGGTTTTAACTTGATTGTTTCATGATTAATTTGTTGATTCTTACCAATTACAACTATTAGGAACATTCAGTGCCCTTGATGCTAGGATTATGAAGACCAAAGAAACACTCCTGCCATCAGACTGTGTACAGTCAAGAGGAGAAAATGGGCTTATAAAGACATGATGAGACTCATGTGTGTTAAGATGGAGGCTAGACACCTAGGGGCTCGTGAGAGCATGGGAGAGGGGTCTGTAACACTGCCTGAGGTTGCCTCACAGGTGATGGGTAGGAAAGGCTTCTTGTAGCAGCTTACTCCTAATTTAATATAAAAGAGCAAATGAGTGAAAGAGATGAATGAGTTGAGGTGGAGGGAGAAGAGAGAATGCTGTTGTTGGCAGAGGGTACAGTATTAGCAAAGGTTTGGAGCCAGAAGTGCACGTGCACACGGAGCGAATGTCAAGCAGTTCAGCGTCATTTGAGGATAAAGTGGGAGGGGAGGGGGATGAAAGATGAGGCCAGATAATTAGGCAGGGGTGTCGTCTGCCATGTGAAGGAGTTTGGACCTTTTTCTCTAGCTGATGAGATGCCAGGAAAGTTGAAACGGGGACGTGACATGGCTCTTCCTTTAATCTGACCAAGACTTCAGTTGCTTCCCACTTGGAGGAACTGCTGGGTATTTGTCAACCCAGAGGTGTAGGAGGTGTTTTCCCCTGATGAGTGGACAAGCCAGATTCTTCAGAGAGATGCTGCCTGACCCATATGGCCCACTGACAGTTTGACAGTTGACAGCTTTTAGTCAGACTAGACTCACTCAAGCTGCTTACCCATCCTGAGGCATGCACGCGGCCAGAGCCCGGACTTCACATCACTCTGGCTGTCTTAATTGGGCACTAATTAAATGTTTTGGCTGGAAACCTCTCCTTGCCATGGCTGAATGGACTCATTTGAGGCCAGTATTTCAGGGAAACATCTTGTTAGGCTGATCAGATTCCCTGTTTAAAAAGAAAATGCACATATTCAGCTTTTTTCTTCTTATTTCGGCCTTAAGGATCTATCGTATTTGTCTCCTTTTAGAAAAAAACTAAAAGTTTAAAAGGATATGTGTGTATATGTACATATGTATACATATATACATATGTATTGTATGCGGGTGTGTGTATTCACATATATATATATATATATATACTACACTTATTCACATGTATATGTACTATCTATATTTATATGTCTATATACTCACACACACACACACACACACACACACACACACACACACACACATAGGATTTAGAATAGGAGCTGATGGAAAGCACAGCCTTGCAGTCGGAGGCTAGAGGTCACATTTAAATTTTATTTAAGATTTACCTTAGGCTAAACATGCAATTAATCTGTTTATGGCTTAGTTTCTGTATTTATGACAGAGTCGAAAGAAAGACACATTGGAGTTTCACCATAATTTTTCAGTATGAAATTTAGGGATGAGGAGGATTCATCTCTAATCACAGGGGATTTACAAAAGGATCGATTGATGGACAGAGATCTATTTCTACCTTTACTTGGCTATTACATGCTGATAAAGATTTCTTTCTCAAACCATTCCCAAAGCAGGGTAGACAGCCAAGTGACTAGGGCTCAAAGGGCCGCTCTTCAGTCCCCACTACAAAGTATCCAAAGAATGCCTGCAATGTCCAGAGGTAGAGTGGTTGGTGCAGAAGATAGATCGGAGGAGAAACACTGAATGGGTCATCCATCTGTGGACCTTCAGGAGCTGGTTATACCACTGCTGTCCATTGGCATGGACTACCATTGCTGTGAAGCAGCAATCATTTGTTTAGAAATTTCTCCACTTGCTGAAACTAAACCTCTACTGAATGTTGCTTTTCTGGAAAAACAAACCTAGTACTGTGATAATTGTTTCTAAAATAATGGTGGTCTTATTGTATTAAGCAAGGACTAATGTGAAAATTCAGATTTTCAAAGGTTAACATTCATTCCTAAATTATAATTTTCTATGAAGAAATAGAATTAGATAACAGGGTTCGAAGATGACATCTTCTCTGGAAAAGGAAAAATAAAATGTGCTCCAGTTCAGGTGTCTTCACCTGAATACAATATTACTATATATTGTATCCATTAAGTGTAGTTTTACGAGACAAAACCTCATCAATTAGCTATTCTTGAATACATTTGCACTTGATTACTAAGGAGTAATTGTTCGGTCAACAATAGTAAAACAGGGCAGAGGAAAACACTGGTCTGTCTGAACTAAAGTACATCTTCAAAACCTCTTTGATGTGTTTGCTTCTTTAGGTCTTAAGGACACATGAAAGTATCTGTTGGACTTTCTAGTATTCACTTTATTTAATGAGAAATGTTTTCCTTCTTGTTTTACCACTTCCTTCCTCCTCCATATCCACTCCTACTCCTCCTTTTTTTGTTCTGAGCAATGATTCTGTGTGTTCTTTTCCTATTTAAAATTTAAAGAGTTACATTTGGGAGAGGAACAATGTAGGGAAAGGAAACCCCTGGAGTGTGTCTGATGTGATCGTTCTCCTCTGTGCCACCATTTTTCCTCCTGCTGTGGGAGCGCTAAATGATAATGCCTGATACCTTCCTGAATAAAGCCTGACACGGTTTCCAGCTGTGAGCATGTGATCAGTTTTTATGTTTGATTTTTGCACATAAGTATACTACTGCAAGCATGTCCACAAACTACTTCACAAATGCTTAAGGGTGGAATTGCTACTGAGTGAAGCAAACATTAAACAAACACTGAGTGATTGCATTAAAAAAAAAAAAACTACATACATTTTAGAAAGCCGTTTCTGTTCAAACCCAGAATTTTAAAAACATTTAATTTCTATTGAATGGTCAGGTATAACCAGACAAGCAACCCTCAAGGGATTTGCTTTCAGGCTAATTCTAGTCTGAGATGAATTGTCCAAATAGAAAGGAGATTATGTTGCTCTCTATACTTTGCTTTCGTGATTAAATGTGATTGTAATTATGCAATGGGTTGATTCATTTACGAGAAACACTGACTAATATATCCTCTATTATGTCATCTTAAGATGTAGTCTTATAATCACAGCTTATCATGTCTTATAAGCTGTGATTTTTAAATCCATATTTTTCTTGAAGCAGCATATTGCACATATATGATTCTGGGTTTAGTGACATCTTTTGGCAGTATTATAATCCTAGATGTCAGAGCATTCTGTTGTAATGTCTTTCCTATAATAGACGATATCTTTCTTATTGTTAATGTGTTGATACCCATAAAAAGAATACCTATTCAAACCAGTTTCCTGAATTTAAAAATAAGACACTAGTAAAACAAAAATAAATTATCAGTATACTTTTTAATTCTGAAGGCCTACTGCTGACATTTATAAGGTCTGTGGTATGACATGATGTTTGTTAAACATTGAAACTTATCATATACTTCTTCCTGGCTCACTGATCAGAGTAGGAAAAAAGAGGGAGGGGAGTCCAGAGGAATACACCAATAGGCAAAAAAGAAAGTTATTCTGCTTTTAGTGATAAGATGGTTCAATCATTGGTTGGGGTTTAATGGTTTAGAGATGGGAGGAGAGGCACATAATTTATGAATTAATAAGAAGTACCGATAATTATGTTTCTTTAAAAAGAAAAAAAACCCCAGCTACTTCCATGCCAAATTCTTGGTTTTCTAAATCACACTCCTTGCCGTCCTGCAAGTCCCAGGTCAAGAGAGAGGACCACTCCTACCCTCAGACTTGTTTACCAGGTGTAATACTAGATACAGAGGCACAGGATTATTACATTTAGAGAGAGTCAAGATGTCAAGGTTCTCAACCAAAGTAGAAAACCAAAATCAAACATTCCACTCCTAACTTTAGCATTTGAAGGTGTGGTTGAAGTGCAGCTGTGCTCCGTGATAAAAATGGAGACAGAATGGGGGGTCATTCTGGAATGACTCTGTCAGTGGAGACCTGTCTGTTTTTTAACATCTTTGTTGGAGTATAATTGCTTTACAATGGTGTGTGTTAGTTTCTGCCTTATAATAAAGGGAATCAGCTATATGTATACATATATCTCTGTATCTCCTCCCTCTTGCGTCTCCCTCCCACTCTCCCTATCCCACCCTTCTAGGTGGTCACAAAGCACCAAGCTGATTTCCCTGTGCTATGTGGCTGCTTCCCACTAGCTATCTGTTTTGCATTTGGTAGTGTATATATGTCCATGCCACTCTCTCACTTTGTCCCAGCTTACCCTTCTCCTTCCCTGTGTCCTCAAGTCCATTCTCTACATCTGCGTCTTTATTCCTGCCCTGCTCCTAGGTTCTTCAGAACCATTTTTTTTTTTTTTTTAGATTCCATATGTATGTGTTAGCATACGGTATTTGTTTTTCTCTTTCTGACTTACTTCACTCTGTATGACAGACTCTAGGTCCATCCACCTCACTACAAATAACTCAATTTCGTTTCTTTTTATGGCTGAGTAATATTCCATTGTATATGTGTGCCACATCTTCTTGATCCATTCATCTGTCGATGGACACTTAGGTTGCTTCCATGTCCTGGCGATTGTAAATAGTGCTGCCATGAACATTGTGGTACATGACTTGTTTGTTTTCAACTTCAGATGCATCTACTTTAAACTGCAACTGAACGTTTCTAGAGATGATCGGTTGTTTTCTTTTCTTACAGAAATCTGATAATTCCTGATATCGACAGAGTTTCTAGCTGTGTCTTTACTGTGTGTGACAGGATTAAATCACTGCAGACATTCAGTTATCATCTTTAGGGCCAGTCATTACAATTTCATAGAAGATAGAGAAATAAAGGAGAGGAAGGGCAGTTAGTCATTAAAACCTCTTCAGAGATAAGGAAACTGCTCACTGACTGCTTTCCTGAACTTTCTTCATCAGTGTGCTGGCCAAGGAACAAGGCTAGTCATTCACAAAACCTCTGAATCTATGAATTTCTGGGGATCGAGGATTGTTCCAAGTATTGTTTTGGATTTCCATAAGCCATCAACTATTTTCTCTCTGTCTCTGTTTCTTCTATCTCTGTATACACATACACATACCGCACTCGTAAAATATATGTGTAAAATATACATATGTAAAAATACCTGTTAAATATATTTGTTAAAAGTATATATGTTAGTACTTTAGAATTTAAATTTAAGAATATGGTGTTTGGGTAGTGATTGGGCATTGGTGTAGGCATTTGCCAAGATTAAAACTTCCAGGACTGGTTGGAAGATGGGGGCGAAAAAGGGGAGTGGGGGAGTGGAGAATTATCAGATAATTGACAACTGAGGCTTCTGTGTCCTGAGTAGATTGGACTCTGTCCAGTCCTTCTGCGTTTGTACACTTCTTTTTTTTTTCTGTAAAATGCGATACTAATATTTCTTATTCCACATACCCTGAGCTGCCATTTCCAAACAGCTGCCGTATACCAGATATCTTGCAGTTCATAATATCCAGAGGCAGAAAAAGGGAATGTCCGTTTCTAATGTACCATTTAAAGAGAGAAAATGCTATCCTAGACTCTACCCCTGCCCTGCGCCACTCCCCACCCCAGACGTCTGCTTACATTTCATTGGCCAAAACTGTGGCACATGCCTGTGTTTCCACCAATCACTAACAAGAGGAATAAGTCTCTTTCCGAGGCAGCAAAATAGAGGACTGTGGTCAGTTCAGAACGAGAAAGGACAGTTTTCTAAAGCTCTTTTCTTCAGGTTCAAATAAGAAAGAACCTTTCTGGCCCACCAGAGCTTAGCATTTTATGGAATCATTGCAAATCTTACCTAAATCCTGTTTGATTTTAAAAAGTGACAGTAGCTTTTAGAAGTTTTCTGTTTAAGTCATTCAGAAATTCTTTGGAAGTATAAAATAATAAAATTTAAACAGTCTACCACCTTATCTTTTAGGTAAATCCGTATTCTTAATCTGCTCCTACCACCACTGTTTCCCAATTAAACAGCCAAAAGAGTCAGTTCTTAGAATGGATTAATGACCTGCAAAATTCCATTTGAACATAGCCATTCTTGAGTTTTATTAGTGGAAAAATACAAACTGGTGTGTGGTCATGGATTATTACAGATTTGCTCCAGACTGCTGAATTGAACTCTGATGAACCTGTGACACTCTCCATTAAACCTCAAAATGAGCTTTCTCTTAATTGGGGAGTAAGAAGGGAAAAGTTAACTAGTGGCTGGTAAATGCCAGACTTGTGAATCATGGCTTTATTTTGGACAGAGTGTTGAATCATTCTTAGATATGCATGGAAGTGAAACCAGGGAGGGGGGAAGAAGTTTATTCATTTACTAAGCCCTATTCTCTTCTAGGCAATGGTGTTTTTTTTTTAAAAGAAAAACCTAAATATAATACAAAAGAAAGGCAGTCTTATAGTCATTTTTAGCTGATAAAATTGATTTCAGAAAGGTTAGGTGACTTGTGCCAGGCTAAATAATTGGTGGTGAATCTAGGATTGAAACAAAGGCATTCTGTAGATATTTATTGAGCCAAACTCTAGGAATACAGTACTGAAGAACCCAGACAGATCTCTGCCCTTCTGGGGCCTACTGTCTAGTGGAGGAAAACAATATATATGTTTAAAAGATTCATTCAAAAATATACATGATTATAAATTGTGGTAAATATTATAAAGAAAGTGCAGGGTGGGGACATAATTTCCATTGGTGTTTCCATCACATCATCTAAGTGGAGACCTAAAGAATAGAGAAATATTGGGTTTCCCTGGTGGCACAGTGGTTGAGGGTCCGCCTGCCGATGCAGGGGACACGGGTTCGTGCCCTGGTCCAGGAGGATCCTGCGTGCCGTGGAGCGGCTGGGCCCGTGAGCCGTGGCCGCTGAGCCTGCGCGTCCGGAGCCTGTGCTCCGCAACGGGAGAGGCCACAACAGTGAGAGGCCTGCGTACCGCAAAAAAAAAAAAAAAAAAAAGAATAGAGAAATATCATACAAGTGAAGAGTGGAGGAAATTCTATTCTCTGTGAGGAAATGGCCTCGATTTCAGCGGTAAGTGAGAGCTGAGAGCTGGCCAGTGTGACCAGAGCATGGTAATTGAGGGCTGGTGAAATGAAGCTGGAAAAGAGGCAAGAACCAGACTTTTGTAGAACTTTATAAAAAGCCATGAGGTGGATTTAGACTTTCATCTAAAGTGCAGAGGAATACCTTCGGAACAGGGAATGTCATAATGAGATTTACAAAATCATTCCTATTGTCATGTAGGAAATATATTGAAGGGATTTTTTTCATATCAGGATAAGTCAGTAAATATTTGAAATCCTAATTATTTATGTGTCTAATTAGTGTTAGTTGAATGTATGTATAAATGAATTTGCAGACCAAATGTGACACAATGCTTTAAAGACAAATTATTTTTGGTAGCCAACATTGGAGAGAGAATTATCTACTAAAATGGCTCTGAGAAAGTGTTGTTAGATAGTTCTAATGACAAAATGTGTACTTTATCTTTCATTTTGTAAATGATTAAATGAATAAACTTCTTTCCCCAGCCCACTCCCTCTCTTCACCTATCCTAATTTTTTCTTTCTTTTTTTTTTTTTTTTTCCTACTCTATTACACATTTCTACCTCAAGAGACTGGGCTTTCCAGAACTATCTGCTTAAATTAAATTTGCTTCTGTTTTGGAAAACTTGGCATTCTTTACATTAAAGACTCCTAATACTAAATACCTAGAAAGCTGCCAGGTGATTTTAGAATAGAAGAAACCGAGAGTCCAAAATGCCTCTACCCTACAGTTTTTAGAATTCAAGATTATAGCTGATCAGATGGTATTTGTGTGTCTTTCCGTATATGGAAGACATATTTAAAAGGTTAGGAGATTTCTTTTCTCCTAAGCAGAGACAGTGAGGGGCTATTATTATCATGAGGGGTATACTGGTGTTCTATGAAGAAATTATTACCAGGGGTACAAGTGAATACTTGTCCGTACAGACAAGCATTGATCCTCAAGATCTCCACTTATATTTTATGCCTTTTCAGCAGCTGTCTGATCCACAGGTGAACTATCAATACAATTTAACACACAAAATAAAAAGCAGAATTGGAAGGCTATATAAAAGATCATCTAACCCACCCATGTTTATATTTCAAGCAGAGAATCTCCCAAACTTTTTTTTTTTTTTTTTTTTGCGGTACGCGGGCCTCTCACTGTCGTGGCCTCTCCCGCTGCGGAGCACAGGCTCCGGACGCGCAGGCTCAGCGGCCACGGCTCACAGGCCCAGCCGCTCCGCGGCACGCGGGATCCTTCCGGACCGGGGCAGGAACCCGTGTCTCCTGCATCGGCTGGCGGACTCTCAACCACTGCACCACCAGGGAAGCCCCTCCCAAACTTTTTGAAGCAGTTGGGCTCCTTTTCTTTGATGTCATCAAGGAAAGATGCTGTCTCTTCCCACTGGACCTACATCTATGTTAAATCCAGGTCAGAGAGCACCTGGGAGAGTCTCTTTGGGAGCAGGTCTAGAGTGGGTGACTATTTGGTCTTTGTGCACCCTGGGACCCTTCTGGTGACCAGACGTTTGAAGATGCTGTCCTATCTGTCTGGGATGCCTCCCTCCTCTTCTTATACTTACCCTCCGAAATGCAGTGAGCCTACCTTTTCAGGGCAGCCTTCCCTGAATTTGCCTTTAGATTAAATTAGATTACATTCCCTTGTTATGGACCCTCCGAGCACCATGGCATTTATCACAGCTGAAATTGTACAAGTATTTGCTTGGTTATTTGATTAATATCTAGTTTGTGAGCTCCATAAGGTTAATGACAGTGTCTGTTTTTGCTCAGTGGCCTCCAGCGTATATGAATGTGACCAGGTGAAGTCTCCATCAGTATCATAATAAGGTAGTATTTTAAAGTATTCATTACCAAGATTAAGTTCATTGTGCAGTATGTCTCTATTTTTTAGAGCTCCATACCATTGCCTTCCCCCTTTTCAAATAAATCAACGAAAATCATGACAATTGAAGGCTTTTAGCAGTTAGTTTCAGTTTGTCTGTGACCCACACTTAGAAATTCATTTTGCATCATGACCCTGTACCTGCATGCATCATATATATGAACAAAAGTTTCATAAAAAACTTCTATTATACTGCATAAACTCCCATTCTATTATGTAAAAAGGACGCTGATCATAAAACAAAAAACTGATTGTACCTTCCACTCACGGGTTGTGATACAATATTAGAAAAGCACTTAAATGGTCGATCTAATTAGGATTCTCCCCATTACAAAATAAATGACTCAAAATTTAAATTATCTAGCCATTGATAGTATTACACATGCTTCTTGCTTTCTTCTTTATACGATTCTCAACATTTTTTTTTTTTACATTTGAGTATATTGCATTTATAATCAGAAAAAGATTAGGAAAATAAAGTTGTCCAGTGATTATATTGTCAGTGCTACAATATATACTTCTTTGGTATTTGAACATTCTAAATCTTAGGTTCTCACTAACCTCTCAATTCACATTGTCTCATCTCTCCAAAGATTCCTCTTCTTCAAATCTTCTCACAATCCTCCAACTTCCAATTTGTACTCTAAAGAGCTATTATGTAAAACTGTTTTCCCGGCTCTTCTTTTGCAAAGTCTCACCCACTCACATCCAATATATAGATGCTTGGAAGACAAGTACTTTCGGTGTCGCTTACAATTTAGACAATCAGCTTCTCGCCAGGAAATGCACTTATTCCAGTATTCCAGTATGTATGTGTAGTACAAAGGACATCATGTTGTTTGTGTTCAACACTGTTTGTTAGTATCATTATTAACATAGTAATGTTATTAATAACATTGTCAGAAACAACAGCAATCACCAAGATAACAGCCTTAACAACAGTGGCATTTACAGTATGCCATTATATTAATTATCACAATGGATCTGACAGGCTGCTCCTAAGAATTCACATTAGTGAATAGTTTATGATTTTAAACTCAAGAGGAAAACCTGAAGCTACATCAATCCTAATACACCCTTGTCTTCATGTACCTCCCTCTTTTCCTAAGTTTATGAAAACAAAGAGGAAAACGATAAAACCATTACCAAACCAAATTTATTAATGGGATTAAATAAGTTGTTAGCTCTGTAATAAAGGGATGTGACAAAGAGTGCATAATTTTTTTGCTCTGTAATTTGATCAGTGTCATTTGGCTGGATGCAAGTAGTTCATCAGAAGGAAATGTGTGTACCCAACAAGAGGAAGCCATGAGAGACAAGGATTCTTGCATATTTAATATTTCCAAATATACTTCAGTTGAGAAAATATTTTCCTCTGTTGGGGAAAACAATGGCATATCAGAATGGCATAGCACCTGTAAGCTAGTTTTATAATTTTGTACGTTGTCTGTAGTCACGGACATTAAGGGTGGGATAAAAGTCATTATCAGTGGAACGTCCTCCTGATCTAAATGGTAGAACTGAGCTTCACAAAGAAATTTTTTTTTTACTTTTGTATAAATTAAAAGTTGATTGTAATTTATGAAACAAACTTCTTATCCTCATTCTGAAAGCTTGTTTATTTACTAATCAATAATAATGTACTTATTAATTCCTGTGTCACTGGACAGATTTGAAGACTAAGTAATTGAAGTGTCCTACTGATTAGGGGTTCCTAGAAAGTATAAAATTATCTGTTTGACTTTTATAAATTTCATTACTATGGATGGGTCCTGACTTTATTTTTGGTTATCTGAAGGAATTATTAGATCCAAATAGATTTGAATTTTGCCAGCTGTTTTCTTTGATGGTCTGCTATTCAAATAGCTTCTATCAGAAAGCTGTATCACTAATGGCCTTTTGAAGGCATTGAGTATGTGACGTTAAATTCTGGAAATAGTCATGGAGAAGCAGCAGTCTAAAAGTACATGACATATACTCATTTCTAATCAATAATAGGATATTCTTGATTTATTTTTGGTGTCATAAGAGTTAAACATGGTAAAATAAACTGTTTATTCATGTTGTTAGGTTTTTTGTTTATAGTTGAATTTTATGTTTATTTATTTAAAAGGATTTGTTGAAGATATCTAACCTAAGGCTAATTCATATTATGGCTAATTTGTAACAGATGGTTGGTGAGACAAAGGACCTTTATCTCAGATCTTATGAACTAAGTAAGACTGGGCATGTTCAACATGGTGTGCGGAGCATAAGACAGTACTTAGATGACTAAATGAAAAGGCAAATCCAGGTGCTTTGTTAAATCGATATTCAAAAGTTGGGTCCAGCGGAAATGCTCTTCAGGTGCTGTGTCTGTCAGTAGCCATGGGCTTTATGTGGAAGAAAAAACAGTCACAATAAGTTAAAATAAGTCATTCCCCTCAACCATTAGAAGAAATGGTGAGATGTTTCATCAGATACTTTTCATAAAAATGAGCGGTTTTGTTCTAAACCTCTTGGAAAATTCCAAAGGAGATACGCACATGGCATCAGATGGAAGGCACATTATAGATGACTGTGCCAACTTCACTGGTTCGCAGAAGGCAAAGTGTTAACAGAAATCATAAAGTTAAACTATAAGGCCTGGTACTTAGCATTTAACTCACGGATTATTTCTAGACTTACTCTTATTTATGTTGACCTCTTTCTTGGGGAGTCTTGGGAGTCATAGCTGCGTTCCTCTTCACTTGTAATCTTAAGGGAATTTGAGGCTTTGCTTTGTTCACAGGACTCTCCCAAGATGACAGATTTGGGCCAAGAACTCAGGGGTTCCCTCTTCCAGCTCTGACCTCTACCCCTTATGTTATGCAGCGTCTAATATCCACCTGTAACCTCGTTTGTGCATTTGTTCCAGTAAAGCACTTTGCTAACTACTGGGCTTCAAAAGATGAGATGAAAAGTAAAATTGTGATAAGTGCACCCGAGGGACAACGTGCTGCATTCGCTTCGGTCTTAAATTCTTGGATTTATGGGAAGGGACTTTGATAATTCTAATGAGTACTTACACCTTCTTATCTTTTTAAAACTGTGCTGTCATGGTGTGTAATAGAATCTGTGTTTTGAGACATCTTCTCTTGAGAGAGAACACAGATTCTCCCCCAAGCCTCCAAAACCCTTCTTTCAGTGTTTCGTCACTGCTCTTAAGTAAAATGTACTTCAGTCTAAAGAACGGGGCAGATGTTAAAACCCCCTTGTGGTCCCCACCAGCCAGGGGGTTCCTCTGTTTGTTATTTCCCGGCTGCTTGGCACGTTCCTGTGACATACAACAAACCCCCATTATAAAGGATTATAGGATGAATCAACGAGTTTGTGAAAGATAGCAACCAAATGGTGACTCCCAATTACAAGAAAAATTACTATAATCACCCCTGCTGTAACACCCGTCTGTTGGCAAAGTGGTTGATCCCCTTGAAAAGCTTTAAAAGAAGGCCCAGCATATTAAATAAAAATCTCAGTTCTGTGTGTAATCATAAAAATTAACACTGTCACTTAAAAAAAAAATCTAATTGGTGTCCTAAAGGGAAACCTACTAGGCGATGTAAAGTAGCTATTATGAAAACGTTTAGCCTTTTGAATGTATTTCAGAGAGCGTTTGTGTTGCCAGATTTGTCAGCCAAAAATTCACTAAGCAGATTTGTCAGGGGCTCAGGCCATAATCTGTAAAACAGACATTGGCATAGAGATTAAAGATCAAGGCAGTTATATAGGTTTTGTTACCATATGCCAAGATTCCTTTTTTTTTTTTTTTTTTTTGCGGGACGCGGGCCTTTTACTGTTGTGGCCTCTCCCGTTGCGGAGCACAGCCTCCGGACGCGCACGCTCAGCAGCCATGGCTCACGGGCCCAGCCGCTCCGCAGCATGTGGGATCTTCCCGGACCGGGGCACGAACCCGTGTCCCCTGCATCGGCAGGCGGACTCTCAACCACTGCGCCACCAGGGAAGCCCAAAGATTCCTTTTTAAAAATAAGTTTGTTTGATATGGGCTGTAACCAGAAGCAAGTGCTATCTTTGTTTGGTATTTAATAAAACAGGGGTGTCTCCAGCAGGGGAAAGCAACAAAGCCTGTTCATTGATAGACCTGGGGTGTGAGGAGTGGAGGGGCAAGCAAGATGTTTCTCACATTCTTCCCCTCATTTCCTTCCTCTCTTTCTAGTGTAACTCTCATATGTGAGTTGCAGATGAAACACCAAGGACAGAAGAGCTGTTGAGTCCAAAGTCACACTCTTCCTGGGCGGGGACTGTAGGAACTGGCTGGATACCTTCACTGTTCAGGGAACGTGTCCCCAACATGCAGGGTACACACCTGGCAATCTGGCTTCTCGTTTCTTGCCACAAATGACCCCTTCACATTTATAAAGCTCCCACTATGTCATTTTACACTTAGAAGCATCAGTGACCAAAAATGTCTGTGTGCAAGACTGAGCAGTGTCTGCTCCAGCCTCGGAGCAACCTTGCCAATGGCTCTTAGTTAAGTCACAGAGTCACTCTGAACTCCCCGATCCTTAAAGAAGAATCAGGTGGATTCTCAGGACCCCTTGCCCTTTAAAATTTTGTGAACATGTAAAGAATCAGATCTTAAAGAATCAGATTGCATAGTTTACAAGTGCAACCCTCCCAGATGCAGCAAGAGAAGGCGCTCTATATTGCCAAAATATATGCTTCAAAGTTTAGAATGACAAGAGTATTTCCCCCAAACAGTTGGGGAGAAGCGTTATGTTAGAAAAATATAAAGTGTCTTTTGGAGTTCCAGTAAGTCACATATAGGGATGCTTTCCCTAGAACTGTGGATACTGTCTGGGTATTTACAACAGCTAAATATAGTAATGACATTCTGGCACATTTACACTTCTGAGATGACTGTATATGTAACTGGTGGTAACACTTCATAATGTGAACAGTGTTTTAACAGAGAAAGTCTGGGCCACAGATAACTCTGGGACACAAAAAAATTAATTTACCTAGATGGAAAGGGAATCACATGCAATTTGTTTGGGAACTTTCAAAGGCGCTTACACTAAAGCTTTTCCAAGCCACTTTTAAATTATATCTTCATCACACAAATGAAATACTGCCCAAAGAACCGCTGACTGAGAGAAGTGGCAAGCAGTCGTCCCAGACTTTATTCAGTATTCACATCCAATCACATTAGTAAGCATAAATACATCACAGCGCTTATTCAAACACTCACAAGTTATCTATAGAAAGACAAACCACCATATATTCTCTGAAATAGATTTTCCCTCCATTTCTCTTCATTTGCATCCAGTGGATTAAGTGCGAAGTTCATCCCCCCCCTTTTTTTTTGGAAGCAAATTATAGGCTTTTCCTGACCCCACCCATAATTTTCCACATTTTCTTGAGGCAGATTCTGCCACATTGAGACAAAGGTAACGGCAAGCAGAAATTCTAGGAAGCATCCAAAAGTGGTTTTGAGATTTACACCTTGGTTCTCAGCGTGAGGGGAGAGCAGATTTCCCGCTGGGCTGGAGTTCTGGAAGTTCATCTTTAGGAACCACTGTTACTCCCTCCTTTGATCGAGCAGGAAAGGAAGGGAGATACCTGCCAAATGCTTTCATGCTCACATAGACACTAGGGGGTGTCCAAGGACCAAATGTATATTCTCCTTCCCTTCAGCCTTGTCTCCTCTGTACTCCTAGGTCCAGCTAACTTAAAGCACAGGAGTGAACGGAAAGTCCATCCAATTAATTCCTGTCTTGGGCTGAAATGAATTATGTGAAATCAGTTTCATCCTCAGGACCCAACCCCTTGGATCTCTGGCAGCAATTGTAATCTCAGGGTTCAGAGCCAGGGACCAGCCTATAATATAAGCCACAGGTGATGGGGAGGGAGATGCTCTGTTATAAAATGCTTTTTACCTCTGTGTTTGCCAGAATTTACCTGTAGTTGAAAAGAGGTCCCCGGTTGTTCCTTAGTTTGTTTCCGGTTTGGTCTGTCTGCCCTGGACTGGAGGTGGTAGCATTGTGAGAAGGCAGCCCTCTGCCTACTCTTTCTTGTGCTATCCGGTTTGCTTTTTAATGTAGATGATTTGTTGATTATTACCTATTAGAAAACATTTGCCGTTGCTGCTATAGACATCTTCAGGCCTTTGGGCCTGGATCTCTTTATGAATACCTATTACTTCTTAATTATGATGGTTTAATAAGATATGTCTTTCATTTTCATCTCCTATCTCCTTTCTCCTGTGATTCTTCTCCCTTGGCTATTGGTCCCTAAGGGCATGTTACTGGCTCCTTTTCTTTATTGCTCCTGTCTTCCCTGCGCCCCTCCTGGTGAATTAATAAAATAAATAGAATGCATTTTAAGGATGACGACAGTAATAGTAAAGTCAGGAATTGCTTTCCAGCTAAATGCACTGATTGGAAGTCCTGTCGAAAATAGCATAAACCTATTTGAAGTAGTCAACCCCTCCCATACAGGTCCTGCAATGCTGTATTAAAAGGAAGGTAAAACAAAGCTTGTGACATTTCTGCATTTCCCAGACTCACTTTTCCTAAGACATATCAATAGTATTGACAATAGTATTGCATTGTGCTCCCCAGTGACCTGGGCTGTCATCTTCTGGTCCTGGATAACTCTTTCTTAATGAAACCGTATTGTATCCTTTACCTATAAAAATCAACAGAAAAATAATTATGTTTCAACATGTAGGACTCAAAAACTTGAAATAACTCAAAATGGCAGCGATTAACTAGCCTAGAACACTGATCAGTTAGATAATGTGGATACTCAATACCCACCTATTGTAGCTGTTAAAGATGCTAGTACATTTGCTACATTTATGAAAATACACAGATCGCTAAAGAGACGTCTGATGCGAAATTATCAGGAGAATTGGGATTATATACAAGGATCTGTTATTTGATTTCATTTTGAACAGTTTAAGTAGACTCCTCAAGAGTCATTAGTTGGTCCTAAGCTCTATTACTGAAGTCTCTTATATTAGATGGAACTATCAGATTTGATGGCAAAGCACTAGCAGCTGGGAAACTGCTCTTTCTCTCCCCTCTCATTTCCCAAACAATGTTTGCACTGATTAATACTATGCAACAAGACATGACGCAGAGATTGTGTTGGCATTGTGCTCTGATGACCCCACACATTGTGTGCGCTCCGTGGTTCCTTTTGCTGTTCATAGTTATATGGGTTTATCAGAAATTACATGTCAGGCTCCCGATGAGTGTAATTGTATACTGATTGTGTATAGTTTTTTTAAACCTCATTATTAGCCTTGTATGCAAACCAAATAAAAGGAAAGTTTAAAAAAGGAAAAAGAAAATAGCCTCCACCGGACGTCATATTACAACCCAGGTGTTTGAGCCTGGACGGGGTGGGGGGAGGAACAAAATGTTCTCTCAGGGACATCTGCTTCAGCCATGTGCTTGAAAAAGGCCCTAATGGATGCAGGGGGAAGGAGAGGGATGCCTAGGGTGTGGGGGGAGAGCTCCGTGGCTCTGCTCTCTTCTGGCTCTGTTTTCCTCGCACGCACGATTCATTTAATCACAAGGCAGGAGGACACTCAGGGATGCCCTGCGCGGGTCCTCATTCATTTCAACTTTCACTAATAGGTGCCCCCGTGGCAGTTTCTCTGAATTCCGACCCTCTCCTTAGAATCACTCTTTTAACAGAATAACAAAAACACCTCAACTGCATAGACGCAAAGTCAGGGGGAAAGTAGACACTAGGAGGGTGATGAAATGAACAGCGCCTTCTTTTCCTTCACAGGGCTCTGCCCTTCTTTCCACTTACACCTGAGCATCTAGTGGACATTTCTAAGCAGTTATTACGCAGGATGTGCGGTCTTTGGGTTCATGATAAGCAGGAAGCTCAGCAGGGAATGTTGAAGCATTACCTACCAAGGACGAGGACCATTAGAATTAGACTCGTCTCTAATGTGGGAAGTACTTAGTTTCCTTAAAAACCTTTAATCAGTATACAGTGGTTCAGTACACAGATGTTAGCACCAGTGTGAGGGCTCTCTAATTGTAATTGAAGCTACCCCTGCCTAAGGTCCCTCAGTCAAATTATTAGTCTGCTGCAGTGAGTCCCTGGCTCCTGGTTGCACCTTGCAAGGGGGTATTTTCCAGAATGATGAGCAACAGTGGTTTCTCCTGGGAAGCAAATGTACCATTATGGACTTATTAGGTCCTTGATTAGATCCACAGCTGATAAGTGAGTAGACTTTTCAAGAGAAAACATTGCAGTTTATTTCAATCTGCCTCACTCAGCCATTGGATCGTGGAAGAGGAAGTAAATGAAATAGAACTAAAGGAAATATGCGTGCAATTTTCTTAAAAGTGGTGGTAGAATTTATTAATCAATGTTTATAATTGCCATGAGCCCTTTAGGCAATGAAAGTAAAGGCTTTTTAAATTTGTTTCGTTTGTGTGTTTTTCTTTTCCCAATGCCCAAGCTTGCTTTCTATTGACAGTTTTCTGATTGGATTGTCAAGACTTAAAGAGTTAAACGTTTGGAATGACAATTAATTTAGGGGGTTCTAGAAAGTTAACCTCTCAAGTTTCCTTCCTGAAATTCATGTTTATCTGATTTGCTTTAATAAGTGACTTGCCATTGAACTAGTTTTACATACTTTAATTTGAAGATAATTACAGTACGATAATTCACATTTCAGATGCACATTAACTTTTCAAAAGATATCAAGCTAGCTACTTCTACCTAGCATTATGCTTATTTTTTAGTAAAGTGTAACCTGAAGAATAATTGACTGCTTGTAGTAATATCTTTTAAGTCTTTCTATTACTAGGCATTTATTTGATTTTAATTGTGGAACCATTGGTCATATGGAGCTCATTTCCTGTTCATGTTGATTTCATGAGTCTCTCCATTAGTATTCAATTGCACAGTAATTAGTCATTAGTTCACCGTGATGTCTTCAAGCATGTGTACACTTATATTCTCATTTACCACTCAGTTTCTGCAGTCCTATTTGAATTCACTCTTTCTTAAGGAGACGGAGGCCAAGATAAGGAAGACAAAATGCTAGATCATGAATTTATTAGATTAAACATTTTGCCAAAAAACCCCTAGTTAAAGCATGCAAAACTTGATGCACTGAAAATGAAGTAAGTGGCACTGCTTAGCCACAATACTGAAGTCACTGAGGTGTCAAAGCCTGGAATCTGAATCCATTGTGATCAGAGGCGTGATAGAAGCTATTTAGTGAAACTTCAGGATGGCACTTGACACAGGTGTGCACCTGGCTAATTCTGATTAGAGCATCTTCAATTTCTGAAGAAAGGTCAAATTCCCAACTCGTAACTAAGCTCCAATAATGTATTGGGTTTTGCCATTTTAACTGTTTAGCTTTACAGATCTAGTTTCCTTTACAAGAGAAAGTGTCCTTTAAAAATACATTGTCGGGGGCTTCCCTGGTGGCGCAGTGGTTGAGAGTCCGCCTGCCGATGCAGGGGACACAGGTTCGTGCCCCGGTCCGGGAAGATCCCACATGCCGCAGAGCGGCTGGGCCCATGAGCCATGGCCTCTGAGCCTGTGCGTCCCGAGCCTGTGCTCCACAATGGGAAAGGCCACAACAGTGAGAGGCCCGCGTACAGCAAAAAAAAAAAAAAAAAAAAATACATTGTCGGGACTTCCCTGGTGGCACAGTGGTTAAGAATCTACCTGCCAATACAGGGGACACCAGTTTGAGCCCTGGTCTGGGAAGATCCCACATGCCACGGAGCAGCTAAGCCCATGCGCCACAACTACTGAGCCTGCGCTCTAGAGCCTGCAAGCCACAGCTTCTGAAGCCCGCACACCTAGAGCCCGTGCTCTGCAACAAAGAGAAGCCACCGCAATGAGAAGCCCGTGCACCGCAACAAAGAGTAGCCCCCACTCACTGCAACTAGAGAAAGCCCGCGCACAGCAACCTAGACCCAAGACAGCCAAAAAATAAAATAAAATAAAATAAAATAAAAATATATATACATACATATATATAGAGAGAGACTATATATATATATATATAATAGACTATATATATATAGTCAATGAATTCATTAGTTCCAGATTTGCTGTTTTTAGCTCACATTTTATCTAAGGTATTCCCTTAGCTCCTATGAAAAGTAAACATGTCATCTGTCATAGCCTGTCACAAGCTTGTAATTTAAGTCCATTAGAAAATTGTTCCTGCTTTTTATTTGAGCTGGCTTCACATTGTTGTCCTAATTAAATTGGAATCTTATATCGTTTAAATGTTAGGCTTGAGAATGAAATTATTTTTATTCAGGTGATAATGGTGGTCCTCTTGCCGAGCTCAGAAACTCTACTTTTAAGACAGTTGAATCAAATGTTCGAGAAGCTACAGCTACTGCATACAGGTTCCCACTGGCATTTACTCCCTATACAAAATCAGAAGCAGAGAAATAGGGTTCCCAAGATAGAGTCTCTTCTCTTCCTCCAGATATACCAGTTCTGCAGTAGCTTATTCCTATGCCTCCCTTTTTTTGTTTGTCCAAAGGGAGTTTAATTCTCATAACTTGACTAAGCGAAAATCTTTTGCACAATAGTGTACACAAATGCTCCTCAAACGTTAATGTGCATATGAATCTCTTAGGGGTCCTGATAAAATGCAGAGTCTGACTCAGTAGGTTTGGGGTGGCCTCAAGATGCTGCATTTCTCATAAGCTCCCAAGTGAGACAGATGCGACTGGTCCACGCTTCACACTTCATGTTGCAAGAGGGTAAAATGATTAGGAGGCAAACGGGGTGAATCAAACTTAACATCATTTTATCTAGCCCTTATTGAAAATTGAAAAATTATTCTCAAATTTTCAGAGTAATAATGCCAGTTGTTATTTTGACTTGAAACTTTGCTAAGGTATTGCTTGCTTATTTGTTTGTTTATTTATTTTTAAGCTTTAACATCTATGATTGATCCCTTGAGAAGCAACTGGCTTTTGTAAGAGAAATATATGCAGCTTCAAATTCACCCTCCTGACTTAAACATACTCACTGCTATATGCGTTTCCATGTATTAAACTGAATATTTAGAAGTTAGTGGAAGATTTAGTATTTCTACATCTTCTTTATATTAAAAATTACCTTTGGGCTTCCCTGGTGGTGCAGTGGTTGAGAGTCCGCCTGCCGATGCAGGGGACACAGGTTCGTGCCCCAGTCCGGGAAGATCCCATATGCCGTGGAGCGGCTGGGCCCACGAGCCATGGCTGCTGAGCCTGCGGCGTCCGGAGCCTGTGCTCCGCAACAGGAGAGGCCACAACAGTGAGAGGCCCACGTACCGCAAAAAAAAAAAAAAAAAATTACCTTTAATTTTACTTAAACATCTAAGCTTGAGGAATTAGTTTTCATCTTTTAATTTAGTAGGGTGACTCTTTATACAGAATAATATCCAAGAAGTTAATGATAAGGGATGCCAATTTCAGACTCACAAAGAACTGTGGAACTCCCCAGATATTCAAGATGGCTTACAATAAACGTCCGTGGTGCCTGTGTGCACACGTGGACACACGCTCGGTTGTTATTTGGAAACTAAATTAGATCAACAAAACAGTTTATTTCATTTCTGTGGGTGTGGAGTCTGAATTTCTTGGCCCTTTGTTTCTATTCTGCATGTAGTCTCAAATACAAATTGTTCTCTGAATTGAATTATAGTCTATAAAGATCCTCCAGTCTGTTTGAAGAGCTCTTTAAATTTCCTCTAAATTTTGAGAGACAAATCTGAATGACTATTACTCACTTGTGAAGTGGGATACTCTTGACCTTCATCCCTTTCTCTCTCCCTTTTTCCTCCCTACCTCTCTCCTTCCCTTCCTTCTTTTATTCTTCCTCACCCCTCCTCTCCCTTCCTCTCCCTTCCCTTCTTTTTATTCTCTTTTTATGTGTCTGTTAGGTGAAAAATGAATTATCAGTCTAGGGAGATTAGAAAAAAATCCAAATTATGATCAGCTCGTAGAACTTATTTTTTAAACTGTTTTTTCTTATATAGCATGAAATCAAAGGAAACACTTTATGAATTTTAGCTATCCCCTAGGAAGTTGGTTCACATCAGTGATTCTCTTGCTGGTTAGATAATGTGTAAACTTTGAAGAAAATACTTTTTTATTTGATGTAATTCTATTTTAATTTTCAGAAAAAATCATTTTTAAAACTCAGGTACGTCCAAGAAACACAACAAAATGGATTAGGGAAGCGGAAAAATAAAACAAGACAACAACAAAATTCTTAACTCATCTCAGACTTTAGAGCCCAAGAAAGCTTTAAGTGCATAAGGTGTAATTTCTCTTATGTAAGGGCAGGTGGTGTGAGGGAACAACAAGATGTCTCCAAAGACAGACCGAGGCTTCTTTCATCCATCTGCCTTTTCCTGCTTTTGCTACTTGGAAAATTACTTACTCTTTCTTAGTTTCAGGTTTTTTTCAGCTATCAAGTGAGAATGCTGATAATTCCTAACCCAAAGGATCCATTTGAATTAAATAAGATAATATAGTCCTTCTAAGCATTTTGGGTTTCTTGGCTCTGGAAATAAAGTAGAAAACAAAATAGGAAAAACAAACCCTCATATAGCTTACATTCTAAAGGGGGGAAGACAGACAATTAAGAAATAATGACAAATGTAATATGTGCTGTGTAAAAAAAATGGGCCAAAAAGAAGGGCATAGAGAATGCTAGGGCAAGAAGTAGAAAGATGGGGATTTTAAATAAGATCATCAGGAAGGGTGACATTTGAACAAAAATCTCACTGCGAATAGTGTTCTAGGCAAGGGGAACCACAGGTGCAAGAGTCCTGAGGCAGGAATGTGTCTGGGATGTATGAAGAATCAGCAAAGGGGCTGGTGTGGCTAGAGAGGAGTGAGTGAGTGGAAGAGTGGAGGAAGATAGGGAGGTAACTGTGTGGCCAGATCACCCAGGGCCTCCTGGGTTAATCTTAAGACTCTGGTCTTTGTCTTGAGTGTGATTGGACATTTTGAAGAAGCGAAGGACATGATCTAATTTCTGTTTTTTTTTAAAGTAGAGCACTTTTTTTTTTTAAATGTTGGGGGTAGGATAAATATATTATTAATTAATTTATTTATTTTTGCTGTGTTGGGTCTTCGTTTCTGTGCGAGGGCTTTCTCTAGTTGTGGCAAGCGGGGGCCACTCTTCATCGCGGTGCGCGGGCCTCTCACTATCGCGGCCTCTCTTGCTGCGGAGCACAGGCTCCAGACACGCAGGGTCAGTCATTGTGACTCACGGGCCTAGTTGCTCCATGGCATGTGGGATCCTCCCAGGCCAGGGCTCGAACCCGTGTCCCCTGCATTAGCAGGCAGATTCTCAACCACTGCGCCACCAGGGAAGCCCCTAATTTCTGTTTTTAAAAGGAGAACTCCCACTGCAGTTCGGTGTCAGTGGAGGTGTGAGACGTAGTCAGATCCTGTGTCGACTCTGCAGGTAGAGCTGACAGGATTTGCTGCTGGATTTGGATGTGGAGGGTGACAAAAAAAGAGAGGAGTCAAGAAGGATCAACTCTGTTTTGGCCTGAGAAGCTGCAAAGAGAGAGTTGCTATTTGCTAAACTGGAGCTATGTGCGGGGAGGCAGGAAGGTCCTTGGTTAGGTTAACATGTCTTAAAATTTGAGAAGCCTCCAGGATATCCCAGTGAAGCTATGACACGGTAGGTGGGCAGACGTGTTGGTCTGGAGCTCAGTGGGGAGGTCCAGGCTGGATGTGGAAAACCGTGAGGTCACTGGTACCCTGGAAAGCAGTGTTTCCATGGGAACGTGGGAATGAGAACACTTGTTACATAGTAGATGCTTAGCAAAACATGAGTTGCCTAGCGTCATTTTTCTTTCACCTTCTGATTGCCAGTCTTATGTTTCACCCCCCCCTTTTAATATATAACTAGATATAAATAGGTCCAGGTGGTACATTATTTACTGTATGTCTGTATGTTTTCTTCATTTCTTCTAAAGATGTATTGTTCTATATCTATTGGCCGTAGGCTCTGCTCCTTGGTTTAAAATACTTTAGAACTTACCTTCACTTGAACTAAGCCATATGTCTTTGTACTGTTTCTCTTTCTGGTGAGTATATCATAATACTTATCTTCACAAGTGTTTATTAATAGGCCATCTGAATTGTGGGATGCTACCATGTAAAGCAAGTTGAATACACTTGTAAATGGACCTTAAGACCCTTACCCTTGAAGAACATTCAACCGCATGCTAATAGGCTTATAACCAATAAAAGCTGTTAGGTGCTTAAATGAATACTGAGAAAACGCACACAGATGACAAAAGATGCTTTATATTATGCCCAATATTGACAGGTGCAGCTGATCTTTTAAGAGTTTTTTAAAGGTGCTGATACAAATAGTAACTGATAGAACAGACCATCTGGAGATTCTCTACCTATTGAACTATTAGAAATGTAATAAAATTCAATTTTGTTTCTCCTGTCTATTGGCCTTGTTTTCCCACGTGGCATCCCACATTGCTCCATGACCGAGTGGGTCCATAACATACTTATGTTTCTATTGTACTGATTGATTGCAGAGCTTTGTGTTAGTGTGTCCCTATATCCATCCTTTATTTGTGGCCTACTGACAGCTCCCAGTTCAGAAGTAGCACAAAGGTAGGGGTGTCTCGATTATTTGCTAATGAAGCATTGTGGCTGGAGATTTGCCCTCAGGAAAGCAGAGCGCACTGATTTGAAACATGTTTTTGATGAGACCTTTTGTTGAGTGAATCTGCTTTGTCCGTAATGAACGTCTATGTATATTGGTTTATTTTTTTCTCAAGGGTTAATTTTCCTGTCCTGTAGTTATATAGAGAGTGCTACTTGAAAGCATAATATACAGTCATGCGTTTTAATGATCATTTATTCCGTTAGAAAATAGCTAGAGTAGTAGGTGTCAGCTAATGCCAAGGCAGTAATCAAATTGCAGTATAGAAATGTATCAAATCAACATTTTGTGCACCTTAAATTTACACAATATTAAATGTCAACTATATCTCAATAAAAACTAATGTAAAAACCCCATGTATTAAAAAAAAAGAAAATACCTATAGTACTAGGGAAAACTCCTTTTTTTTTTTAACATCTTTATTGGAGTATAATTGCTTTACAATGGTGTGTTAGTTTCTGCTTTATAACAAAGTGAATCAGTTATACATATACATATGTTCCCATATCTCTTGCATTTCCCTCCCTCCCACCCTCCCTATCCCACCCCTCTAGGTGGTCACAAACCACCGAGCTGATCTCCCTGTGCTATGCGGCTGCTTCCCACTAGCTATCTATTTTACGTTTGGTAGTGTATATATGTCCATGCCACTCTCTCACTTTGTCACAGCTTATCCTTCCCCCTCCCCATATCCTCAAGTCCATTCTCTAGTAGGTCTGTGTCTTTATTCCCGTCTTACCCCTAGGTTCTTTGTGACCTTTTTTTTTTTTTCTCTTAGATTCCATATGTATGTGTTAGCATACGGTGTTTGTTTTTCACTTTCTGACTTACTTCACTCTGTATGACAGACTCTAGGTCCATCCACCTCACTACAAATAACTCAATTTCGTTTCTTTTTATGGCTGAGTAATATTCCATTGTATATGTGTGCCACATCTTCTTTGTCCATTCATCTGTCGATGGACACTTAGGTTGCTTCCATGTCCTGGCTATTGTAAACAGAGCTGCAATGAACATTGTGGTACATGACTCTTTTTGAATTATGGTTTTCTCAGGGTATATGCCCAGTAGTGGGATTGCTGGGTTGTATGGTAGTTCTATTTGTAGTTTTTTAAGGAACCTCCATACTGTTCTCCATAGTGACTGTATCAATTTACACTCCCACCAACAGTGCAAGAGGGTTCCCTTTTCTCCACACCCTCTCCAGCATTATTGTTTGTAGATTTTTTGATGGTGGCCATTCTGACCGGTGTGAGGTGATACCTCATTGTGGTTTTGATTTGCATTTCTCTAATGATTAATGATGTTGAGCATCCTTTCATGTGTTTGCTGGCACTCTGTATGTCTTCTTTGGAGAAATGTCTATTTAGGTCTTCTGCCCATGTTTGGATTGGGTAGTTTGGTTTTTTGTTATGGAGCTGCATGAGCTGCTTGTAAATTTTGGAGATTAATCCTTTGTCAGTTGCTTCATTTGCAAATATTTTCTCCCATTCTGAGGGTTGTCTTTTGGTCTTGTTTATGGTTTCCTTTGCTGTGCAGAAGCTTTTAAGTTTCATTAGGTCCCATTTGTTTATTTTTGTTTTTATTTCCATTTCCCTAGGAGGCGGGTCAAAAAAGATATTGCTGTGATTTATGTCATAGAGTGTTCTGCCTATGTTTTCCTCTAAGAGTTTGATAAAAACTCCTTTTTTGAAAGAATCTTGCAGGATTGTATTATCTTGTCAAGTTTCATTTAAAATTAAAAAAAATAATTTTAAGGCATCTTTTCTGACACAAATCAAATTAATTATATCTAGAATTATAATTCTAATAAAAGGAAGTGTTTCAGAAAAAAAAACACACCTACCTTTCAGGATGACCATGTTCTAGTCAGGGTAGGCTAACGGTTGGACAAAAAGTCTAACTCCTCAGTGGCATAACACAACAACAAGGTGCTACGTCCCCCTCTTGACACAGACCTATTAAAATGGGGCTGCTTTGCTTCACATAGTCATTTAGGGACCCAGGTTCCTTCCATCCAGTGGCTCACCCAGCCCTGTCTTCAGAAGACTCAGCGCCCTTGGCTGGTTCATTGCTTTCTGGACAGAGAGGCTAGAGGACAAAAAACAGCATGCACATCGGTAGGATTTTTTTTTTTTTTTTAAGAGACCAGCTCTAGAAATAGCATATATCACTTCTGTCTATCCAGTGGTCTACTATCTAGCCAGAACTCAGTTATTTGACTCCATCTAACTGTGGGGTAGCTCAGAAACGAGGTTTCGCTGGGTGCCCAGAAGGAGCAAATACAGATATGTTCTAGTATTAGCAATTTAGTTTTAGCAGTCTGCCAAAGAACCTGTTACATTAGCAATCCAAACTCTCATAGTAATGGATCTCTTTGTCATCCTGCAGTTTCTCTTAATGCTATGCTTCCCCACCTACTCTTCTCTTCTGGTGTTTACCAAATTTGGGAAACTGTGAGATGGGAGAGAATTGCAGACAAAACTTAAAACTGATGAAGAAAATAAAATGTTTCTATTATCTAGGGAGATATCAATAGCGAACTATATTGGTCTCTTTTATCAGTTGATTTGAACATTATCCTGCTCAGTATTTAGCTTGTGTTTCCCTATGTTGGAGGCTGTCATCTCCTAAAAATGAGTTCCGGTATGCCACGCAGGCTTGTGGAATTCTGAGAAGCAGATTCTGGTATAGTGAGTGTTCTGTTGTGTTTCTGCAGGAACATAGCCCTGGAATTAACATCTACTGAACACCTACTACGGTAGCCTTGCTAAAACCTTTGGGACTATTAATCTCGTTGTTTAATTCTCAAAACGACTTTGTGAGTTAGGATTATTGCTATTTGGAAGGAGAAGAGCCTGCTCTGACTCAAATCCAGACCTCTTTGACTCTAAAACCCATGTACTTTCCACACCAGGCAGTTCATTGTCTGTTCCTCCCCTCCCTCACCCCGACTCCCCAGGCTGAAGGCCGTATCCAAGGCTTCTCCTGTTTGACCAGGTAGACAAAAGAAACTGCTTATCAAAACAATCGAATCTGTTGTGTGTATACACACAGACTGAGCCCATAATCAAGCCAGGGTACTCAAACCAGGGATTAAAAAACTAACTTGAAAAGAGATCTGGGGTCATTTAAACATAATGAGAAAGAGAACACAGATATTCTGCATATGCTTTTTAAAAATAATTTTAAAAGATGAATAAGATAAATGAACTTAGTGCTGTTTTCCCAGATACTTGCTACATTTTCCACTATTTTTTCCCCTCCTTTTTTCTCCTCTGTCTCACTCAATTGTCTATTATGGCTGACAAAGGAAACCAAAAGAATAAAGAAAAGAATAGATTACATTTTCCTTTCCATGGGCTCCACATAAAATGGACATGGTGTCAACTCCTATGATGATTTGCTCTTTGCTTCCATCTGCATAGCTGATCGAATCATACTAATATAATAAGAAGGCAAAGGGAGATAAACTGACAAGTGAAGTTTTTAACTTGCCCAAGAAACATTTCTTACCCCTTGCCTTAAGCAGCGATTTTGCACCCCTGGATGCCCAGCAGGAAGGGTGGCATTCGCCACCCCATGGCAAAATGGATCTGCACGCCTCCACGTAAAAGTGGTCCACGTGTGAATTAGCTCTGAGTTGTATTTTGTTTCTTATACTAATATAATATTGTTCTAGTGCTTGCCCCTGATTAAAGAAATACATAAATAAATAATTTATAATTTAATTAATAAGGTATAATATGCAAAGCACAGTAATTTCAAACAGCTTGTAATGTCTCTAATGTACTTTCAGTTTTTTATTTTACATAAGGGCTATATTCATTATGTGGTTATGATAAACATACTAATGAATTTTATTACAGGAACAAATTTAAACATGTAAATGAGATCAAATAGTATTAAAATGCAAACGATGGTGAAACTTATTACAAACTAACCTTGCCAACACACATGGAATGATGTTATTTTAAAACTTTGCAAGTTCTATCTCTTTAACAAAAGCAATGCCTTTTACAATGTCCCTGAACATAAGAATTTGTGAACTGCATGCTTTATTCTTACGTGAACTCCTCAACCAAAAAAAAAAAAAAAAGTTAACTAGAATCCAGGGTTTGCATGTAACTTTGGATGACAATTAAAATCCCTTTTCTTGTTCCAGTGAACAGTAATCTGTGCATAATTACATTCAAATGAGATATTAGCATTTTTTGTGCTTACTCTTTGTTAATTGCAGAGTTCACTCACCATGGTGATGCTTTTGATGGAATCAGGCAACCTTATTGACCTGATGCCGTAAGGCGTGTTGGGAAATTCTGCTGTATTCTTCATTTTTTTTTTATTTTGGCATTTTGAGGAGTCCTGCTGCTTTTATTACATTCCTGACACTTTTGTTAATAAATCATTGCAAAGTTAATGAAAATTGCATTCAGGCATATCCAAAATAATTGTGTCCTTTGTCATGCTAATAAATTGAAAGATGTTGATCCAATGGGCGAATGCATGCCCATTATGGAGAAGTTTGTGATATGGGTGCCTGTTGCACTCACTTTTTCCTTGCCATATCATTCCATGTAAAATGTGGGAGAGGAAAACAAACCTCAATATATTTATTTCATACTTTATACAGTGAGCCTTTAATTAAGTCAGCAAATGGGTGAATTATATCTCCACAGAAAGTTACAAGTATCTGTATCATGATTCGTGAAAGGTTGTTAATATCAATAGGAATCAGCAACAGTCTAATATCAGACCCATGAAAATACGAAACCATGTTTAACTGACCTTTCTCTCATGCTTGGGGATTTTTCCACATTTATATATGACGCACTTGATTTAAAAATGACAATGATAATAACTCAACCTTCATTTCCCAAGGCTTCTCCTGTACTAATTTAGAAGGAAAGTGAAGAAATGTGATTTTTTAAAAAATTTTGTCTCTTTGGCAAAACATCAGATCTTTTCATTCACTAAGCCTTAAATGTACAAGGGTGTGAGCGAGTGTGTTTGGGGAATAAACACACAGTCACACTCACACACACAGTGAAGCAGGTTTAACTGTTCTAGGTAAGGAAGAGTATTCAGGTCAGAAAAATTTAAACTTATAATAGATTGCATAAATATTTTTTTCCAAATTTATCTCAAGGAAGAACTCCAAATAATTGTTGTCTTGGGGAGTTCTTAATTTATGCACTAGCTCATCATGCTGATTTTAGGTAGGTATTTATTCTGCTATTCAATCAAAAAGCATAGTTTCCATAACAACTGCCACATCAGATGAAACGTACAGCTTGGCATTTGAAATACAGGACTTCTTAGTAGATATGCTTCCTGACATATTGTGTTGAACTTGTGTTCCTTTCATTCTCTTTTAAGCTAGCAAGATCTGTGTTTCTATAAAGGACCATCGCAGTTTTGCATAATTATTACAATCCATCTGCACATTTCCAGGATTTATATTAAAGTAATTAAAGCCATTTTGTATTAGTGGGTGCTGTGTGGAACTGGCTTGGATGCAGGGTTCTAAAAGTTCCCACTTGCCTGCTTGCTGTGCTGTAATTTGGAGAACAGAATGTTCTGTAAATGAGGTTTGGGAATACTACATTTTTTTCTTTCTTTCCTTTCTTTGCAAAGTAACTTTTTTTTTTTCCTCCAGTGGAAAATGGAATAAAAGGTTCACCTAGGGACTGGAATTAATGTAGTCCTTCTGCCTAGGGTTAAAAAAGAGCAAAATCAACATTGTGCAAAGAGCTAGCAACATTGTGCAAACCCTAATATATTTTCTTTTTCTGTGGAGAAATAATAAGCCTGTGTTTCTAAGGCAACTTTCTTCCAAAGAGCAGCAAGCAATCTAATTTATATTCTCATTTTCCCCAGCAGTATTTGTTCAAGGTAAATGAGGGCCAATATTATTAACCCCATTTTATGGATGGGATGATTGAGGCAGACAGATAATATTGTACAGAGCAGATAATGAGATAGATAATGTTGTGCTGGGCAGGGGAGAGGCATATCGTAGCAGGAATAATAACTAATACCCTATATTAAACCCAGAGAAAGAACTAACTGAAAGTTCGATATTGCGGTTGCTAAGAAAAAAATTATTTACGTTCCATGAACTTTAAAAGGGACAGTGTGGGGCAGACTCAACCGCTTCTGATCTACAGGAGAATCCTTAGCATCTCTGTTGAGGTTTACAAGGCATAGGTTTGATTCTTAGTGTTCAGGATCTGTCTCATAAGAATTTGTGATTCCTCTTGGTGTCCACAGCAGAGGCCTAGAGGAGGTCATCCCATCTAATTAAGGAGATCGCATGCTTTAAAAAATCTAGATGTACTAAAATTGTTTTCTAAGTGGAGAGAATTATCATCTTCCTCCTTGCAGCTCTCTCTCTCTTCGTATCAAAACTTGCTCTGCTCTGAGGGGAGGGCATCAGTGGTGCTGAGCCACTTATCTGTCAGATCATTGTTGTCACCCTTCCTAACAAATTGTTATTAACTGATCTTTCTGTGATCCCATCATATACCTAGAAGGCTGGGTGATGATGAACACTCTTTGTCATAAACAGTAGCATCCACAAAATTTATGGGTTATGGAATCCTGCCTTCTGCTGTAACAGTGGAGCTGAGATGTTAGGGTGTCTGGAGCCCAAGGTCTTGGTATACAGTAAAGGTTACGCACACAGACTTTACCATCAGACAGACCTGCTAAAGTGCCACTTACCTGCTGTCTGCCTTGAGTCAGTTACTTGACAGCAATGAGTTTCGGTTTCTTTTCTGAAAAATAAGGATAATAAGAACTCATTCATCGGGTTACGATCAGTGTTTTGTGAATATTTGGAAAGTGATTAACTCATTAGTGGCACATAGTAAAGATTCAAGAAGGGGTAGCTTCTAGGACCGTCATTTATATATTTTAGAACTTACCAATTTGCATTATCTAGCTTGCTAATTTTCTTTCCTTCTTTAACGAATCTATCTCTTGAAAGTTTCTGTTGTTGTTTTTGTTTTCTTTTTGGTATGTGCGTGTGGTAAGAAAGAACTCAGGTTTGATGATACCATGTTGTTAAGTATGTGATCATGAAAGGTAAGAAACCATTACCTCATTTTTGGTTTCTGCTCACATTCCATGTCAGTAAACTTCTACAACTAAAAAAGTATAATGGAGGCAACCAGAGTGAGTAAAGGGGAAAAGGACATTATAATGAGATTCAAGAAAGTGGACTTCTTGACAAATGCCAGAAGTTAACCTGGAGAGACTTCTCAAAGCTTGAAAAAATAAATTTAGGGGAAGAGGATTGAAGACTTTTTGCATAATAGCTATTAAAATGATGTAAATTTACCCTAAAAGATAGTATATTTCGAAGCTAATTTAAAGTTTTGAACTCATTTCAGGGTTTCAGATTTCATAAAGTCAAGCAACTGGCATTTAATCGGATTAGGGGCTCATCTTAAATGGGGGGTTCAAGTGGGGTAGTGGCTGTGGGCATGGGGATAAGAACTACGAGTAGAATGTGGTGAAGAAGCACTTTTGAGACCTTGCCAGGCTGGTTCTAGAAGCAGAATGCCAGGCTGACTAGACCCCTGTTGAACCCAGTATATATGACATTTCTGATGTTCTCCACAGATTGTCCAGTGGATCTTAAACTAGGTAGTTCTTCCAAAATAATTCAAGCAGAAATACATATACACACAGTCCTTGTGGACATTGTCAAAAACATACTTATCTATCCCATGGTCTCTAAAGGCAAAGTGCAATACAAACAAAAGCTTTGATTGGGAGTGGAGGAAATCCTGCTGCATTGACATGCTGAGATGAAAAGAAGAGTTCTAGGGCTGCCCTGGTGGCGCAGTGGTTGAGAGTCCGCCTGCTGATGCAGGGGACACAGGTTCGTGCCCCGGTCTGGGAAGATCCCACATGCCGCGGAGCGGCTGGGCCCGTGAGCCATGGCCACGGAGCCTGTGCTCCGCAATGGGAGAGGCCGCAACAGTGAGGGGCCCATGTACCGCAAAAAAAAAAAAAAAGAGTTCTAAATCTGGGCAGTGCCTGTTCTAAATCTGGGCAGTGCCTGTTTTCATTTTTGTTCTGAAAAAATAATTTGCCTTTCGCACACCTCCCCCACCCCCCTTTTTAAATATACGTTTTGTTCATTCAAAACTGGCACTTTGGAATGATTGGCTTGTTTTATGCCTCTGTGCTTTAGTACAAGTTTTATTGCCTACAGTCTCCTTTATGGTGTACTGGCGAGACTGCTGCTTTTCTTGCACATAAAGTCATAAAAGTCCGAATTACTTTTGGGTACATAGAACTGCTGACTAACAAAAATTCCAATCTATGTATTTTTTAAATCTAAGTGAACACTCCTAATAATTTTCCGTTTTAAAAAAATTACTTTTCAAGCCTATCTATTTTAGGCTAAGTTTGTTCAGGATTTGGCTTTGTAAAGGACCAGTGTTACATTAGGGAACTATTAAAGAGATGAAACATCTTTAGCATACTAGAAAGTACTATAGGACTGCAGTTGGAAGACCTGGATTATAATCTTTTCTGCTACTAATTTTCAGATTCACTTTCTGCAAGTTCCTTAGCTTCTTTAGTTCTCTGTTTCTTCATTTGGGAAAATATAGAGATACTTTCTGAAGTGTTTATCATTTCTAAAATTCTGGGGAGGTTTTTTTTTTTTTTCGGTACGCGGGCCTCTCACTGTTGTGGCCTCTCCCGTTGCGGAGCACAGGCTCCGGACGCGCAGGCTTAGCGGCCACAGCTCACGGGGCCAGCCGCTCTGCGGCACGTGGGATCCTCCCGGACCGGGGCACGAACCCGTGTCCCCTGCATCGGCAGGCAGACTCTCAACCACTGCGCCACCAGGGAAGCCCTCGGGGGAGGTTTTTTTGTTGTTGGTATTGTTTATTATTTTTTGAGTCTTTCATTTTATTTTATTTTTAACATCTTTATTGGAGTATAATTGCTTTATAATGGTGTGTTAGTTTCTGCTTTATAACAAAGTGAATAAGCTATACATATACATATATCCCGATATCTCCTCCCTCTTGCGTCTCCCCCACCACCACCCTCCCTATTCCACCCCTCTAAGTGGTCACAAAGCACCAAGCTGATCTCCCTGTGTTATGCGGCTGCTTCCCGCTAGCTATGTATTTTACGTTTGGTAGTGTATATATGTCCATGCCACTCTCTCACTTCGTCCCAGCTTACCCTTCCCCTATTATTTTTCATAACAGATCTTATTAAACAAAACCTCCTTTGGGCTCCACTCCTTTCAAACAATACAGCATACAGCAATTGAAACAAATCACTAGTCCAAATTTTAAAGGAAAGAAAAACTGAATTGAATAGCACGCCTTCTAGTATATGTAACACTAATTATACCATGTTGCTCCTCTGCTCAAAAAACCTGGGTTAGCTCTTCTCTGTGCTTCACACAGGTGGGCCCAGCCTTATGTTCCCCTCTCCTGTCTCTAGCACATCGTGTACTCCAGACCAGTTGAATGGCTTGCCAGTCTCTGAATATTTCTTTTTTATTTTTATTTTTTGGCTCTTTTATGGTTCTGTTCCTTCTGTTGAGGGTGTTTTTCCCCTTTCTTTGTTGCTAGTGAAACTCCTGCATTTCCATCTTAACTAACTTTAATTTTTTTTATACTTATCACTAATTCCTTTGTTATAGACCTGTATCCCCTAGCAAAACTATATGTTTTTTGAAGCTAATATCTTACTTCAATCTCAGCTCTTAGAATGGTGTCTAACCCATTATAGACAATCAACAGATGTTTGTAGAATAAATCACTAAGAATTCAGAAAGTGTCTAGTGATTCCAGAGCTATAGAATATGTTGTTATAGAAGCTGTTGAAGTAGTTTAGGATTGATGCCCTCTGTAGAAGAAAGATGTAGTAAAATTATTCTGGAATTCGTTGCTCTGGATTTGAGGGGCATCAGCTGATGACTTGCCATCTTATCCTGAAAGGTCACTACCAGCAACTCTGATGTGGTAGCTAGAGGGTCCAAATTTCACATTATGTCTTTTTCTTCTAATCTTCTGACTTACGCACACATGAAAATTTCCTGAAGTTTTTCTGGTAGTTCATACATTATCATATTTCAGTTAAGCTACCACCCATATAGGGTAGGAAGGCAAAATTTCCATGTCTAGTTGATGATGAATAGAAGTCTGGAATCCTAACTAAAGGATTAATTCGATGTATTTTGCAATGAGTGGTAACCCAGTGTCTGTGTTAGCATCCGTCCTTAATGAGGAGCTTTTGATAAGCTTGGAAAAGGCCAGGTTTTCCTGTGATCTTCCTCAGTAAGAATAGCAAGAGAGTGGGTATATGCTAGTATTGGACTTGTATGTTTTATAAGTTCTTTATTCCCAGTGTTCCTGTGGTCTCCATAGTGTCTTTTCTTACTACTGGGCTTCAGTATTAAAAGTGATTGTAGCCCATTGGATTCCTGTACCTATTTCCTGGATACTCCATTGGAAAAGGGGTATTCAAGTGCTTCTTTAATGATTCTTCAAGCTTAATGAATACCTTAATATTGAGTGAAGCAGGATCCATTGGAGACATTATTATTAGGGTCATATCTTATTACAGCATGTGTTTATACTTAGTCAATCATTGGGAATATATTCTGCCTTTTTTTTTTGTACATTCTATTCAGTTTGCTTCAAGGAAAAACGATGCTGCTCATCATTGGAATCTTTGAGAGCTGGAAGACTGGCGACAGACACGTCGTTATGTCTCCATGTGTCTATTTTAAAACTTTCTTAAGACCTCGGGTGAGGGCTGGGTTAAATTCTTACACAAACGTTGGCTACCACTTTGTTTTTTAAACCATGTTCTAATTTTGACATGAGATGATTTCCTATATGTGTATCAGCAAGCAGATGAGAGATGAGCAGGCCTTCAAAACAGACCTTCATTAGGGCAAAAGTTCCTCATGGATCGACTGGTATAAAGCAATTTAAGAATGAAAATTTAAGGATTAAAATAGTAAAGGGAACCTCTGATACACGTGAAACTTAAGGAAGAACTCTAGCTGTGGCCTCATCTTAGAGATAATTGGCCCCTAATGTACTTATTTATTATTTTTATTTATTTTTTAGAGTGAACATTTTTACTTTACTTTTTTTTTTTTTTTTTTTTTTGCGGTACGCGGGCCTTTCACTGCTGCGGACTCTCCCATTGCGGAGCACAGGCTCCGGACGCGCAGGCTCAGCGGCCATGGCTCACAGGCCCAGACGCTCCGCGGCATGTGGGATCTTCCCGGACCAGGGCACGAACCCGTGTCCCCTGCATCGGCAGGTGGACTCTCAACCACTGCGCCACCAGGGAAGCCCAGAGTGAACATTTTTAATATAACCATTTTTCTCCTCATTGAACAAACAACAACAAAAAACCTCCAGAGTCTTCCCATTCCACTCGGAATAAAATTCAAACTCGCTTCCATGGCCAACACACTCTTCATCATCTGGGCCTGCCCGCCCCCTGAGCTCACTCTTTCCAATCCCCACTTGCTCATTACCCCAAGTCTGGAACCCTCTGCACAGATCTGAGCAAGGCTAGCTCCTCCTCTCATCCACCAGGACTCGGGAAGGCCCCTAATGTATTTATATCAATCTTAACATTCTGCTGCATCACAAATACATAAAATAATAAGTGAATTACAAAGTGTTTAGGCCTTAAAACACAAATAGTGAAAGAGCACTGGGAAAGCAACTCTCCTTTGTGTTTCTGCTCACGTACACAGCGCTCTGGGCAGGTCTGCGTGAGAGACTGTTGACCCTCCAAATAAGTGCAGAGTATGAAAACCTTGGGTCGTTTGAGTAGTTGGCATTTGACCAACTGTTTTTTCGATAGTGTCCAGTTGTGAGTCTGGTGCTGTGTTCAGCCTGATGTTTTTCTCTTATTTGAGGTTTACACTTGTTATAGTGATGTCTATCATTTTCCTTATGTTGCTTTCCCTAAGATTATCTGTGGTGTTAAAATCCAGAGTCTGATGAATTGTTCTTTTTGCCCTTTGTTTGTTTCTGCCCACGGACATTTGGCTTGTAACTATAAATAGTTGTCTTATTGAACAACTGAATATGAATTAATTTAGAGATGCTCACATAACTGCAAGCCTATGAACAATGAAAGGACTTGGAGAAAATTCTAAACTACTAGGGAGATTGAAATTTTCATTGATTCTTATAGCTGTTATTATGAGGAGAATAAAGACTTCCAAGACATTTCAGAAGAATTTTTGTAATTGGATCCCATATTTTACAGTATTTTCCTAGTATAAGTGTAGTAACTTGACAGTTGGGATTTTTTTGCTTCATATATCAGAATTGTATCAGTGCTGGGCAGTTCTTAATATATTTCTTTTTGCCCCTTTCTCTAAGTTTTTGATGGCTTTGTTTGATTTGACACCACCAGAGTCCCTAAAACATTGAGACTTATGTAATTCATCTATCACAAGCGACAGTTCCATGGACAACATATCATGTCTGACTGTCTATTAGATCTGCCATAATCTATGGGCCTTGTGATGAATGGAGAGCAGGGTCCTCGATCACACAGCTCCATCACCGTTGATCATACGTAGAAACCCTGCACAGACACTAATTAGAGGAGAGTTTTCTGAAGGCCTAAAGTGGGATGAAAATAATTGAAGTAATTGAATCCCAACCTCCCAAGAAGCTTCACTTTCAGAGAGATCTGCTACTGTTTTATGCTTCTTCTGCTTGCAGCTAGGAATCCTCTTGCCTTCTCTGTGCAGCTGAGACACCTACCTGCACCCATGCATCCAGTGCTTAGATGAAACATCCAGGTGTCATTTTTTCTGGCTCTGTTCTCATCATTGAAAAGCCATATTCTCACCACTGAAACAAACTAATTACATTTGTTTTCATCCATCAAACGAGAAAATGACTTAGTCTGGGTTGCTAGAGAGTTCTCTGAAAACACAGTCTTATCTTCTTTGGGTTCCATAAAGTGCTTCTTAGCTTTCAACGTGCTTGTGAATTATCTGATATTTTTTTCAAAATGCAGATTCTGACTCAGTAGATCTGGGACTGGGCTCAAGATTCTAAATTTCTAACAAAGCCACACTTTGAAGAGCAAGGGCCGAAAAACACCTCATGGAAGTGTATGGCTGAAGATGGTCTGTGCCTGTCCCTGAGTTGAACATACAGAGGCGTCCAGGGTTGTTCAGATTCCAGTGAGAAAACTGTCCACTGTAGCATGTGTCCTTCTTATTTCCATTAACAGGTACTGAGCCTCATTATTGATCTAACCAGCCTTAAGGGTCACACTTCATCCCTCAGTGAAAGGCTTCAGCACATCCTGAACCCTGAGCCACAACTGCAGGAAAACCACCCAGCAAAGGGGATTAATTTCACCTCTTTCCGTATTGACCCTCCACTTGGGGAGCTAGTATTTCTGGCTCTGAGCCAGCTGACCTCATCCGCAAATTAAGCTGACAGTTTCTTCCAGCAATAAATGCTGTCTTGGAGCCAAAGCAACATTGATTTAATTGGTCTCAAACTATTCCACTGGCCACAGCTTCACATTCCTGAGGGAGAGCCTCGCTCTCCTGCCGAGGTGCTTGCAGCTCTGTTCTTTCTTCTGTATCTTCATTGATGCTGCTGGCCAATGGTCTGGGACCACTGCACGACAGAGGAGGGGTGAGATGGGTATTGATTAAGGCGGGTAGACCTTAGATGAAGGCAGATGGGACCAGGATGTCTGGTCAGAGAGTGAAGAACAAGGGCTGGTGAAGGCCAGAGAGTGAACAAACACAGGAAAATAGTCCCTGCGGGTTTGAGAATCTTTGAAACCTCTCCTAATGTGTATATTTCCCTCATGGAGTATAAAGGCTGTAGCCAGCAGAAACACAAGAACTCTAAAATGGGAGGAGGAAAGGAGCCTTCCTCATTCACTATGTTTATTAGAGGTTGCAAAACAACAACCAAAGCCATGGAATCCTGTTCTAAGTAGTAGTAATGTAGAATATGGAAATAAATTCAGTAACAGGTATATGGGGCTAAGAGGAAGCTGTTAGCTGATGGTACCCATGAAACTCAGTGAATTTTTACTGCTTCTAGGTCGTATATTCCCTTAGTTTCCAGGAATCCTTGAACTTCGTGATTATATCTGGCATTTCGTACATACGAGCATTTTTTTTTCCCCCGGAATAAGTTCCCTTTCTTTGATCAGGATATCAAAATTGTTTGCAATCTATAAAAGGCTAGATAAAAACACTGCTCTAAGGAACTGTGGCGAGAAGAAAATTTTGGCTATAGCCTGTGCTATCTAGTACATTACTCTATACTCCAAACTTAATCAGAAATTATAATAAATGAAGAAGGTGGAACCCAACTCCTCCAATAGCAAGAACTAGGGCTGACACTGGTTTGCTTGCCTGGGATGAGCCATCTGAGCTGAGTGTGAGGGAGGACCATTTACATCTAAAGGAAACTGAAGCCTAGAACAGTTGAAGTAACTCACCCACGTGTTCTGGCAGAACTGGTGAAAGCCTTAATCTAGTGTCCATTTGCACTTCACCTAATGTTCTAATTCAGCTGTCACTGTCTCAAAAACATGCACTAGCCCAGTTTCCTCTTTCAAGTCCACATCTTCCGTGACCCTGAGCGCTACATGTCCTGGGCTCACACCCTTAGAGCCAAAATTACTTAGTAATTTTTAGTTTTTATCTCGCTTTATTTTATCAAAACATGGTAAAGTTTGAAAGACTGTTCATTTTCAAGGCCTTTCCCACTTTTGCCTTTCAGTCAAAACTCCATTCTAATATTTCACAATCTCGTAAGAGTACAGAGGGTTTTAAATCCACGCCTGAATCTCTGTTCCATGCATTCTATCCCTGCCTGTGTGTTCTCTAGTCCCATCTGGGCTCACGCGGTTACATTATGCACTCTGACACCCATGTCATGTCATGTTTATCCAACTGTTTTACTCCTAGTCAAAATCAAGTTTTTTTTCTTCCCCAGTTCTCCCAGCAGGGCCTTCCCAGCTTAGAGAAAATGAAGCTGTCGGCCATCAGTTTATACATCATCACCAACAATAAACATGCCAGGATCAGAACCTGCATTTTGTTATCTGTCCATTGTTGATGGCAGGGAAAAAAGACAGCTTGATGTTCATTAGTTGGGCTGACCCCCAGCCCTGGGAGCAGTGGGGAAAAAATATGCATTTTGACTGGAAGTAAACTGAGGAAACATGACATGGAGTCAGGGAGGGATTGCAGATCTGTCTCAGGGGTGTGATTTTTTAACAGACTGACTTTTGGCATTTGAGGAAAATCTCAGCAACTCTCGGGACAGAATTTTTATAACTGTCCATCCGGCAGGGCTGATGTGTGACTTGAAATAGTACTCCCATTTTACCTTATATGCTCTGGCTTTTGTATACAAATGATCTGTTTCCTGAGCCCTGGAAGTGGGGACTTTTCCCCCTTCCTTTCTTGTCTTCCCCACTTTCTATCTGTGGCCTCTAAAACAGTGGTGGGTACAATAGGTGTGTAATCGGTGTTTTCCGAGAGGAGGTAAATGTTTATATGGGGGTGGGATCTGCCTTTTATTTGCTGTGTGGTACAGGAAAAGGAGCAGACTTTGGAAGTCAGACAGGTCTGGGTGTCAACCTGGAATGTCACTTATTGAATTGATATCAGTGTTCTCATCTTTATCCTGGTTATTGAAAGACCTTCTTCCTAGAGACGTTAGAAGGAAGTGAATTAGCATATGTGTAAAGTGCTAGCATGTATGAGGTTCCTGAAATAGGTTAGTTACCTTTCCTCTTTTAGTTGCTTCTGCCTTTTGGTATATAAACGCTAGATATGCTAGAAATATAGAGCAACCTCACCACAACTTTTACATGAATTTTATGACCTTTCTTTTGAAATTTCTTTGTGATAAATAGGGAAGAAAAAGGGCATTGGAATCAGATAGACACAAAATCCATTCTCCTTTTTATAGAGGGCTTAACTAAAAAAACAAGAATCAGGACACAAGCACTGCCCAAAGTAAGATATATTAGTTACATAACCATCCCTGTACCTACAATCAGAGATATCCTGTTTTTTCTACTGTTTGCACTTAAAGGTATATTTATGTCTCTAACAAAAGAGGGGCAGAAGAACCTTGTTAAATAGAATACTGGAGAGGTATCAGGAATTAGGAAATTAGGGGAAGAAGAACCATGGTGTTGGGCTGGGAGAAGAGAAGAGAAAAGCCAGGTGGGTGATGCTTCGGCAAGCAGTGCAGACCCATTGTCACACCGGGTGGAAGGAAACGTCACTGCCTGCTTGCAAGCCGGCCTCCTTTTCCAATGGCCTGGGTGCCACCAGGGCTGCCCCCTCTTGACTGGGATCTTCAGAGTTAAGATTCAAATCCCTCCTTCTCTTCCTCTTGAGAACTCTAATAAAGGCACCGGGACGATATCGCGCCCTCTGGCCCAGAATAAGATGAAAGAACAAAGGAAACTTGATTCCATGCCTCCACATCAAATTTTCTTTATTGGGTCCATTCTTAAAATCCTAGAATAAAAGATTCACCTGGACTTGGGGGCATTTCATTGGGACTGGGCTGAAGACCCTCCGATAGACCATTGGAATGCTACTGTGCAGATTTAGTGGATGTGTTCTAAAGCGTGTACGTGTTGGGGAGGAGGAAGGAAGTGTTTTCAATAAAGAAGTTGAAAGCTTCTGCTGGCCATTGCTACTGAGGCAGCAGTCTCCTCTCAAGGACATTCTCAATTCATTTCAACAACTATTTGTCCACTGCCTACTATTTTGGGGATGAGAGCAAAGGGTTCCCTTCTCTCCTGGATTTGGTGTTATGGTTAGGCAGAACCAACTTACACGGGAAACAGTTAAAAACAAAACAAAACAGAATAAAGCACTTAATAATTAACTAGCCTATAAGTCTCAATAAACAATCTGGTATGGGGGTAGTCAGAGAGGTCAATGACCAGCACTTATTTGAACAGTCAGAAACAGGTTCTTAGAAGTGGATTTCGCACCAGGATAAAGTGTTGCTCCCTAGTACGGCATACGTCATGGTGCCTCGCCACAGTTCTTGACCCATCCTTCTCAGGTCATCATATGTGCCCTAAGAAAGGTTCACAGTTCTTCTCCTATACCACATTCTCTCATGCCTCTCATCTTTGCATATATGCTCCCTCTACCTGGAAGTCTCCTCTCTCCTTTCCTTTATTCCTTTGATTGTTCGTGCATATATAATCTGGTTGGATCCTACTTATCTATCAAAATGCATTTTATATGTCACCTCCTCCAGGAAGCCTTCCCAGAGAGCTGCCCCCAGCCTGAGCAGAGTGTTCCTCTTCCATGTTACACTCACACCTATGCATACCTTCCATACGGTGCAGTGAAGGCAAACTGTGTGTCCCTGACCAGACTCTGAACTCCTTCACACAGTGACTTGTTTCAGCTCTGTGTTCACTGCCTCTGCAGTGTTGGCAGGCCATAGCCAACTCAGGAAAAGGTTTTTTTATGAGTGAATAAGAGAATACATCGCTACTTTAGCTGCACACTCCTGTGCAGAAAATTTATGCGGCCAAGGGTCCCATTTCAGAAGCAGAATCCCTAATGCATAGCTCATCCCTGAAAATTTTGCTCTTGCCTGGCAGTGATTCCTATTCATCCAAAAGAGAACGCCCTTTGCATGGGCCTCAGGTGACCGCACGCCCCCGCTCTCCTGCTGGCAGTTGGCATGGCTCCACGCTGCCTCCAGGAATGAGAATGCTGAGGCTGGCTTCTTCTAGGATGAATGAAAGGTCCTGGCAATGCTAACTGAGCAGTACTTGGGGTCCATTTGGGGGCTGACCTCCGGTGTTGTACAGTACATGCTCTGCTGGGGAAGTGGGTGCTATGTTTTGAGTTCCATTTTCCCTGCAAGAGATGCGGAGATGTGAGGCTAACCAGAGAGAGGTTAAAGAGATGTGGGAGCCTTACAGCTGGGGATCATTAACAACAATGAAGACCAACATAAAAAGCCAGCAGGACTTCCCTCCCTCTTGGCCTTGGAAGCCATCTGGATAGAGGAAATTTGGTTTAAACTCTGGTAAGGGAACTTTTTAGTACTCTGAGATTGTTTCTTTAACTTCTCCATGCAAGTCCCTTGAATCCCTAAAATTTGTCCCTCAAAATCCTTTACCAGCAAATCTGTACCCCTTTAGACCAGAGCAGATGGTGACTGACAGCATAAACTATGACCTTCCTAATCTTTCTTAGGGCCTACCGCTGGTAGGCCCAGCGGATCTTCTCACACGTTCTAGAAGCCGTGGTCCTGTTTTAATCAGAACTAGGCAGGATTCTTTCACTGCCACACCCATGTACCCCTACTAAGGGCCCACCGTCTGTCACAGCTGACTAGAACACAGGCGGCCTCCTGACCCTGGGCAGCTTAGTGGTCTACAAGGTCTGGCCAAGTCCATCATACTTTTTTTTTTTTTACATCTTTATTGGAGTATATTTGCTTTACAATGGTGTGTTAGTTTCTGCTGTATCACAAAGTGAATCAGTTATACATATACATATGTTCCCATATCTCTTCCCTCTTGCGTCTCCCTCCCTCCCACCCTCCCTATCCCACCCCTCCAGGCGGTCACAAAGCACCGAGCTGATCCCCCTGTGCTATGCGGCTGCTTCCCACTAGCTATCTACCTTACGTTTGGTAGTGTATATGTGTCCATGCCTCTGTCTCGCTTTGCCATCTATGATGTACTTTTGAGAGGAAAGGTCAGGGTTGTATAGAATTAGTGCCGGGACTGCTTTCCTAATATCACACCCACACGGAAGACATAAAGGGATGAGGAAACAGCTGAGCCAAGAGGCCAGGTCAAATGAGCTGAGAAGTAAAGATGAAACCCTACGGGCCCTGAAGGTTTGAAGGAGTGGTCTTTGTGACCGCATCCTGTTTCCAAGTCGAGGTTCGGCTCTGCTGTGTTTCCTGTCCTTGGATTCCTAATGTCCATGACATCAGTCTCCTTTCATGACCTTGAGAGGGTCTCTATTCCTAGCAACGGAAAATGCCTAATACTTGTCCTTGTTGGGATTTTCATGACCATGACACTTTTATTGCTTTTCCTGGACTAAATAAAAACAATGTATTTAGGCAAAAGGGGGCTGGAGGGGTCGGTCAATGACTGTCCTTCCTCCTTAGTGTCCATCACAGTTCATGGCCTCTGGAGCCCACTGTCTGAGTACCCTTTCTCTGGCGGTCATCTGCACATGTAGCAGTTTAGACCTGAACTGCACTCAGTTTTGCAGTCTCTACATGTCTAATTCCAGACATGTAGCATTTTTGTTGGGATTGCTTAAACAATAGCTAGCACATGTTTCATGCTTCTCTTACATGCCCCAAACCCCTCAGTTGCTGGGCACCGTGCAAGCATCCAGCAGCGATTCCTTGACGTGGAAAGGTAATGGCGCTGACTCACATTTTCCTCTGAGATGTTGGTGAGTGAAGGAAACCACCCTAGTCCCTTGTATAATTTGCTTTTGAAACTAGTGCTATAAAACCAAGGGTGGACGTTCGGGGCCACCCCCTTATTTCATAGTTGATACTCAGAGTGTCAGGGAGGTCAGTTTGATGATGGAGGTCCTTCCAGGGCTTGGGAACATGCTAGGGTCTTGAAAAATTTTTTCCTTTTTCAGCCAAACGAAATAACCTTATGTTTTTAAATCTGATTATAAAAGAAATGTATGTTTACAACACTCAGGGCCTTGGAATATTCATTCTCTTCTCCCTGTGATGCTCATGGCTGGGGCCTTCGTCTCATTCAGGGTCTGCTCAAATATCACCTCTCTGAGAGATCTTCTTTGGCCATCCTAAATATCATAGCCCAGGAGTTACTCTCAATCATCTTTCTCTGTTCCTTCATTGCATATACCACAGGCTGACCTTATATTCTATTTTTCTTTATTTAAGCCGTTCCCCCGTCCCAACATTGTAAGCCCACAAGTGCAGAGACTGTTTTGTTCTGGGTCACGTCTTCAGTGCCTAAAATGTGCCAAGCTTGTGGTCCCAAAACAGATATGTGGAATGAATATAGAAGTGAATGGTAACATTTTTAAAACTTCATAAAAAATAAAATAGAAGGTAAACATTGCCCATGCTTCTACCACCCTAAGGTAAAGGCTGTTAACATTTTAGCGGATCCCATCCTTGATCTTTTTTAAAAAAGAAAGGAAGCATGCTATTTTAATCTGATTTTTTCCTGATTACAATGAAGGTGGAGGTTTTTCAATGCTCTCTCGGTCGTTCTCAGCCACGGTGGTACAGCAGGTGGAGAGTGCTAAAACCCACCTTTCAAAGCCCTCCTTCACACCACCTCAATCAGATACTTTAGAATCAGGGCCAACATTCCCAGCTTTGCAAGTGAGTTGGATGCACAGCTGGAGGTGCAGGTTTCTGGCCCACATGGTTATTTTACCTGCATAGAATGGAAAGTTTTGTTTTCGTTTTCTTTTTGCAAATCTAATGGACCTTTCTAGGAATCTTAACCGATGACCGTTGGAGCTAGCAGTACTGGCCACTCATTTGGGTTCATAATATGGTGATATTAGCAAATACTTTTATGGGATTTACTATTCATTTGCTGTATTTAAAGATCTATACAAAATCCTCACAAGCTCTGTGAGTTTGGAACATTGGTATCACCATTTAACAGATGAAGAAATTGAGGTACAAAGAAGTTGAGTAACTCACTCAATGTCAAAGTCACACAGTCACACAGCCAGTAAGAAATAAAGCTGGGATTTGAACCCAAGGAATATGGTTCCAGAGTCCAGTCTCCTAAACCTGACACTATACAGCCCACCTATGGATTCCAGTGTGTGTGTGTGTGTGTGTACATATATATACACACTATATACTAATGTGTATATATACACACTAGGATATATATATCCTAGAATATATATATATATATGTATTATGTATATATAATTTAATAACTCACATTGATTTAGTTCCTCAGTTTGAAAATAACTTTCACTTAGGAAGGCAGCATGGTGGGGTAGAAAGACTCACTTTTGGAGACATTTAGCCATTATCTGTTTAATGGTTGGCTGACCTTGGGCAAATTGTTTAACTTCTTTAGTTTAGCCATATCTGAAAAACGAGAACAGAAATACCAACCGATCACCCATGGAGGGAATGTACATAATACACCTATTATAGTGCCTGGCACAGGTAGGTCCTGCATACAATTTACTTAATCCTTGAAGACATATACTGGGAAGGACACAGGAGGGGCTTTTGGAAAGGTGAACTGTGTTGGGCTCCGTGTGTAACATTCTGCCTACACTTGTCTCCTTACAATAAGCAGGGTAACTTGATAGGTATGAATATGCTTTGGTGGCTGAATCCTCTATTACATCATGGGACAAATGTCTAAAGTCTTTCCCCCCACTCTCTCTGTAAGTTATAGAGAAAGGCACATGGGGATAGAATGGGGGTAAAAAGATAGGTGACATATCTGCCTTTTCTGGTTGTCTTTATTCTATTTTACTAGTGAGCAATTTAATTTTACTTGCAGAATAACAGAGATGTTAATTGTCATGTCAGAGCCTTTACATGACAAGATACAGTTAGTCATTGAATAGATAAGGACAATTTCAATGCAGTACAGTTATGGTTGAGGTGGCACAAGTGAACGGTGACATTTTTTCTTTAACTCCCTAATACATTAAAAAATCAAGTCCTTCTGCCTTTTCTTAAGAAATTATCAGCCATCAGTCGTTTGAACTGTGAGGCTCATGAGTTAAATGTGTCTGCAGAATACATCTGAACAATCACATTATAAAAGTGTCCCCTGCCTATGAAATTGCCAACGGAGTCTACTCTTACTCAGACGCTCAGAGTCTAAGGAGTAAAGTGTAGGCGAGAGAGGTGAGTGGGCACGAAGTTGGAAGGCAAGATTGGAATAGGAATTTCTGCGGAGTGGGAGAGGTGATGGAGGATGGAGGGGGAGACAGAGACTGGGAGACTAGGTGGCTATGACAGTGTGTGAAATGGTAGTTTTATTTTTCCCTGAGGATTCAGAGCTTAGGACACTCCCAGACATGGCCAGAATATTATGTGAAGTTTAGTTACTCATCTCCCTAAAAGTTTTTTGACATTGTCTTTATTTCCTTGCCCTTCAACCCACTCAACCTGAGTTTCATCATTGAATCAATTCAGCTCTCAGAAGGGCCGACAATAACCTACGTGAATTCTTGGTCTTCATTTTTTGTGACCTCCCTCAGCCTCTTCTGACATTGTATTCCTCTCTCCTAAATGAACAACATATTCTTCTCTTGGTTTATGACACGATGTCTTCCGGATTTTTTTTTTCTTTGAGTCTGGATACTTCTATTCCATTGCCTTTATCAACTCACTCTTTTCCCCCTAATCTTTAGATGTTTGAGTTTCAAAGCTTTGTCCTATCCCACTTCTCTTCGCAGGCTATGTTTCTTCCCCCAGGAAATGTTACTTATGCCCCTGGCTTTAAGTACTGTCTGCATTATAGAATGACTACAGTGATGACTTGTAATTGTATTTCTCTAGTGTGGAAGCCCCTTCAGACTCATATGGGACACCCTCACCCCAACCCCCCTCCGATTTCACAGGCAAAGGCTATTTCTCAAAAGCTGAGCTTATCATCCCTCCCACGCCAAACAGAATCTTCTACTTTTCCCTAGGGCAACCTTGCATTCTGTCTCTCACCTCCCATCTCCAAGTGTTTACCGCTTCCTGGTGGTCTTACCTCCTAAATTTCTTTTGGCTCTCCACTTCTCTCCTCCGACAGTCTCATTGTTCTAGATGAAGCTACCGTGATCTCTTCCCCTTGACCACATGGCCTCTTAATTGATATTCCCACATACCTGTTCCAAACGATTTTCCATTTGTTTTTTCTAATTAACTTCCCACTGCTCTAAAGCTAAATATCAAAAATCCTTAACACAGTCTCAAATCCTGAATGACAGAGCTTGAACCTCTCTCCTGCTCACTCTCTGAATCCCAGACCCTTTAGTGCCCATGCTCCTTCGTGACCCAGAGCCTTCTCATATTCTGTTCCCTTCCCCTGCAAATCCCCATCCGGCTCCACATGCTTAATAATTAATTTCTGCCTTTTCATTTCCTAAAGAAAGCATTTGCCAACCTTCCAGGTCCTTCTGCTGGATGCCCTTATTCTACCCTACCATCCTCCTTTATCCAACACTCATCACAAAGTGTAACTAAATAGTGAACTGGGGAGACAGTCATATAATATCCCATCAAGGTAGAGGTCCTGTCTCTATTGTGCTCTGCTTTTCCCTCCATGCCCTACTATAGTTCTTTACACATAGAAGGCACTCAGTAAATATTCACTGAAAGAAAGAAGGAGAAAATAGAGATTTCCTTGGGGATGTAGAAAATTCAGAAAAGAATCTGGGCAAGAAATAGTCCATTACTAAATCTGAGAAGGGTAGTTTAAAGTTCTTTCTCTATATTGGTCAGTCTGTATTTTTCTGTTAATCAAATTCTTTTTTACTGAGTAAAATAGTTGGGATAATGGGATACTTTCTCTGCTTCAAAACCCCAGTCAAAGGAGGGCAGTCATGCTATATTTATGCTGAGAATATATGCCCAGTTGATAAATGTTCTTTGCCTCTCAGGAGAACTCTATTAGTTTTCTTTTCTTCTGTTAAAAAAAAAATGTGAGAAAGTCGAAAGATATTATAGTCCCGATTGCCGAAGCATGTTTCTGATTTAAACCCACATTTCTTTATGAATTTAATTTAATGATATATTGAAGATGGTTGAAGGGTATAAAGTTCTGTGCTGGTATCAGTGTGAGCACACCTAAGTAATTAGCAAAGAGAGTAAATACTTTCTTTAAATAAGCTGCTATCTTTTTAGCACCTGAGGGAGATTTCATCTTATCCTTCTTTCCTTGATTAAAAAAGAATTGATATGGCTGCTGCAACTCAAGGGCCTTTACTCACTTCATAGGCAATGTTGACACCAGAGACCATTTCATGAAGGGGAGAAGAAGGCAAAATTCTCACCCCTAACAAAACTGTCACAAAATCACATTTTCACATGTCTGAGGGAAAAAAAAGCACAATGCTATTCATTTCTGATGTGGCTTTTTCAACAGCTAACTACAGGTGGCAAATGAATAGTATTATACAACTATTTTCTAAACCATCTCCAATAATTATCACTGGAAATCTTTTGTGTGGAACAATATTTGGGGGATGGGCAACTGAGAAATGGTGACAAATGGAGACTTATTGGAAAACTGTTCAAAAGGTAAGAAAGGAAGGGAACAAGTTTCTGTGGAAGGAGCAGGAGAGGAAGGTGGTTTGAAGAGATTAGCAAGAGGGAAAGGATGTGGAATAGACTGCTGCGGGTCCACGGAGGATTGAAACCCAGAAGTGGAATTTTGAACTGGATGTACATATGAGAGGAATTGATTGAGGATAAAGGAGTGGGATGTAGCATTTCAGAATTATAAATGTGAGGAAATGGACAGGGCCATTGTCCACAAGCGCTGATGCACTGACCTGAGGAAAGGAATGAGCTCATCATGGTACAGGATTGGAAAGGCATGGAGTATTGCATCAGCCTCCGATGAGGTCCTTCTCTTCCTCTCTGTTTTCACCAGCCACTGGCAAAATCTCCCTTGACAATATGCTTCATGTTTTCCATCACCTGACCTATGCTAGTTCTGTTTTTAATTTTTAACTCATATGAAGAAGGATTGGACTTATGTCTAAAAAGATATCCCTAAATTGTGAGAATCATATATATGTGTGTATATATATATGTGTGTGTTTTTTTGAAATGTTTAATCATTCATCCAAATATATATCTTATGTCTTCAAGTATTTGAAAGCTTTTCATGTTGAAGAAGGTTTCTGTGATGCTGAGGGGTGACTCTAGAAAAACGATGACAAATTTTGACTCACAATAAGGAAGAGCTGTCCAAAATACAGACTGTGACTTGAGGAGTGCTGCATTCGTCATAGTTAGAAGTGTTTGAACCCCGGCAAGAGCAGCTTGGCAGGAACGTAGTAATAAGAGATGCAAGTCAGAAAGCCTGGACTGTCTCTATGCGTAGCTTGCTAACCTGTGACCTAGAGATAGGCCACAATCTCCAGATAGGTTATGTCTGTTCCTTTTAGGTTTTATAATTTTTGAACTAGTTGCCAACCCTTATAAGTTGGGAGAATTCACAAGATCCAGATTTCCAGCTTTTCTTGAAAAACTTAGAAGATCTGGCCATGGGATACTAACCTTTTTAAATGACGAGGCTGGCAGAGAAAAGTGGCTCTTGTCCCTTGAGATGGGGCATGGGATCTCCTGTTGTCTCAGACCAACACAGTTCATGTCTCACATCTCGTCCCTTCTCTGTTCTCTGTAAGCATTGGGGTTTTCACCTGGCTTATACATTTTCCTACCCTGAGATTTTCCAAATCTATGACAATTTCAACATTATCTTTCTCATTTTAGATATTGTATATTTTGAGTGTGGGATGATTAGCTAGTAACCCATGGTAAAGCTATTCCATGTTTGCGATAGTAGTGAGAAGATCCAAGGGGTTTATACTGAGTAGAAATCACTGAGGTTCTGCAATCATTTTTAGTTAGTTAAGTCAAAGATATTTCATATTGATAATCACACATCTGATTGGATCAATCACTGTATTGCTTACAAAAAGAGCTATTTTGTAAAGTACTTATTTCTTTATGAGTAGGTATATGCTTTTCTTCATAAGACATGAGGCTTGATACTGTGAGACAGCAATGAGTCACTCTCCTAAATTTTATTATAAATCTTCCAGGAATGCTTTCAACCAGATTGCAGTGATTTCTGCAGAATGTGTATAGATTCTAGACATCCATATTTTATAACCACCTTTGCTTAAAAGCAAGATGAACCAAACAAATATATTTTGTTTGGGAATTTGATGTCCTGTAGTACTTAAAAATGTAACCAAGGAATCAGAAACCTTCTACTCTTTTAAAATTTTACCATGCATCTTAATAGCGCCTTCTTTGTCGATTTCATTAGCAAAAACATGTTCAAAATCTACCACACTTCATTAGCATTGTATAACTCTAATGCCCAAAAGTCCTTAGAAGTAAAATTACCAGATTTATATAGGTCTTGAAATGGAATCAGATCCTAGATCTGTTCATGTGCAAAGTCTTAGGCAAGCAGGAGACAAAAGAAGAAGAAATGTGTTTCTCTTTTCTTGTGTAAAACTTTGAAGTATATTACCTTTTTATTGTAAGAGATACACGTTTAAGATTCCTCTGTATTGCTTATGGTAGTTCCTCTATCTGCAGTCAGTAAATGTTCTCATAAACATCTACATACTATATTTATAGACATTTTGATCTGGTGACATTTTCCCATTAAAGAAAAGAGAAAAGCAGAAGATTTTTTTAAACTGCTTTTTTTTTTTAAAGACAGGGTGCATATCATTTATATATATAGCCATGAGATATGTGTGGCAGACAGTTGAGTAAACGTGGTCAATACTAAGACTTCCACAATTGACTCAAGTGCGGGTAAGATTGATTTTTTAAACCTATAACCCATTATGAGTATGCATTTAACCTAAGCAAACTTGCATGGTGGCATTTGCATTCTTATGTGGCTTGGATTTTCTGTTTTATTGTCCAGCAAATACTAAGAATGGGGAAGTGGAGCTCTTCTCAGACGATATATGTGAGATCCATAAAGACACTTTTTAAAGAGTGGAAGAAACCTTTGGTTACTTTTCGGCCTATTTTTAAAATTCAGACTAACTTGTTATCTATAAATGATAGTACATTTCAGAGTTGCCCCATTTATTTTTTCATAGCCCATGATGAGAAGTGTGTTCTTTTCTGGAATGGAGAAGTTAAAGCAGAGTTCCACAACCTCTGTATTTGTCATGGGGAAAATTCGGCAGTTTATTCACTTTCCTTCCATTCATACTGACTTGTCCTTTTCTTGCTTTCTAGTTTCTTTATCACGGTAGCTCTTGTCCCAGGCCTTGTCTTTGCAGGGGCAAAAGCAGAATGTTGCTTGTTGAAGCTATTACCTTATAACATAGCTCCTCAACAATGTCTCGATGGTGGCAGAAGAGTGAAGTTAATATTTTTTAAGAACTCGTCTTCCCTAGCCAGATGGACTTCAGGGCTCACAGAGAGCTGGAGCTGGAGGGACTCTCTGTAGTCATCTAGTTTTTTTTTTTTTTTTTTACATCTTTATTGGAGTATAATTGCTTTACAATGGTGTGTTAGTTTCTGCTTTATAACAAAGTGAATCAGTTATACATATACATATGTTCCCATATCTCTTCCCTCTTGCGTCTCCCTCCCTCCCACCCTCCCAGTCATCTAGTTTTGCCTTCACCAACTGGTGGTCCACCAGCCCTCACTTCAGCATCGTTTAGTTTGACTGACATAGTGATCTTTGCTTGTTTGTTTGGCTGTTTGTTTTTAGTCTGAATCTCTTCCAATGAGGCATGTGTTCTCAGGTTCCTATATACCCCAGTACTCCCTGGTTTTCTCACAACTACCTACATGGCACATTTATGCTAAACTAACTAGCCTATCAAAGTATTTATGTTTATAACCTTTAAGCTATTGAGTTAAACCATATAAAGTTACCATTTTTTTAGATTTAAAAGATGGTTGAATGTTAGAAACTCTATATCATTCAGTCTTGTTATTTCACAGATAAAGAAGTAGAGTTCCAAAAAATGCCTCATTTGTTTAAAATAACAGAGCTCCTAATATCTCAAAACAGGTATATTTTTTTCAGGGGTTTTTAGGTAAAGGAAAATTTTACTAGGTTGACAAACATTGCCTATTAAAATTCAGTTACCCCTGGGACTTCTAATTTTTGGGACCTTATCACTGAGCATATCTGTATGTGAATAATTTATTCCACTTCTTTCCCAGAGAGTAAAATTTGATAGGTAGGAGGATGATGAAAGGAAATGAACACCAATGTCCGTGAGGAAAAGAAGGGGTACTGGTGCGGAAAGGGTAAGGGCACACATGGAGAGAGAGAAAGAGAGAGAGGTGCAGAACTAAAGGGAACACAGCCAGCAATTCATGGGAGTTGAATGGAATTTTCCTGAAACGCTGTTGTCTCTGTAGATGTACCACTTGTTTTATGTGGATTAATAGTCATCAGAATAAATATGCTCTAAGTGATGTAAGTGAATTTTAACATTCTTTCATTTAACAGATTCCTAGTGTGAACCATATTTAATGATCAGCCTAAAATTGGAAATAGATATTTATTGCGGGGCTCTAAGTTATGAGTTCATTTTGTAATTGAGTTGGGACAAAGATATGATTACAGTTTGTTCATTATATGCACTATGGCTTAAATAATGCTTCTGAAATGCATGCGTGTAGATGAAATTGCATCTGTGCGTCTAAGGAAAAAAATCCTGTCCTTTTTATTCCAGAATATTGAGAAAATGGGTTTGGAGATTGATTTTGGCAGTTAATAAAAGTAAAGAGTTACAATATTGTATTGTACTCTAAAAATAAGAGAGCACAGAGCCGCTTAATTACAAGTGTCCAGTTTTTCAGCTTTATATTTCTAAGCTTGTTATGAAATCAATAGGAATTATTTTCTTATTTTTCTAGTTCTAAATGTGCCAAGAAAACAATAGCCCTAACCTAGTATGCTAACATTAATAAATCATAATTGTATTCTCAATGATAAAAGGGTACAATAAGCTCAAGAGTTTATACAACACTTAGAGCTACACTGTCTCCTTAGATTCCAACCACAACCCCATGAAATGAGGATTCATATTGTCCCCATTTCTCAGGTGGGGAAGTTGAGGTTTGGCGAGGAAAAGTGGCCTGCCATGAAGTGGCAGGGGTGAGATTAGGGTTTGGATCCTTTAACTCTAATTCCCATGTGTTGTTCCCCTTTCCCGGATGGAGAGAGGAAAGAGCAAAGAACTTCCCACACTCGGACTTTTTTGAGCAGCAATGAAGTTTGGCACCAACAGGGGAGCTCTTGACAAAGTTCAGAGAGAGCACTCAGATTCTGACTAAGGCCTCTTTAACCACCTACACGCTTGAATTTGCTGCAGAGGAAAGGCTATGGTACCCTGCCTTCATGGCAGATCGGAACTTATATTGTCATGCTGTCCTGCTTAAAAGGGTCATGGCTCTGTGCCTTTCCTTATCTAGGGAAATATCACATTATTAACCAGGGGCACTGAGGGATGTATATGAGAACTGGTGGCACAAATATATATAGATGATATTTCCCAGTGGTCTGCTGGAGAGAGCCTATTCCAATGTATTGTGGAATTTCAAGCTACATTAACAGAGAGAAACGCTGTTCACTATATCCCTTCTGTCCTCGAGGGAGTAAAGTGTATAGGGAGAGAGGTTCAATTTCTCTTTCTCTGTAGCCATAAAATGATTTTTTTTCATTTTGATAAGGAATATAGGTCTTTGCAATTGAGAAAAATTAAGTTAGAATTATTGAAGTAATTGCAGTCATTGGGCAATTATATGAAGATGGCTCATTTAAAAACAGATCTTCTGGTGTTTATCTCAAAGAGAATGTCCTACAATCCTGTCACTTGGAGGAGGGTGGTTCTGTGACTGGTGATAGGCTGGTAAGTGGAAGCTAAAAACTACTTCCTCATATAACATGTTCATCATTTGCAGGAAGAGTAAAGGAATTGAGAGGAGCTGTAATAAGGGTGGAGGAATTATGGGAGATAGTTTTCCAAATGATTTTGTAATGAAGCTATGCTAATTATGTAAAGGAAATATGTTTATAATACCAATGAATAATAAAAGTCTTTATTAGATGCTACAATTGTGTTATCAGTTGTATAAACATTTCCACCAGCATTTAATTTGGGGTAAAAGAGGAAAGACTAACAGCAATACACATTTCAATTATATGTATAAAACGGTCACTTAAAAATTGGTCTTTGGATGAGCTTCCACGTGTCCTGCCTCGATCATTTATTTTTTTCTAAGCAGCAAAAAAGGAGTATAATAGACTTTATAAAGAAAAATACAGCCCAAGTAAATGTGTTAGAGTATTAGAGGGAGAGAGCCCATCACATACCTTTTTTGTTGTTGTTTCTGGAATCAAGTTCAGTTTTGGTTCAAGGTAGGAACTCGTAAAGGAACAACTGTCAAAAAGATTCTCTCTCTCTATCGTTGTCTTTTCTCTGGCTCCTTGGTAGTGATGAAATGACCCTGCTTGCGTGCATTGAAGTTTTTGGTCCTGATGTACAGTGTAAGTGATCCATTTTGTTTGTCACAACCAACATTCTTTGCAAGTCCTCAGTGTTTTCGGTGCAATTCAGAATGCAGTAGAGAGAGAGACTCGACCCTCACGGAAGTTGCAGTCTAAAGGCAACCTGCCCTTCAGAGGCGGAATGTTCTGCCAGGTGAAGTGTCTGCCTCCTCTTCTGTGGAGATAGTGTCTTTCGTCTTGGCGTCATCCAGGGGGAAGTCCCTGCCCTTAACTATTAGTTTTAGAGAACCATTTGGGGATGAGGAAAGTCTTCAGGATTCTTTTCTAACTTAATATACCCATTTAACTTGTCAAAGCCCAGAATTTGTTTCTTTTACTTCTGTTATTTTCACGTGGAAGAACCGTGTTTCATTCAGAAAGCTGACAATTGACCAACTTCTGTCGCAGAGAATAATTCAGGGGGAAAGCAGAACCCAGGAATTTTCAGTACAAGGCATTGCAGTGAGTGAGGTAGCCTAGAGAGAGGCAATCTGGACTTCCTATTGTCTTATTGAACATAAATGATCTATACTATTTAATTCCATAGTGCCTGAGTTCTGGCCTTGGAGGACCTGAGAAGGTGAGGAGATAAAGACCTGTCTTTTCTGTTTCTCACAGAGGCCTGATGTTTCTGTCCATGGTCTCAGTTTCTGATTAATTCCATGGCTCCCTGTGCTGTAATACCTTGGAGTCCTCATCATACTTATACACGTTCGTGGAGTGTCTGCCTCATTTTACAATGGAGCTTCTGAGTGACAGTTTGTTTGAGAGTATTCCTATGGCCAGGAAACAAATAAATAAGCTCTTAAAGAAGCTCTCTATCCTCATTCTATTTTAATTGTTGAAATGCAGTTAAAAAAAAAACTAAACTAAATTTGAAATTATTTTTAAATTTCTATGATCTTCTTAAAAAACACTTCCAGTTACAAAAAGGGTCACTTTCCAAACAGACTAACATACACACACATATACTGATGTGGTAATCTGGTGTTCATCACAAATAGACTTTTCGAATCCTGCCATTAGTCTGTGATATCATAACATAAACTACAACTCTCACAATGTACATTCTGTGGATGATAGATCCTGATAGATTCTTATATTGTATTTGATAGAAGGGGCACTAACAAGAAAGTCTTAGGATTACTTTATACATTTCATAATATCAACCAATACTTATTTAATACAGGTGTTTTAGCTTAGGTTATAATTTCAGACTGTTCCTTCTTTCAACATTAAAATGCAGAAACTTTTTTTTTTTTTTTTTTTTTTTTTGCGTGTACGCGGGCCTTTCACCGCTGTGGCCTCTCCCGCTGCGGAGCACAGGCTCCCGACGCGCAAGCTCAGCTGTCATGGCTCACGGGCCCAGCCGCTCCGCGGCATGTGGGATTTTCCCAGACCGGGGCACGAACCCGCGTCCCCCGCATCGACAGGCAGACTCCCAACCACTGCGCCACCAGGGAAGTCCATAAAATGCAATCACTTTTTAACTAAGAAAGTGAAAGCACAAGTCCTAGTGCAGATAAGAATATGCCATTTTGCATGTGTGTATTCTGTTGTAAGCTTTGTTTCTTGAATATAAGCTAGTGCTGCTAAATATTAGGATAGTACCTTTACTCCATATACTTATCCAATGATGGAAACGATGGCATTCATTTCGTGGAGATGTGTTTGTTTAACTACTGGAGGTTATCCCACTGGCAAGTTCATCCTTATTTGATAATAATGAAACATAAGTTTTATGTGTTTGCTTGAGTAAGATTGCCATCTGGTAAATAATATGTTTTGTGAGTGTTTCTAACAATCATGGTTTAAGCCAAAATTGACTTATCATGATTGCTGCAAATAACACTTGAGTGTCCTAACTGGTTTGATCTTTTTTCTTTGTTGAATTGAGAAAATGTATTTTATGAAGCTTCCTGCATTTATTTTTAAAGTATTTTGTGGGTTTTAAAGCTTGAGTTTTCAAAAGCAATAATTACAGCTGATTACTATCTCCATACAGTACTTCTGCTCTAAAGTAGAAAAAAAAGATGGTTTCTATAGCATTGTAAGTATTGTTTTATATATATATATGTATATATATTTGGTTTCGCCTTCAACAAGTTAGAAGTTTATTTATGAATTGAAGAACCCTAAACATTTTCCCTCGATAGATTAGTGTATTAAGGAAGCATGGCTAACAGAGCAAACAGGAGTGTCTTGGTATGCTATTTCTTAGGCAGTAATAGCATTAGAAGCAATTGTGGAAGTGGTCTCTAACCCATTATCTCTCCTTAAAAAGGAGAAACTGGGCTTCCCTGGTGGCGCAGGGGTTGAGAGTCCGCCTGCCGAGGCAGGGGACACGGGTTCGTACCCGGTCCGGGAAGATCCCACATGCCGCGGAGTGGCTGGGCCCGTGAGCCATGGCCGGCCGCTGAGCCTGCGCGTCCGGAGCCTCTGCTCCGCAACGGGAGAAGCCACAACAGTGAAAGGCCCGCGTACCGCAGGAAAAAAAAAAAAAAAAGGAGAAACTTATGATAGAAAAAGTTTTTTTTTTTTTCATCAGTCTAAGTAAAGCTGAGACTGTCTTTTCTCCCTGTCACATGTAAAACTGCTTTTCTGATTTCCACAGGATTAATTTTTAACATATCAGTTCAATTTGAAAACGTCAAGTGAGATTCAATGACTTGTTCTTGAAAATGTCAATTAAAATCTTTAACTAGTTGCTTTGCATATCAAAAGGAATCAAAAGAAATGAGTATTTAGACTAGAGATTTGAGGTGAGTCTAGAAAGGGAGTCTATAGTTGGTTAGTGATTTTTGGTTAGAAGACCAGGAGTTTGATTCTTCACACCCATCAATTATCTTTACTCTTTTCCAAGGTCAAGGTTACGGCACTTGGCTATAGTTGACTCTCTTGCTTTTGGGTGATGTGACTCGAAGGACAACTAAGTCTGAGAGTATAATTAGATCAACAAAGAGCCATGTTCTGTTCTTTTTATCTTTTTTTGCATTTGGAAGACTCTTTATTATTTCTTCATTAAAATGGTCTTCATCTATACATACAGCATATGTAGATACTTTCCTTAATTCCATCTTCAACCCACCTCTATTCATAATCTTTCTTTTAGAAAGTTCATTTCCACTTACAGGTTCACCTTTCACGTACATGTGTATAACTTCAAATATGCATTGTTGCCCTTCAGCTTTAGAGCTGTAGCCGTGCACGTACCAGCACTCCCAATAATTGATAAATGGCTCCTTAAACAACAGAGTTTGTTATCATCCATCTTCTTGCTCTTCCTACATTCATGACTTCATACATGCACATGACTGTGGACATGCTGCCTCTAAACTGTGACTCCGAAACCTGCATTTCTAGTGCAAAGATATTACCTTCCTGCATAAAATTTGTCTATTTCGGAGAACAGGATTACCTCTACCCAGAAGCTAAAGCCAGAACCTGCTTGATATTCCAAGTTCCTCCCATTACGTGTTCCTCCCATTACGTGTTCTTCCATATCTAATTGGTAACCATGGCCTGCTTTTAAATAGCTCTCAAATCTATTTCCTCTTCTCAAGACCTACCACTTCCTCCTTAAAACCAGCCTTCATTATGTTTTGCCTGGATATGGTAGATATTTCATAACCAGTTTCTTTTTTTAAATAAATGTATTTACTTTACTTATTTATTTATTTATTTACGGCTGCATTGGGTCTTCGTTGCTGCGCACGGGCTTTCTCTAGTTGCCGCGAGCAGGTGGCTACTCTTCGTTGTGGTACGCGGGCTTCTCATTGTGGTGGCTTCTCTAGTTGCAGAGCACAGGCTGCGCGGGCTTCAGTAGCTGTGGCGTGTGGGCTTAGTAGTTGTGGCTCGCAGGCTCTAGAGCTCAGGCTCAGTAGTTGTGGCGCACGCACTTAGCTGCTCCGCGGCATGTGGGATCTTCCAAGAACAGGGCTTGAACCTGTGTCCCCTGCATTGGCAGGTGGATTTTTAACCACTGTGCCACCAGGGAAGTCCCCATAACCAGTTTCATCTTACCAAATAGACTTTTCAATGCCATCCTCCAAATCCCTGCTAAAATGATCATTGAAAATGCAAATCTGTATGTGCTCTTCTCTATTTAAATTCATGACATTTTTGTTAACTTTTCTATCCAAAGGGACTAATACAACGATTGACACATAAAAACAATGGTATTCAGCTCATAATGTTTTTAGGATTAAATTAGATTATTCATATGAAGCATAAATGTTAGGACTTAGTTGCCATTATTGTCACCGTTGCTGTAGTAGGAATCATAACAAAAGGGTTCAATAATATATGTAGAGCAAGTCATTTTCAGTATGAAGTTCAAGCCCCTCCCATAGCACAAAAGAACCATTGTGATCTGGCTCTGCCAGCACACCAACATCATTTCATGCTCTCTCCTTAAACCCATCTGTGCTCCAAGAACTCCGAACCTCCAGCACCTTGCACGATGGGTCATGGTCTCTTTAGCCTTCATAACTTTGCACATGCCGCTTCCTCTGCATGGAATGCTCTCACTTGCATCCTTCTTGGTTTAGCTTATAGTTTTCTTATTCTTCCAGGCTCAACCTAGGTGGCCTATTTTCTCTTGAACTGGGTTAGGTATCTGTCCTCCGAGCCTTACGCCATCCTGGGCATGGCTCTAACACAAGAGTTATCATATCAGTTCAATAATTTTGCCTCCTTGTCTGTCTTACCTGCTTATGAACCTCTTGCTAATAGTGACTTTTTAAGTACATTTTCCTGTCTTCTGGGACAGTGGCTGGCACAAGGCAGCTGTTCAGTGAACCAACATAATTTTCCACCATAAGGTTTTGGTTCTTGCTGTTTGTTCTTTGAATTTCCTTCTTCTTCTTGGCTTGACATAATTCAAATGTCATCTTCATGATGCAGCCTTTTATTATGACCTATTCGAACAATCTTTCCTTCCCATTACACAGTGTGTGACTAATGTCATAGCCCAGGGAGAAACACAGGCTTGGAGTGGGGCAGAGCTGCCTTATAGCTGGGAGACCTCGGGTGGATACTCCACCTCTTTGAAGCCTGATTTCTTTGTCTGTAAACTGTGATATTAATACCAGCCTTCACAAAGTTATAAGATCCATTACAGGTGGAGATACAGGAGAAAATATGTGTAAAGATCCTGACACTATTGGTGGTTATAAATATTTCCACCCTTAGCACAGTGTCAAAATCATAGATGATTTTTATCTTTGAGAGGATGATAATGATCATATATAAAAATGAAAAAATAAAATTCATCTAGGAAATCGATGATTATTTTTGTTAGGAATAAATCCATACTTTTGGAAAAAATAGAAAATCGTTACAGTTCATAGTCATTTTTGAGATCTTTTGTCTCTAGTCCTCCTAATGATCTTGCCGGGTATGTCTTATTTATCCCATTTTGCAATACAAGAAATTGGGGTTCATAGAGATTGAACAACTATCGATGAGCATCAAGATTTTTTAAACTATTGATATCACTTGATTCACAATTACACTTTTGGGCCTCCATCCCAAAGAAACAAAATCAGACGTGCACACAAAGATATATGTATTTGCATGTTTACCACGAGCTTATTTGTAATTACATGAAATTAGAAACAGAAGCCCTGATTTTCCAAAAAAAGTGACTATTTAAATTTAGTATGGCGCATTTTGAAAAGCAAAGATTTGAATCCTTATTCATTAACACTCACACCCTAATATATTTGCTTTTTAAAAAGTTTTTAAATGAATATCGTGTTTTTCTAAGATTTCCTTCTTTTGTATATTTGAAAACTGCAGGTCAAAATTGCAATTTTTTTTTTTTCTGTATCTGGTCTAGCCAATTCTTTGATATGTACTGATCTGACTTCTTTTTCCAGAGGTATATAAGGATTTCTGCTAGTATTTGTGTTGGAAATTTTAGGTGAATTAAAAGTAGAAGGGTGAATTTCAGCAAAAGAAATGGCATTATTAGGAAAGCGAGTCACTTACAGTATTCCAAAACAAACCTATCATTTCTGCAGAGTGGAACAGTTTACTTAGCCAATGAGGATATAAATATTTGCATATCTGATAGACTAATGCCTGCTCTAGATTTAACACACAGAGCACAGCTGCTGTCGGCTGATGACTTTACTCCTGCAAACTCAAATATTAACTAAACCAAACGATAGATTTTTAGCTTCTGTTGATAGAAGTTTTACAAAGTGCCTCGAATACCTGAGATAAAAGACATTGATGTTTTTCTAAGGTAAACGTAATTGTTTAGAAAAACTGTCCCAAATAGTGGTATTAAAAAATGTTTGATGTTAGAGGAAAATGCATGTGAAAAGACAGTATTAGAACAATGATATAATGCAATAAACGGGGTTTTCAAACCACCCAGTGTTGTATAACATAAAAATAAATCCTGCTTACTCACTCCAAAAGGCTCTTCAGTATTTACTAGTAGAAAATGTTAACTTTCCTTATTTCTTCCATTTTCCTGTAGATCCAATACATCTGAAATGTATTAAACTTTTTGATCTATAGCAAATCGAGTGTTCTTTATGTTACAAGTGATTTGAAAAACTGATTTTCCAACTTTTTAAAGTGATTGAATTTGACACGAATCTATGAAAAATCCATCCTTTTGCCTGCTTGGTTAACACCACCACAGAAAAAAAAAAAAGGCACACAAAAAAGCCCGAGGTGAGTTTATCCAGAGAGGGGAGCGCTCAGGGCAGCCATGCTCTGCCTGCCTGGGCATACAAGGCAATGTGATTAAAAAGCAATTTGTACCATGTCTCCTTCACACTAATAACCATTCCATGTGAGAGCTCTCCAGGAATAAATGTGCCATGGTAAAAAGTTGGGTCAATTTTACATTTTCAAAAACCCAACACAGCAATACACATAAAAAATAGTGAACCTGTAACATTTAGTGAATCCTGTGCAAAAAGAATGGTCTGCTTTGGTGGTAAGCTTCTGAGTTGGGAATCCTGAGTTTTGCCCCATTGATCTTGGACATTACTTAATTCTTCATGTTTTATTTGCCCTTTTTAAAAATATGGGAAAATGATCCTTCCCGACTTATCAGGTTGACCAAGGATATACTACTATCTCAGAAAACATCATAATATTTTCTGAAAATCCTATTAAATAAATACAAGGTACTGTTAATAGCGTGAAAGTAAAGAGTTATAATAAGCATTTGATATTAGCTTTCAGAGACGAAAGCCATACAAAGATAATTTGGACTTAAATTGCCCCTTAAAGTAGAATGTCAGCCTTTACCTGAACCAAAAATAAAGGTCAATGTTGAATTGTCGTAAGGTTGTCAGACAGGGTAAGGAGAAGGTTTTCATTTTCCCTCTATTAGGTGCATCTCCTTTGGAAAGTTCTTTAAACTTTTGTATTTCAGGTTGCTGTTCCTTAAAATTTAGGCTTTGGGAAGATTATATCAAAGACCCAGTTTTAAAATTCTATCCATAGCATGAATCATAATTTATTCCCCTTTGGGATTATTTTATTTGACATCTCTTTAGGTAATAAAAGCTGATTAAACATTTTAAGCGACATACTGCAAGAAACTTGATCTGATTGAAAACTAGCCTTTAAAAAAGCATGTGTGTTGGGTTGGTGTTTGGAAAGGGTTGATACTACTATTTGTAAGTAAAACTCATGTATTTCTGGTGGAAACTTTAAAACACACTTTGGAAAACTGGTAGGAATGTCAAAACTTTTTTTTTTAGATGAGCACTGATGATTAAAAAATGTAAGAGTGACTTAATGTAAGAAACTTGATTTAATTGAAACAAAGCAAAACAAACAAAAAAAAGGAGGATGGATCCTAACACCAAATCAAATATGGAGCAACTGAAACTCTCCTCCAAACTGGAGTTTCTTGTGAAGGTAAACTTAGACCTGTCCGATGACCCAGCAATACTACTCCTAGATATTTTACCCAAGAGAAATGGAAATTTACATCTACAAGATAAGACCTGTATAGGAAAGTTTATAGCCACTTTATTCACAATAGCCCCAAACTGAAGCAGTCCAAATGCCCACAAATAGGAGGATAGGTAATTGTGATATATTCATACAGTGAAATACTAGCCAGCAATATAAAGTCGTGGATTCAACAACATAGATGAAACTCAAAAACATTGTGTTGAGTGAAAGGAGCCTTACATGATAACATATGTTCTGTTACATGAAGTTGAAGAACAGATAAAACTATAGGGGAATGATTGATTGAAAGGAGACATGAAAGAACATTCCTGGGTGTTGGAAATGATCTGTATTTCAGTTGGAGTAGTGGTTATGCGGATGCAAATTGTACTCTTAAGATCTGTGCAGTTAACCGTATGTAAGTTTTACCTGAGTTAAAAAAAAAAAGGAAGTCAGGAGAGGCTTTTATGGTAAGTGGAAAAGTTGACAATGGGAGGATTAAGGACCTACCTTACAGAAAACAAAAGGATGTTAGTGGTTTATGGGCAGGAAAGTAGATATTATTTACAGCAATGATTGGAAGAGATGAATTCACTTAGTTCTCAAGTGGAGAGTGTTCTAAGTTTAGACAAAGTAACAGTCTGTAGTTATTTCACTCTGTCCTTTGTGCTGACAGAAAAAAAAAGGGAGAGGGATCAATCTCCTTCCTGATATGTACTTCTTCATATTCAGAACTTAAGATAACACAAGCACCTCTTCAAGTTTGGAAAATAGTAGATATTTCCTATCTTGAAAGACTAGGTTTGTTCTATATTGTTATTAAAAGGCCCACAAGTGGGACCCTAAATTTAATTTCTATACCTAGACCTAGAAAAACATGAGAAATTTGTTAGACAAAACAAGAGGATGGAAATTTGCATACTAGAGAGCAGCTAGTAATTGAGATGTGGTCCTGGCAACCACAGGGACTAATCACTCTCCCCATCTTCATGCATTTTTGAGAGTGGACGCAGAACCCTAGGTTTTGCTTGTTTTTTTTTTTAATTTATTTTATTGAAGTATAGTTGATTTACAATGTTGTGTTAATTTCTGCTGTACAGCAAAGTGATCCAGTTATACATTCAGTTATACATATATATATATGTATGTATGTGTATATATATATATATATATATATATATATATATATATATATATACATATATATATACACATTATTTTTCAGAGCCCTAGGTTTTGTGTGTGGATTGACTATCCGTGAAAGTGAATGCTGATTAGCATAGCTCTGCTAGAATGCATATTTTCTGAGCACCTATGCTGCTGTTGATCAGTATGTTCTGTTGTTATTAGGGTGGGAAGTGGGTGGAGAAGTTCATTTGTGACTGATGGGTCAGCTCAAACATAAACAAATTTTGACTCCAGGTTATGATATATAAAACATATTTCTTTCATTAATAGTCAGTTCAGCAACTTGAGTCAGATTTCATATAATGTAACTTCACAAAACACAAAATCACTTTGTATTCTATCTTGATTAATCTGCTATAAATCAGCCTGAAAACTCCATTTTGATATAGCTTAAAAAGTACCTTCTACAAGTCAACTTCAGACTAGTAAATTAATCGTTCATGTAAAGGGGAGACCTGAGTGATTTATAGAGTTCCTCTGAAACACAGCATAGTATTTTAAAGGAACTATTAAAAAAAAAATTTTGTAGAGAGAAATTTTCAATATCTTTCTGGGCATGTGTCATTTTTTCATTAAAAATGCTTTTTTGGGAATAGCTTTTCACTCACTGTTACCAGATTACAGTTTAAATATCAACAAAATCATATTTATCTCACAAAGTAATCTGTTTATTAAAAAAGGCATCTAATCTGTGATTTTAATCACTGTCTCTAAATATCTGAAGGCCTGTCATGCAGAAAAGGGAGAAGTATTATTCTAGATTGTTCTAGTGGGCAGCCCTTCTAAATGGTAGAAGACAGAGATTTCCAGGGAAACTAAAGAATTTATAATATTTAGGGAATGAAAGTAGGTGAGTTTCCTGAAATAAACATTTATCACCAGAGTTAAAGCCTCTGATGTTAGATGACTGTGATTCTCTCAGAAATGTCACGTAGGGAATTCTGCCTTGAGTGAGAAACGGAACCCCAGATCTCTCTATTCCCCGCAACTCTAAGGCTGTACATATACCTGCTTAATAGGCAGGGGTATTTTTAAAATGATACTTCCTTTAGAAGCAGATTTCTGTGGAAAAGTGGTTTCTAACACTGCGATAGAATTATGACACTGATTTGGAAGGGACGATTGTTTAGCATATACTTCTTCCTCAAACATAACATTCTTGATAAATGGTAATTTAGCCTTTCCTTCAGTAGTTCCAGAAACTTAGGACTTGTTGTTTCATGAGGTAGGTAATCCACCTCAATTTTTTATAATTCTAATTATTAATAATTTCTTCTTGTACTGGGCCAGCAGTTCTCCAAGTGTCATCTGGGGATTCTGGGAGTTCCAAAAAGCCTTTTGGCCCTCAGGATCAAAAACTGGTTTCATAATAATACAGAGACATTATTTGTGTTTTTAATTCTCATCCTCCCACAGTGGAATTTTTCAGTGACATGTGACATCATAATAGACTGAATGCAGAAGCAGATAGGAAACCTGACTGTCTTCTATTGAACCAGACATTAAAAAGATTTGGAAAAGATGAAAAACAATGCCACTTTTCCTATTAAGTTATTTTTTGTCTTAGAAAACAGTTATTTTTCATTCAAAATACTATTTATGTTTACATGTAATTGGTTTATTAATTTAAAAAATGAATTAATACATTTTTTCAATTTCTCATTTTTAATTTTAAATATAATTATCAATAAATAGAGCCCACATAAAAACTCATAGGAGTCCTCAACATTTTTTGAGTGTGAAGGGGTTCTGAAGTCAACAAGTTTGGGAACTGCTCTGCCAGGTCAAAGATGGCTTCCCTCTAAAGTTTACTTATGGAACCTAGATCTACATAGGAAACGTTCAATACAAGTTTAATCTGAGAGCTTTGCGAATGCTTGAAGACAGTGTGTTAGTCTCCCTCTCTAAGTGTCCCTTCTGCAGATAAAGGGCCGTCAGTTCCTTCAGTCATTACACAGAGCATATGATTTTTGAGTTTCCACACTACTTGATAGCTCTTTTTGGATTGTATTTCATTGAGTGATGTATCATCCTAAATATAGCTCTCAGAAATGAGCAAAATATTGTAGGTCATACGTTTAATAGTGGAGTGGGACCCTTATCTTTATTATTGGAATTTTGCTGCTATTCATGCTGCTTAAGACTGAATTAACATTTTTGGCAGCTAAATCATGATTTTTTGATGCGCATGGAGCTTACAACTATCTAGGACTCTTAAATGCTTTTCAGTCAAGCCACCACTTCTAGGCCACATTTTCCAAATCTTTTACTTTTTGTAATAATTCTCTTTTTATCCAGTGGAAGATTTCACTCCCTATTAAGTTGAATCTTACTTGATTCAATCCTTAATTACAATATGCTGGGATATTTCCTAGACCTCCATTGCTGTCTCTGATGTATTAGTTAGTTTTCTCAGCTTTGAAGCTTCCAGGTGTTCAATAAACGTAGTATCTATATGTTGAATCAAATCATAGATGCTGGGCAAAGCAGAAGGAAGAGTTCTATTATGGTCCATTACTGTAGAACTTCCTTCATGTTGAAGATAGTTTCCCTCTTCAGATCCATCAGCACTTTCCTCAGGGGTGGCCAAGATATGAATTGTGAGTTCTCCCTGTGTCCTGAGCAAGGTTACTCCAATGAGCCAGAAAGTTATTGACAACCTCAGGTTGCTACGAACTCTTCTGTCACCCAGTTTTCCACCTACCCTGAACGTCACATGTCCACTTCAGTGTGTTTACCCTTTTATATAAAAAAAAAACTTATTCTCTTTGACATAGAAAGCAAAAAAGAGTTGAATGGCTTTACTTCTTCTCTGTCATCAATTATTTTATACCTTCCGTCCCAAGTAGACGTCTAACAATTTTCATCTTCCTCTTGCTCTAGATATAGCTTTAAAAGACTTTCTGTTGTTATTAGGGTTTCTCACAAGTCTCCACACTCTTTAGGCTTTCTATTCAAATGATACTGTTCCTCCCTGGAAGGCACTCTCTTCACCAGTGGTGATTTACCCTCCTTTAATCTACTGTATGAACCTTTACAGAATCTGCACTTGTCAGATTGCTCCCTGAGCTGCCACGTGACCTGTTTAGACACCTTTCCCATCCATACTGTCAGAATTTCCTTTATGAAATTATCCCTATTGTCTTGAGAAGCTTTTGCTTTTGTGAGTCTCTGGCCTGAGATCTTGCGTATTTTTCCATGTAACACTTTGAAATCACCTTTTCTAAAGTCTGTGGTACCAATATGACTATGCTTAGTTCTGTCTTATTTTGGCTTCTTGAACTCTGAAATAGCATGGTCACTTCATTTTATTTTATTTTTATTTTTTGATGTGGACCAGTTTTAAAGTCTATGTTGAATTTGTTACAATAATGCTTCTGTTTTACGTTCTGTTTTTTTTTTGGCCACGAGGCCTGTGGGATCTCAGCTCCCCTACCAGGGGTCGAACCTGCACCCCCTGCATTGGAAGGCGAAGTCTTAACCACTGGCTTGCCAGGGAAGTCCCCAGCTTTAAAAGCATCTAATGTTCCCAAACTCTAAGTTTTTAAATTTTTCTGACATTTAAATGCCACATTTATTTTCAAAATTGATTTCTTGCTACCAAAAATATATTTGTCTTGTCTCTGGGGTAGAAAGCAAATGTTTTATTTCCACTGCATGTTTGTTTGATGTTAGTACAAGTTACCATGTGCTGAATGCCCTACATGTATTTGTTGATACCGTGCCAACTCTTTTAAACGTGATTTATTTCAATTAGAAAATATTTTATTAGTGTATCCATGTCCTTAGTATTTTGTTAAAGTAAACCTAAGAAATATAAGACTTGGTCCCTGTCTTCAAATGATTTATTATATGCCTATGAAGAAAAAGTAGAGTAACAAAACAAATAATATGAAATAATCAGTGTGATAATGTATCACTTTGTTTAGCTATTCATTTAGCAGTGACTTATTGAGCATCTACTATATTCCAGATTCTTCAACAGGCACCTGGAACACAAAGATTGATAAGATACAGGGCTTGTCCTTGAGAAATAGTGTCCAGTGGGAGTGATGGGAGTGGGGAATGCATATGATTATAAGATGGTACAGAGAAAGCTAAGAAATATGTACACACCAGGCACTGTGAGAATCCAAAGGAAAAGGAGGCCAATGTGACTTACACCCCTCAGAGAACACTTCACAGAAGGGCAGGGGTTTCGCTCATGGATTGGCTTTTACCAAGCAGCAAGAGGGAGAACAGAGCTCTTCATAACGGGAACAAAACAAGCCAAGTGTCTAAGCAAAGAAAACTGTGGGTGATGCTACATGGCTGAGTGTTTGCTTTGCATATTTGGGGGCTAGGGGTGGAGGTCAGTGATGAAAATCAGGGATTTAAAAAGAAGTGTTTAAACCAATGGTTGGCAGATTGTGCTCTCTGGAACCTCTTAGGGACAGTGGGATGGGGACTGTGGAACACAAAAGAGCTGGTCTGCAGTGCTCTGGGCTTCTCACCCCCACCTCCACAGGGACAGCTCCTCCTTTATTTGCTTTATCTACTGAACTTTTGAGTCAGCTTTTCTTGAAAGAATTGTTCTGGAATGTTAAAAAAAAAAAGAAGTCCACTGCAATGGACAAAGAAGAAATCCTGATAGAGTTTAAATTGGAGGGCAGTGTGATCATCCTAGAGGTGGAGTAAAGGATAGGTAGGAAGTGGGAAGGCTAGTTAGGTGGCCATTGCATTTACATGTCCACTCTTTCAAAATGTATTTATTGTACACTGACCATGTGCAATCTTAGGGTAGTATGACCCAGGACTGTGAGAATCCAGAAATACAGAGAGAGCTTTGGATTGATAGCTTTGTCACGGAAGCAAGAGTTGAGGTAGTTCTTGAATGAAACTTGTGTAGGAGATGAGGAGGGCTGAGCCTTTTACTTGCTTTTTTCCTCCTTGTAACTTTTTGTTTTGATGTAATTTCAAATTTTTAGAAAAGTTGCATTGTACTTACTTTTACTAAATCCTATAGAATGCCATTTAGAAACATAGAAGCTTTCTTATAGTGATATTTATATTCTGATATATTTATGTTTCTATGTAATATTTCTTTAATGATGGAGATAAGGATAGTTATTTTTGATTCTTGAGTAATCCATGCTGTGAACATTCAGAATCTGAATTCTCAAGTAAAAATTTACTCTTTTTAACCAAGATAAGCATATCTCTTTCCATTTCAGTCACTAGACCTTATAGTTAACCTTAGTATGAAGGCCTAACCTGGGCCTGTGCCTTGCTTCCTGGTCCAGGTGGGCAAGGAGCCCAGATGGACGTCAAATGCCTCTAAGACATGTATGTTGAGCTTGACATTGGGTTATAACACCCCACACATCCATGACACTGAAGGAACTGAAAATAAACCTGAGAGGCTAATTGAGTAATTGGAATTCTATGGAGAGGAAGGAGTTAATTGAGAGTCCTTTGAGACTCATTGTGTGCCAGGCAATGTACTCATCCCATTTCTCATATTATTTCATTACTTCTTAGAGCAAATGGATAAAAGAAGATCTCTTATTATTCTCAATTTTTACATGAGGAAACTGCAGCTCAGAGTTGTTCTATGACTTGCCAAGACCATAGATAGTTGTAGCAAAGCTGAGATTCAACCCAGGGATGGTCACACTCCAAAGACCATACTCTTAACCACTAATGTCACATTGTCTCCTGAAGTTTCAAGCCCAGGCTCAGAGAAGAGATTTGGTCAGAAACTCCTCTGGAAGAGGCTCCTGGGAACTTGACAGCCTTAGGCGTTTATCTCAGCTGCAAACTCTCACAGCCCTGTCCCTTGGGTCTGCCCTGCGCCACTGCTCTATCAGTTAGGAATTGCATTCTGCTGATAGCAATGGAGATAGGAACGTCTGTGGCCTAATAAGTTAGAGGTTTTCCTCTCCTGTGAAGGAAGCTTGTAGGAGGGCAGATCGGGGTGGGCATACAGACTTCCCAGGGGCAGTAGGAGCCCGAGTTCCTTTTATGTTTATGTTCCAT